>NC_027754.1:36145395-36186523 GCF_000695525.1 Brassica oleracea var. oleracea | reverse complement strand
TTATTAAACTCACTTTCTTAATGTATGTTAAACACACGTATTAATGGCGATTTAAATATGTAAACCAAGCTTTAGATTAATTAATTAAAGATAAAGCATGATTAACGTCGGGGGATGAAACCAACGGCTGAGATTACTCGAGGGTTTTATATCTCTCCTTCCTATCCGGCTCCCCCACGTTTAGTATCCAAACACGTAGACCGTTGGATCAAACTCAAAGAAATACAATCTGAACGGTTGACTTCATCAACACACGGATCGCCAGCGTGGCAGTAGATGGTGTATATAGACACACGTTGTTGGATCATCAAATCGTCATATCAAGCAAATCGTAAACCGCTACAAAACCGTCAAATAGGAAAAAGTAATTTGTGTTTGTTTAGTTTGTTAAGAAGAATCCGATGGAGTCGTCACCAGCAGCAGCAGCGAAGCCGGCGAGAGGCGCAGGAGGAAGGAAAGGAGGTGATCGGAAGAAGAGTGTTTCCAAGTCCGTCAAGGCTGGTCTTCAGTTTCCCGTCGGTCGTATCTCTCGTTACTTGAAGAAAGGTCGTTACGCGATCAGGTACGGCGCCGGTGCTCCCGTCTACCTCGCCGCCGTCCTCGAGTACCTCGCCGCCGAGGTACATAATCTTAGATCTCTGTCGATTTTGAGGATGTGCATTCTTCGGAAATGAAATTAGGGTTTCGAATTGTGATTTAATCTGTAGATCTAACGAATCTAATCCCTCTCGCAGGTTCTGGAGCTTGCTGGGAACGCAGCGAGGGACAACAAGAAGAACAGGATAAACCCGAGGCATCTCTGCTTGGCGATAAGGAACGATGAAGAATTGGGGAAGTTGCTCCACGGAGTCACCATCGCGAGCGGTGGAGTTCTTCCTAACATCAACCCGGTTCTTCTTCCCAAGAGATCCGCATCTCAAACTGAGAAGCCTGAGAAAGCTGCTAAAGCTGCCAAATCTCCCAAGAAGGCTTAAAATGCTTACTGTTGTTTCCTTTGTTATATCAAATCTAGAAGAACTTGTTTTTTTAGGGATTGTGTAGTTTACTTTCTATGTTTACTCTCCGTTTGGTTTGTTTTATGGATCTCCAATGGCTGATTATGCGTTTTGTAATGAATGAACTAATAATTTCTGGGTATCTTCTCAGTTTCTCAGTCATCTCAAATAAATAAAAATTTCTTTCTGGATTTTTCATACTTCTCATACCCCACTCGATTTCAAGGAAAAAAAACAGAGAAATTAATGTTGGTTGGATGTTGACGATAAACCTGAATGGGTAGTAGTAGCATTAATCAAAGTAGTTTTTGCTTAATTATAGTTATTGTTTGTTAATTAATTAAAGTACAGAGGATAAGTCAGTTCATGCTCAAATTGGGCTTTAGATGGGCCGGCCCAATTTATTGCTGTTAAGGCGTCTGTCTCCTACACGATGATTCTGGAAACGGACGGAGGATTTTTAACTTGCCTTGCGTGCGTGGGGTTTAGCCTGCAATCAAAAGTGTTTGAATCTTAGATTTGGCGATGATGAATTTGCTGGTTGAAAACTCTTATATCCGACTAATTCATCAATTGATTCAAATTTCAATAACTCGTTATTGTTGTGTTCTTTTTGGCAGAGAAGTGCCGTCTCATCTTCGAAGCGAAGCTCGGTTCTTCGCGTCGTCGCTGTAGCTACCGCTACTTCTGGAGTTGTTTATAGTACAGATACAGGTAAACCAAGCTCTAACATTTACTTTATTTGCCGCATGGTTAAATACACTGGTGGCAAAATGTGATCCTGTGTGATCATTTATTTCCAGGAACGAGAATATCAGTGGCTATCCCAGAATCTATTCAAGAATCTAAGTCATTGCCTTGGCAGTTCTCACAGAGTTTGATTAATCGCACAGAGCAAAGCTTGTTTGGTTCGTAATGAAAAATCTCATCTCTCTCTCTCTCTCTCTATCTATGTATGTAAATTTTTCAAATATGAAGCTGCAATTTTTTTAAGAAATTTATGTTCATTTTATTGTATATGTGCAGGAAATTTGGCGGCGTTTTCTGCCAGAGTTAGTCCAAAACCAGAAGCAGCTGCAAGTAATGATGAGAAGAGAGCTCCTGTTGAAGATTCGGATAGTGTGAAACCACCGAGCGGTGGGTTCTTGGGGAGGGATACAATCGCTAATGCGGCTGCCAGAATAGGACCGGCTGTTGTCAATCTCTCTGTTCCTCAAGGTTTCACTTCTTTGCTTATAGTTTTGTTTCTGGCTGTAGGATGATTGATTCATTGGGTGTTGTTGGGTGATCTTTTTGGATTTTTTTTTTTTTTTTTTTTTGTAAAAGGATTTCATGGGATTACTACCGGAAAGAGTATCGGTTCTGGTACGATCATTGACGCTGATGGCACAATATTGACTTGTGCTCACGTTGTAGTCGATTTTCAGAGTATTCGCCAGTCATCTAAAGGAAGGGTAAGTTCAAAAAAAAAACGATCAGCTCATCATAGTCTGGTTTAGAAAAGAGCTTGTGGGACTAGTGAATGAGTTAAGAGTTTATTTCAAACCTCTTGATTACTAAACCATGTAGTTTTTGTTCATACCATCTTTGCCAAGTATCTTGAAATGACATTTTGAGGAATTCATGATTAATTGTTTGGAGATATAGTAAGAGATCTCGGATTATAGCTAATGATATGATTTGTTTTTTTCCACTACCTGGATGGAATCTATTTTTTTGAAACATATCTATGTAGTGTGAAACATTTGAGGTTTTGAGTTGCAGGTTGATGTGACATTGCAAGATGGTAGGACGTTTGAAGGTGTGGTGCTGAATGCTGATTTACAGTCCGACATTGCATTAGTGAAGATAAACTCAAAGACTCTATTGCCAACTGCTAAGCTTGGTTTCTCGAGTAAGCTTCGTCCAGGGGACTGGGTAATAGCTGTGGGTTGTCCTCTTTCTCTTCAGAATACAATAACCGCCGGTATCGTTAGGTAAATAAACACACACACACCTGTAACCACGATAATTTTCTTTTCTTCATTTGATAAGTTCTTATCACTACACTGTGTTCTTTACTTCGGATTTTGTTGTTTTTCTTTGGGTGTAGCTGTGTTGATCGCAAAAGCAGTGATTTGGGTTTAAGAGGCACAGGTAGAGAATACCTCCAAACAGACTGTGCTATCAACGCTGTAATAATCCACACCTTTCCCTTCTCCATGGCTTGAGAGATCTTGTTAACGTTTGGCTTGCATGTGTTTCGTTTTTATATTCTTCTGCTTATTTGTGTGGCAGGGAAACTCAGGCGGGCCTCTTGTGAATTTGGACGGAGAAGTGATTGGTGTTAATATCATGAAAGTCTTAGCTGCAGATGGGCTCGGCTTCTCTGTGCCAATTGATTCAGTCTCCAAAATCATCGAGCATTTCAAGAAAAGCGGGTATGTTAGTAATCAATCTCTATACCTGTTCATTGGCTTGGCTTTGGTTGTTTCTCGTGATGAAGGTTGAAATATAGAAAACTATTGTTGCAGTAGAGTAATTCGTCCATGGATTGGGCTAAAAATGATCGAACTCAACAAAATGATCATTGCTCAGCTTAAGGAACGGTACCCGATGTTTCCTGATGTGGAAAAAGGCATTCTTGTCCCTACGGTGAGTAATTCGTTCATAAAGAAGAAGATCCATGTTGTTTGTATTAATCCTAATCAGTGTCAAATTTTGCGTATATTTGCTGTTTCTGCAGGTGATTCCAGGATCACCAGCTGATCGAGCTGGATTCAAACCTGGTGATGTTGTTGTGAGATTTGACGGCAAGCCGGTCGAGACCATCAAGGAGGCATGTATCATATCTCATCAATCTACATTCTTCTTAGAATATAAATTATTCATGTGTGAATGAAGTTTCAATTGCAGTTAATAGAGATAATGGACGATAGAGTTGGGCAGCGGATCCGAGTAGTGGTGGAGAGATCAAGTAAAGAAACGGTCACACTAGAAGTCATTCCTGAGGAGGCCAATCCAGACATGTGAGACTTACAGATCCAAACTTCAGATGTATTTTGATTTTCTTCTTTTCATGGTATTTGCTTTCCTCTTTTACAGCGGAGGTAAGTTGATACTAAAGTCGATGTCATTTTGGACAAAAGTAATCCTTACTAATGGTTTCATTTTGATATAACATTAACCATCTAGTTTGACTTGATTGGTATAGAGATCCATTATGAATTGAGTTATAAACGACTCATATATAAACAACAAAGTCAACTAATATCTAATACGTCCACATTCAGTAAGATCAAAAACAATATGACAAGAAAGAATTGCTAATGGCAAAACGAGAAACTCAACCTATCGGCGCGCTCCCTTTGGTGCATCATTGGGGCTCCTATGTGCCTTGTGCTTCGATCTCTTCTCCCGTTTCTTGCTCCTGAAGAAAATGAGTATAACAGAATAAGCAAAAAAAAACTATGAAAAGTCATTAGAAGAATCAAAAGCAGACAGAAAGGTGTACTCGTCATGTGAAGAACTATGTCCTAAACAAGATTTAAGCTTCCGATTAATATGCTTCATGTCCTTTTCACTTGGATATCTGTAGCTCTTTACCTGCAAAGATAGAAAGAGAGAGAGCATATACTAAAACTGCCTTTTAGAATGAAACCATGGTTATGTAAAAAAATTTTTTTTTTAAAAAGTTTGGCGCATACCAAAGATTCTATGTCATCAAGTAATCTAGTGAGCTCTGAAGTCGTGTGCTCAGAGTTCGGCTGAGAAACAATGCTCTCCAGGTACCTGCGCTAAATGCAGTTTAGTTGAAAACAGACGCCAAGAGACTGAATAATGTAATTGTACGATGGCCATATGGTGGAAAAAGGGAAAAACAACCTATCAAAGTCAACCACTCCGAGAACCCCATTTGCAATACGCAGAGCAGCCAACGCAAACTGTAAAAAAAAACAATGCAGCAATTTGTGATACTTCTTCTGTTATATATATAAGCTAAAGAAAAGAAGTGATAACAAAACATATGTGAGCTATACTAGTTTAACCAGATTCTTTAATGCGTTTAAGTAGATTATCTTCAACCTAATAACAAAAAAGGCTAAGGGAGCATCTGTGAGCATAACTTTATCGGCCTCTCCTGTTGCCGCTTTGAGCAAACTCTGCAAAGTGCTTGACATGTTATGCCAGTATAAGAAAATAACACTTCACTACTTCAGTAAGACCCGCTAAGTGAAAAAAAGACTTGCAGGTAAGAAAGATAGATTTACCTCCAGCTTCTGGATTTCATCATCTCTAGCTTGAAGAAACTCCTAGAGGATGAAAAGATGATGTCACTTTTGGAGAGACAGCACTAAGGTAAACACAGATGAAAAGCCTAAACAGTCAAGAGTTACCTCCATGTTACCAATAAAGCCTTCGATTGCACGATACGGTGCATAGACAATCAGATCAAATTCCAGACTCTGCACATACAGTTAAGCTAGTATGAACAAAAGAACAGGACATCAGGGATACATAAGCATAGGGAAGTTATTTGCTACAGATTAATTGACTCATATATCATGCCTGAAGAACAGCCATCTCATACTTGAGAATTACGTGGTGATCTTGTTTAATCCCTTTCCCTATTTCCTCAGCAGATACATGGTTCTCCTCTATTTTACATGCTGCATACACACAAGTTAACCTGTTTAATGAAAGGTATCATCAATTAGTCCAAATTACAACATTCAACCAAGGTGTAACTAACTGCCTAAATAATCTTTTTCAGAAATAAAAAGAATTCAACTACTTGACTAAATTTAATAAACACTTCCAATACAAATTTTCTTAAGGATCCAAAAGAAGTGTTACATTATTTCTTTTGGATGATGTTGCATAACAAACCATTGCAGATAAAACCTTTTAAAGTACTGGAGAGCTGTTGCCTGCAAATGATTAGAAGGAGAAAACATGAATTCAGAGAGCTAACATACAAGATGGGAAATTTTTTTTTTGACTTCATCATAAAATTTCATCTGGAAGGAGAACAATGAACCTGAATCTTGTGAGGAAATTCAAAGGCACTGCATACTTCTTGAACCTTTGCCTCATAAAATGCTCTCATGAACCGTTCTTCATCAACACTCAACGGTTTAAGCTTCTTATCAGCTGAGAGTAAATAACATCAGTTAAAATTTGACCAACAAAACCGCAATGAAGAAGAAGATTTTGAACCATGTGAGATAAATCTAAAACTTACGTTGATCTCCTGCATCACCTTTCTCAATAGGATAAGTTAGTAATCCACTGGCATCTACTTCAACTTGAGTTGTTCCACACTGAAAATAAGAATCTGTCATGAATACAGACTAAAGTTACATAACAACACTTAACACACACACACCTTCTCCACCAATTGCACTGCCCTCTGATTAGCAGCTTTATATCTCTCTGCCTACAGTCACAACAACACTAGAGCTTAGTTGCAAATTTTAGAAATCTCACTTCTGAAATGTTCCAAATTCACACACACTATCGACGGAGATTCTCTTTCTGAGTCGGACTTATTCAGACAGAACCAGTAGGCAGGTAGAGAGATAAAGCTGAACCACCACCGTTTCAATTTCAATTTTATGGCTTTCAACAGTATGTTGGGCCTTTCAGTTTGATTATGATAATATTATTTACAGGCTCTTAAGCCCTGAACTGGCCCAATAAATGTTTTTTTTTTCTTTCCTTTCTCCAAGGAGAGAAGAGAACAAAACTGAGGAAGACAAAAAAAACAAAACAGCTCCATAGTTACATAATCAATGGTAGCCAATCAAGAAGCTGTTCATTTATTAACTAACTTAAACTAAACTGACCTATATAATCTGCTACCCTTTTTTCAAATGAAGATACACGGTTAATTATGTAAGGAACTCAAAAAGTTATATTCATGTTTTGACAAGAGCCATGATTTGATTCTTGATCCATCCCATGCAAGTCTGTATTTCTCTGTAGATAGGCATGTTCTGCGGACACCGCGGCTGCAAGCTACTCACTGCTGTCTCCATCACCTGAGCCACGTCCCCTGGTGGGTACTGCTTCTCTGTGCACTTCTGCATGCATTAAAAAGGTTCAAATCAATACCCATTTCATTTTAGTCCAAGTAAGTTTCCTTTTAATTTACCTGAATCATGAGCCAAGTTGCAACACACGAGCTTATAAGTTCCGAAGCCATTTGCGTTTCGTTTTTTCCTGATCCCATCAATCCTTCGGTCATCGCCTCTCCTGTGTTAGAGGGAGACCGGCTTTGATGATGATCCCAGCTGCCATTGGCTTGGTCTTGATGCTTCATACGAGACACTATAGAATTATCTAATGGCTGATGATGTTCGCCGATTGAGTCTAAAGCTTGTTGTAGCATCTTCCCTGCGTCTTCGTCATCCTTCCCCGAAGATGCAGCCTACAACCCCCACGGTGAGACCAATTTAAACAAAACATAGACTTGTATGACTTTGAGTTCTCTGTATTTAAAAATACAACCAAATTCAACAAAGGCAAACACATATCATAACTACCTTCATAGCTGCATCCACCAGTGCTTGTGCTATTGACCTTGAACCACTGACAATTCCAACCATTTCTGGCTCCATTTCCTGAAAACCAGCATCATGACAGGATAAACAAAATGAGGTTTGTATATATTTAAAGTTCACTTAAGCCTATTTAGTTACCAATAGTCCTTACCTGTGCATCTGAAGTACGCTGCAGCATCAGAGCTCGTTGAATTTCATCTCTTCTTGCTTTGATATTGTCTGTGTTATACGTTTGATCAGTAGTGACTCGCCTGTCTCTATCATCCTGTAGAGACTTATTGCATTATGCATAGAGTCTACCAAAAATGTACTGAACCAAAAAAGAAAGATCAAAGCTTTAACAGACCAGTCAAACGTCATTGTTTACCTCTTTCTTAGTAGGACTCATAGAAAAATCGACATTTTCAAGCTCGGAAGGAGTGAACAGAACAGATGCATCAGAGCTTGGGTGTTTCCTAACCTGTGCTTCTCCGCATACAGTCAAGCAGTTATCCATTTGCCTCCTTAGGCCGTCAGGAGTATATTCTAACGGATTTAAAGGCATGCAATCAATGTCCTGTAACAAAAAGGATTTGTTAAATCATCTGAGATAAGATTAAAGTATATAAATATTATAGTTTGAGATTTACCATAACCACTTCGACGCCCAATTCATCAAACAGAACGTTGTGCTTGTTATGATCCACAGTAAGAATCTTCCCATCACGAATCTCCCGTGTTTTTGGATGGATGGCAATGACTCTATTCCCAACTGATAAAGGCTGGGCCAAATCTGTAGGAAGTACTTCTCTAGCACCTGCACGTAGCTCTGTGTATTGCTTTCTCACAGATTCGCGATATTGTTCGAGTTTATCCCGCTCTTCATGTACGAATCTCTCAGAGAATCTCCGAGGTCTGCCAAGAGAACTGAACATATAACAGAAAATGAGTAACCTTTTCAAAATCTTTGAATGTATAAGGGAACTGTTACAAACCTTTTAATGACGCTCCATTCAAGACGAGTAAGTCTTGGAACGTGACCAAGGCCCACGTGATTTAGATAATCAACGAACTCCATCTTTGCAAACCACGGATAGTCAATGGCACTATAGAACCATTCGAATATGCACCTTCGACGTACCAATGGATGTGACAGACAAGTCGAAACCTTCTCCTGTGAAATGGAATAAAAGCAAATAAGTTACTAGATTTTTAATGCGTCTTAAGAGAAATGAAGTTAGAGACTCCCACCTTTAGTAGTTCATGATGTGGTTCTGCTTCGTAACTATGTGACTTGTTGTGAGTGGCTTCAGAAGATTTAGTTCTTTCTTGTAAACTTTTCTTCAAACTAATCTTACGCCTGTTTGGTGGTTTCTGGGGTAAACTCGCTGGACCCGAACCTGAAACTCGTGTAGCTGACACTGCTTCATTTGGTCTTGTTATTTTCTTATCACTAGTTGAACAAGATTCTTCCGATGTCTTTGCAGTTTTCTGCTGCTTTGCTGGACCTTGACCAGCACGTCTGGGGTTGAGCAGAGTCTTCAAATTATCATCTTCAGCCGATTCCTGCAATGCAATAAACAAAGCATAAGTGTTTTTGATGAAAATACTTTGCCAAGGATCCTACAAGTGCATTGTGGACAACCAACCACAGATCACACAGAGTAAGATTAAATCCAAGCAAAAAACTACCAATCAGGAGAGAAGCGTTTTTTTTGCATATATATAGATAAGCAAATACCTTATTATGTAGAGGTTTACGTTTTCTTCTTGAAGTGTCAAGTTCCCCTCTGGGAACAGCATTACCATCAACGAGTTCCTGCGCAGACTTCGGTTTTCTACTATCAGCAGCTGAAATTACATGTAGGACACTATGGTCTTCTCGTCCTGCTTGTTTTGCTTTTTCTCTGTTATGGCTACTGGATACGGTTTCCCGAGTGTTAGCTACTCTTTCTTCTTTCAACTCTGCAGATGATTCTGGATCCAACACAAAACATAAAGAGAAGATGCTAAAGCTGCAGATATGTATTAATGGGGTTTTCCTTCTAAACCCAGACAATATATTAAACCCAACCCAGAATATAAAAGCATTCGATGCTCACCTGATTCCATCAAACCACCCGGAGTCAGTAAAGCTGACAAGTCAGCCAATGCATGCAGAGCTTCTAATCCATCTACACATCAAAAAAAATTAAGGCCTTTAGGTTAAGAAGACAATGTGGTATAGTAATAATCGAAATTTCACATCTATGACAAAACTATAAAAAGGGACTATTACTGGACCTATGATTTTTTTCCCACGTCAACTTATTATTGGGTTTTACCTCCATAAAATAGTTTCTTATTAGCTTTTTTGGCTATCTAGTGAAAATATTACCTCTTGGGGCGTTGCATGCTTCTCCGCTAACACCAGAAGTATCTCCTTCTGCTTCTACAATTCTGACATTTTTCTCCTTCCGGGGAACCTCCACGTTACCAACCCCTTCTGTATCCATCAACGAGGCACCATCTCTATCTGGAGATCCCTTAATGTGCCTCCTATCTCGGCTTATTCTCACCACATTCCTAGACATGGAGCTAGCATGGTGCTTGGATTGAGCTTCCTTTGCTTGTGACTGGCAAACCCAAAGAGTAGAATCGTTATTTTAAATGAATCATGGCATGATAATAAACATTAAAGTTTCTAGAGCTATAGAGATACCATTTTGACATTTGGCGTGCTGTTTTTGAGTTCTGTTCTTCTATGGGGAGACGCTCCTACCCTTCTCGATGCATTTGCCAATGCTAATGCTAGTATATCATCATCATCATCATCATCATCAGCATCAGCCTCAAGTTGTTTCTTGGCTCTTTGATTTGGTGGCGTTGAACCTTCTGTATCATCCCTCTGATCTGCACTTGGTACAAGAAACCGAGGTGTACGTTTACCAGTGGCACGTCGCTCCCTTCCTGCATAACGTAAAGTAACAAATTACACATTCTTGAATATATTCATTTACACGCTGCCGCAGCTTGTTGTTCATTTACAACAATTTAAATCGCATAGTACTCATTTGTTTAGCATCTTTGAAGCCTTAAATTTCAGGAAATTTATTTGGGCGGAAAATAATGATTGTACCATAAACTTGTGCCTGCTTCAAAAATGAGAGGCATCCTTCCGTTGATGCAATTGAATGTGGTGAGATAACTTCTTCTCGAACATCACTAGGCGGAGCTTTAGCACGTTTGCGCTTCTGATATTTCCTCGAGACTCCAGAATCAACGCGGCCTTCTCCTTCACTTTCGCTCTCCTCCTACAAAAGTTACCATAAGCATGTACACAACCCATTTCAACATGACGTTGAAAGTGGACCAGCCGAGATAAAACAAATGGACTCACTATGACGCTGTAATGGTCAGTCATCATTGCAATGAGGCCAGCGACAGACGCAGTTCCCTCGGGCAGGGACAAATATGCCTGGAAATGAAATGGCAAAATCAATTGTGAGAAGGTATTCATTATTCACCTAATTTCGTTTTATGGTTAGAATGAAGCCTAGGGAAAGTGAGATATTCTTGTAATAATACCCGATTCATAGAAAAAAGAGCTTCCACCATGTCAGCAGACCGGTTACTCCGCACCGAAGCAGCTACCTAAGAAGCAATGAAGTAGTGTGTTAGGAGTTTGAAGTCATACAAAAGTAGAGAAAGTAACCATATACTGTGTTACCTTTTTCCAGTCTCTGCCATGCTTCCGATAGGCTTCATAGAAACGCTCAAGCTCACCTTTCGTCCACTGAGGTCCCAACTTGTCAGTCAACTTCTTCTTCTGCAACGTGAAAAAAACAGTCAACGAGGTAAATCTGATTCATGTTTGAAGAATAAAGAGCATCAAAGTTACAAAGAGAGAGAGTCTTTTAAAATTCAAAGTGAAGGGCTTTTAATAAGATAAAGATTAGGTCAATGCGGAAAAAAAAACTCACACGTTGCTTGACTTTGTCTATTTCTGGAGAGGAGGAGGCTTCTTTGGTGACGACGCGCTTTTTCACACTTCTAGGCGCCATATTCTGATTCCTCTGCTCCCTTCAACCAAAATCCCGAATCCAATTCCACTGAAAGAAGATCATCAGTATATCGATTGCGAGTTAGAAAGACAACACCTTTGCTTTACAATTTGAGTCATCAGTAAAATAAAAACCAAATCCAAGAGGATCGAAATCAACTTTGAGGAATTCAAAAGAGAACAAGACCCAGATTCGGATTGAGATTTCGAAAAAACGCACGAAGAAACATAAATCACAATTTCAAATCCAATTTTCCGACAAATTTGTAATTTGAAAGTAATCCAACTTCGAAATCGAAATCAAGCAGACTCAATCCCCATATCGAAATCGAAGTTCATCGATAAAGTTGGAAAAATACCCAATTAGTTCTGCTAAAAACCCTAGATCAGAACAGATCCACTCACCGAGTAACGCAGCTCAAAGAGAATCTGCGTTGAATCACACGGAGTAGAACTCGGATGAGAGAAAAGCTTTTGAGAACCTTCTTGGAGAGATCGGTGAGAAATTTCGAAAGAGGTTTTTAAAAAGTGAAGAGAGATTGAAAAAAAAAAAAAGATTATTTGGGAGACGAAGGAAGAGAGAGAGAGGCGTTGCCGCGAAACTTGAATAAAAGGACGACGACTCGAGAGTTGAGAGAGAGCCAATAGGCATTCTCCTTTTGATATCTAACGCGTCTGATCTGAACCCTCCACGTGGCTTCTCGTTATATGCACCGTTAGATGTTCTTGATTTTCATTTAGGGTTTGTAGTAACGGCAACATGCGATCATATTTGAAAATACCCGAATTGTTTTAGTATGAATAAACAAATTATACCAGTGACGGTGAAAAAATGAAAAAATGGAAAATCTTTTTGCTATTTTCTTCTTTTTTTTTTTTTTTGTCAACTCTTCTCATACTTTCTGTAATAATATTTCATATGTAAATATTTTAAATTTATTTCTCACAATAATTTTAAATCAAATGTGATACAAATAGTAAGAGTTCATTTTGTCATGGAAAGATATTGTAAACCATTTAAAAACAGTAAAAGAAAAAAATAGACAAATATTTTAATAAATTTAATGATTTTTAATATATTAATTAATTTAATTTGATTCCAAAGTCACATTTTTTTTAACTTAGAACGTCACATTGTTGTCAGTCAAAGAAACAATTGCAACCAATACATTACTTAAATAAAATTTGTAATATAGGAGTATAGAACAATTATTTGTTGTTTTCCAGAAAAAAAAATCATAATATTGTACTTCCTCCATTTTTTTAATATAAGTCGTTTTAGAATTGTGCACATAGATTAAGAAAATCATTAATTTTTATATTTTCTAAACAAAAACATCATTAATTATTTATCTAACCACAAATCAACCAATAATAAAATAGAAGGTATATTATTATTGGTCATATAACATTAAGCGTTAATAAATTTTACATAGAAAACCGAAAACGTAATATAATTTGGAACATAAAAATTTCTCTAAAACGACTTATATTAAAAAACGGAGAGAGTATACCTTATGAGTTTTTATCGATTATCGTCATTTCTTTGATATGAACATTTCTTTGCCGAAACCTTGTTCCAATGGGTGTGCTGGGGGATATGGACGGCTCGGAACTATCGTATATTCGAGAACAAGATTTTCAGTCCGGCTGAGATACTCTCCAAAGCCATCTTCTGTGCTAGAGAATGGATTGTCGCTCAACCTAGAGCCCAACCATCACACTCGGCACAAACGGCATCTGCACTCCGGCCTCCTCAAGCAACCACAGAGACTACCTGCTACACTGATGCGGCTTGGAGCCAAGCCACGAACAGAGCAGGTTGTGGTTGGTGCTTTATGAATCATGAGAATGTTGTTTTCCTGCAGGACGCCAGAGCGTTCGAGTTCATCTCATCGCCACTTATGGCCGAAGCAATCGCCATCCGGTCGGCTCTCCTCCATGCTCTAGAAGCTGGAATTTTAGAAATCTGCATCAAGTCAGATTGTCAGGCACTCATTGTTGCCCTATCCTCGAAGCGTCATCCGGCAGATCTCTACGGAATCACTCGGGACATCGAGACACTATCCCTACGTTTCACTCGCATTTCATTTTGTTTCATTTCTAGACCTCTGAACTCTTTTGCTGATTCACTAGCTAAGTCTGTAATGCACTCCTCCTTCCCCAACTAGTTTGCTTGGGAGTTTAATATTAAGTTTGGTGTTCAAAAAAAAAAAAACATTTTGCTCGAGTATCGTTATTAGATGTGTGAGTAAATGTCAGTTCTCCACTTGATGATGGATAGTTGACAAACAAAAAAAAATTCATCTATCCTAGTATAGTGAGTAATATACACTTTAAATAGTTATTAAAGTTAAAAGTAATTGGGTTAAAAAAAAAGAAAATGTGACGAAATAAAGCCATTCTCTGATTCTTTTATTTAATAGAATAAACGAAAATTACAGCATAAAAATCTGATTTATTTCTTATGAATCTACCTCCAATCACATATTTTGCAGTTTTATCTTTTATCTTTTATCAATCCCTCGGAACTACAACAAACACTTTTGCCTCTAATGCATATCGATCATCACAGTTTAGAAGGCATAGGGTCCCAAGCTGCAATCTCTGCATACATTTTGGATATTGCCTCTGCAAAGTAAGCTTTTGCTTGTGGTCTCTTTACCTGTTTGTAAGTTTTAAACACTTGAAATTAGAGATTTCGACTTCATTGCGGTTTCAAATACTTCATATTGGTGTTGGTTTACCTTAAAGGTTGGTGTTAGAAGTCCATTCTCTAAGGTGAATGGTTCTGGCACCAAAGTCACAGCCTTTGCAAACTCAAATCCTCTCAACTATATATCACCACAAATTGTTAGCTTGTTGAGTTAGTTAGTTGTTTTCTTTATGACATGAGAGATTGTTAACTCTTATATTATTTGTTTTTACCTGAGCTTCTCTTCCAACGATGTCCATCTCGGCAAGAACAGCCTTTCTCACTTTTGGATCTTTACAAAGCTGTCCTAGATTCTCATACTATAATCACCAAGAAGAGATATTTCTTTAGCTGAGTTTAATAAAATTAAAAAGTCTTGAGAGTTATAAATAATAATAATACCTTGATGTCTTCTGATGCAGCCCAATCTTTCATAACATCTGGATCAACTGCAACTATTGCTACTAGAGAAGAATTGAAGCTATCACCTAACATTAATAGACATTTCAGACTTGGTTGAGACAGAGCACAAGTGAAGAAGAAGCATATGTGTTTTAGTCTTTTTGTTATTACCGTGTATGAAACACTGGGAAACAAATCTACATTTCGTATAAACATTTTCGATTTTTTCTGGTGCAATGTATTCCCCTTGTGCCAACTTAAATATGTTTTTCTTCCTGTCATGAACATTGCAAGTTTTAACAAAGATTTTTCAATTCTTCTATCCACCAAAGAAATATCAAAACAGAGATTGTTTCAAATTTATTAAACCTGTCAACGATCTTGAGACGACCACCTGGTAACCACAGCCCGATATCTCCCGTGTGTAGCCAGCCATCCTCGTCCATAATTTCTTTCCTGCTCAGCTAAAATGTGTCAAGACCCATGTCTACTTATCTATACATACAAAGCAATAATAAGGAAGAAAATGAGTTACGTTTGTTCTTCATCTTTGTAATAGCCTTTAAAGATGATTGGCCCTCTAACACAGATTTCACCACGTGGGTATGGTTGATCTTCCGATGTGTAATTCATTTCAGGAACGTCCACGAGTTTTACCTCTGACCAAAAAATTACACTTTCAAATACAAAATCTAGTACACATATCATACATATTGGATTAAAAGTTCTTCACTTATATTATCTTATATCACACATTGTGATTCTTACCACACGCTGGATTAGGGGATCCGACATGGCCAGATAAATTGTCACCTTCATCCATAGAGCTTATGACACAAGAAGTCTCGGTCATACCATACCCTTCGCGCACAGAACATCCAAAGCATCTGTACACATGATGATGAAAAAATCTTAGAAACCAGTGAGAGTGAATCACGTTACAACAGAAAAGAAAACTTACACTCTCAAGAAATCCATGACATCAGGTGACAAGGGAGAAGCACCAGACCCCATGAACCGAACACGTCCACCTAGCTTTTCTTTTATTTTGTTGAAGACCAGTTTGTCCCAAAGTGGAGATGGACTCCTTCCTAAAGAACACATGCAGAGAGCTTAACAAAAGGTATACCTGATTCACTTTTTTAAACTGTTACTATTAGACACTACCATTTAAGATTGCTTTCTTCTTTGAGTTATAGGCAAGTTGGAAAAGCCTTCTTTTTGTAACCCCGGATGATTTTACCGCACTTGTAATCCTGTAAGAATAAAAAAAAAAAACTTAGAACATAGAACCACATAACTCCTCAATAACATGGGACACATTAGGGTGACTTACCCATCATAGACTCGATTATATAAACGAGGGACACTGCAGAATACTGTTGGCCTTAACACAGCCAAATCATCCATCAGTTTCATGATATCCTGTTAATATCTAAATTAGTCTGACTCTGTACTACAAGGATCATCTCAATATGTCACAAGAGATATGAGATTGACATACCCCCTGATAAAAACCGATGGAAACACCACCATACACCCCCATTATCTGGTTTGAACGTTCATATATGTGCGCCAACGGAAGATATGATATGTAACTATAAGGACAGAAGACATCTCAGTTAAAGATCTTCCACTATAAGAAAATAGTTAAAACTATAGAAGTGAGGGGAAAAGTTTCAACTCACATGTCGTCAGGTAAGAAATTTATTGACAAGCTGGAACCGGCTACATTTGATATCAAGTTTTCATGACTCAACATAGCACCCTTCATATAAAAAAACAATTATATTGTGAAGTGCGTTTTAGCTTCAAAAGTGATTCATTTCACCATGTTTTTTCCAGCATCAATTCAACTAGAAGAACAAAGAAAACACACATAAGGCTTCAGAAACTGGAAACAACAACTCACCTTTGGTGTTCCTGTGGTTCCACTTGTGTAGCATATGGTTGCAATGTCTTCAGGTTTTGGTGGAGAAAATGGATGTACGCTACTGCGACCCTAAAAAAAATAACCAGTAGCAACATGAAGTCTCTCTAACTACCAAACAAGGAATAACTATTCATAAAAGCTAATGACCAATACAAACAACACATTGTAGAAGGCTACCTGACTCAGTAGCTTTTGGTATGATGCAATTTTGACTCCAGAACCTGGAGGAAGTGATGGCAAATTCTCATCAGCCCCTCCCACCACCTTATCACAGGTGCAGATAAAGATAAATAAGTGCTAATTATTTATAAAAACTTGCTGAAATTACAAATTTAAGGAGTACATACCACAACAAGACGAATGGTTGGGATTTCGGATAGGAAGCTTAGCAACTTCATAGTTCCCCCATTATTAAAAAAAAAATACAGTTTAGACCACTTCGACTGATTCTCATAAGATAATGGAACAAATAAAAACAACACTTACGGTATTCAAGGTTTGTGGTACACAAAAGATGGCCTGAAGAGTGGCATGATTCACAACAAACTTAACAGCGTCTGGACCTGCGTAACACAGAAAATCATATTTAAGAAAAGACAATTGCTTTCAAACCTCCAAAAAGTTATAAGATGAGGTACCAAGTGTATCGTATAAAGGAACAGAGATGAATGAATATGCTGCACAAGCATGATCAACAACCAACCACTCTGGTCTGTTGATAAAATAGAGCCCAACGCAAGCTCCCTGTTCCATTAAATTCAAGTCTTAAGGCAAAACCATATGGATCAATAAAACTAGAAACGTTGAATGCAGCTCGCTATATATTTCATATTCAAAGAAGAAGAAAAGTTACATGATTAATTCCATTATATAGCAGTCCAGAACCTATGGCTTGTCTAGCAGAAGCTGTTTCCGCATATGTCATCCATGTGTACCTTCAAACACAAAAACATCACATGATAAACATAAACACACCACAACTCAAAAGTTAGTTAAAGAAGAGTTTTATAAAACTCACTCTCCAATGGTTCCATCAGGACGAGCTCGTGTACCAAGATACTTGTTATCAGGATACGTTTCAACAGCATGTCTGAATATTCCACAAAAAAAACAGAACAATTTTCCAGCGTTGGATCATAAACTAACCGATTATTTGAACAAAGGTTAAAGAGTACTTACACAAAGTTGTCGTGCAGAGTCCCTATTTCAGGATGATCCGGGAATCTGCTAAAGAGCTTGGTAGGCGACTTTGCAGATCTGGCACGGACAAAACAGAAATTGCACCATAATAATAATCATAATCATATACACGCTCGTTAAGACCAAAGGTACGTAACAAAACAACAATATCTCAAAGTGTTTTGACCTGTGGACATTCCAAATTCCAGTGTCCAGCTTTTCTGGAAGCACAACGCTGTAGCTATCCTCTATAGAGAAAATGAAAAGCTCAATTTCAAAGGTAAACACAACAGAGAGATCAAAGATATTAAACGTAAAAGTTGTAAACATATATATTTTTTTTTTTGAATTAAAGTTGTAAACATATATTAGTCAAAAAAAAAAGTTGTAAACATATATCTCACCGTTAGAGAAGGGTGCCTCAGAAGCGGTGGCGTTGAGGAAGAGAGAGGGTTGATCATCAGCCTGAGAAGAATCAAGGTGAGAGCGAAGGGTCTGGAGACGACGTTGTGCCGGTGAAGAAAACTCCATCGTGGATGAGTTTTTTTTTTAACTCTCCAGAAACTTTTTGAGATAATAATAATATTAAGCCACCGATTGCCTCACGACATAAATAACATTCTATCGAAACATTATAATAAAAAAAGGTGAACACTAATTATATAGAAGAAGATCAACGTTTGATTATGAATGCTAAATTTAGTATGTTTGGTTGGAGTGGACTCATGAGCCGTGATGATCATTTCTTTTAACAGGTTACAATGATGCGTATTATTATATAACAGTTAGTTGTCTGTACTTTTCTTACATATTGCTTACGTCATTTTCACTGAGATCCACAGGAAGAGATCAGGCACTCTTTCCCATGTGGATAATTTACCATTCTCAGATATTATTATTTGGTCCGCAACATTACAAATATTTACATTTTGTACCAATAAAAAGTCACTTAAGAGATTATTTCATGATCCAAACAAACAATGAAGTGAAATTTTCAACACGTGAACGATTGCATCCATTTTATAACATAATATGACATCTTATTTTGTCTACAAGAGCTGTAGCCTGTAGCAGGATGAACAAAAGTTCTCTGGTGTGAGATTTGATAAAGTCCGGGTGTTGATTTTTAAAGTGTTGTTGCTTGTTGATTTGTAGAACAGAGCAACCAAAAATAAGAACAACCACCAAGGTGACAAAAAGTTCGTTTTGTTATTGAAGAAACTCGACACAAAGTATATTTGACCATGTTCTCTTTTTCTGTCCCTAAAATGTTTGTGTTCCTACAGATCTTCAACCATCACTTCAAAGCAACAATACTCTGGTAAGAAACCTGGGAATGATAAACAAACCCGGAACAAGATTGTTCGCACCTTGAGACCATTAGGTTCTTCATTCTCAATCTTCTCAGGCAGAAGTGCTCTTTCTTGCTGCATACACACGGTATGCAGCCAGCCCAACGACCACAGCAGCAGCTCCAACTGTTTACAAAATTTAAAAGGAGATTTCAGCAATCATGAGTCTGAAGCTTTTTGTGTTATGGTTTGTTTGTGAGAAAACTTGCGTCAGAAATTAAGACTACGGAAGAAAACGTACTTGAGACAGCCATAAGAGAGCGGTTGATTAGCCTGTTGTAATGTTTGCGGCTTTTTCCTGCTTCGGTCTCTGGAATACTCAGATGAGGATGTTGCGCTGCTGTTAAGATTTTACGGAATAAGTTGTTGAAATCCCCCAATTTGGAGCTGATGGGTACCGGAGGCTCTATTCCCATATCTTGCGTCACCTGCAAGAAAGATCAATGTGAATAAGTAAGGTGCTTTGTAAGTTATTGGAGAGCTATTTTGATTGACTCATAGGCAAGGGACCCTACCCTGGTGGATTCTTGTATGGAAATCGGGAATGAATCAAGATCGTCTTTCGCTGAAACCACGAGGCAAGGGACCTCATATCCAGTGGCCTCCCCGTGAGTTGCAACTTCAACAAGCAACTCAGTCGCTCTCTTCCATGACGACTCATCGGAACTGGGTGTGAAAAAATAAGTCAGGAATGCAAACAGCAACTCAAAGCCTCGTCAAGGTACATCAAACATTTACATCCAGTTAGCGCAATTGTCACACACAAACTACAAATGCTGTACAGGGAGAATGACAAGCCTATTTCAACCAATCAAACAGAACAAAATATACCTGTCATACACGAAGACAGCTATGTCACATGCAGCCAACGACTCCTTGGATGAAAATAGCCCTTGAGCCCCACCTTCTGGAATTTCCCTCATCACAAGCGTTTTCTTTGCACTCTACACCCAGAGATTTGCAATTATCAGATTAATGAGCAATGAGAAACTAAGAAAAAAGTAGCCTCAAGTACCCAAAAAAGTAGCACATCTGAACAGTTTTATTCAAAATGTACTCGTTGGAAACGCATGCATGTGCCAATAGATACAACTGATCAAAGATATCTCTACCTAGTTCCCTTCTCAAAGTTCCCAAATTAACACTTAAGTTTGCCATTCTTGTTTAGTATTTCGTACATTGGACATTATTCGCGAGGTGAAATGTATCCAAATATATACACAAAAACACACATGATGAAACAAACTGCATAAGAAATCCCACTCACCCCAGATTCATCGACCATATTTACTGCATAGCGCTCATCCGTGGTTGATCCCGGATTATCAGCATA
Source organism: Brassica oleracea var. oleracea (assembly GCF_000695525.1). Classification (NCBI taxonomy): domain Eukaryota; kingdom Viridiplantae; phylum Streptophyta; class Magnoliopsida; order Brassicales; family Brassicaceae; genus Brassica; species Brassica oleracea. The sequence continues at coordinate 36,166,068 of NC_027754.1, read as the reverse complement.
TGACCTAGATCATGAAGAGACACAACAGTAAACCACATGAATATGTCATCCTGATTGTATTTTGGAAATGTAACAAGTTTTTCGGTGAGAGCTAATTTGGCAAACCTTCCAAGAAAGCAATTCAGTAATGCAGATTTTCCAGCGTTATTGGGTCCGAAAACAAAGCACTGGAAAACTTTTCTTTCACACTGTTTCTTTTTGCGATCTAAACGTCTTCTCCTAGTAAGACGAATTGCAGAAGATGGATCACCCGGGAATCCAATGTAAATCAAGTGTTCCACACTCCGAGCCGGTTCTAATAGTGTCATCAGTGACCACTGCAAGGATAGAATTGAAAGATTACGATAAAGGATAAAGATACACAAACAATTCTGACAGACAGAAAGACTTGCATGACATCTTAGTCTCTCAAAATCAAATAAAAAAATGAAAAAAAAGAAGAATGATTATATGTATTTGAATGCATATAAAATGTTTCTAGGAGAGGGTTGATAACCAGTGACAGGAAAGCATCAAATGATAGTCCTCCAAGGGCAGTTTTCTCTGCCGCGTCCACATAAGGAGCTTCCGTCCAAGGACTGCCATTCACTTGGCATTTTAATGTAATGGAGATTAATCAAAATTACACGTTTTTTGCTTTCACGAGGTGGAAAAAGTACCTTTCAGGTGCAGTTGAAAAAAGATCCTCGATCTCTTGAGGTCTCAGATTATTATCCTGCAAAGTAAAAATTCATTATGACAACTATAAGAACTGCAACTTAAGCCATTAGTTAAAAAGGAGAATTACCCCATCGTCATCAAACAACACATACATTCCTTTCAGGAAGTCGACTGCTACATCCGTCAACTCGACACTCTACAAAAAAAAAAAATGAACACAACCATTAGCTGGAAATTGACAAGGAAGACAGGTTAATGACTAGAAAGCCCAATGACTCCAGTAATGGATTCGGTTTGTGCAATTTTACCTGATCAGGTGCTCGCTTGAATAATGAAGGTGGAAGCAATTCATCAGCGAGTCTTATATCATTGTTATACCCAAACTTCCGAAGTACAGTCCATGTTGTCTCGAGCCTCCCTTTCTCAATAAAAAGTGCATGTAGAAACAGGAAGCCGGTCACTGTCAGTCCTCTTTCATTCACACCTTCTGGCAACTTTTCTTGCACAACCCTCTTAACACCGTCAATTTCAGAAGGTTGCAATGGTGCATGGAAACACTTGACCTATTTTGAAACAGCTATTAGATGTGTCATCGGGATAAGAGAATCATAACGTCTTTTAAGAAATCTAAAGGATAGAGCCAATTTGATAAATAGTTAAAACACATGAAACACAAAAAGAGAGAAAAAAAAAAGAACCTGAAAATCATTTAACTCAGCCTCGCTAAGAGCACCATCTCTGTCATGGTCACAGAGTATAAAGATACGCTTCAAAGCCCTTACACACCGGGGTTTCAGTGACTGGGACTCTTGATCGAACAGAGGTCCTGTTGGGTGAAGGACTGTTTTTTGTGCATAATAGAAAACTTCTTGTGCCTACAGGAAATTTTTTTTATTAGGATGACAGTTCAGGCCTGAAATATAATTTATAACTCTCATCTAGATGTTTTCTGACTATGCATTACAATTCATCCCCAATAAAAGTGCAATTCAATCACAATAGTTACCACTTTACAGCAAAAAGTTAGCACAACTAAAATCCTTTGAATTTCTTAGTAAGACAATCACATGCCTAAGCTACCTACCCCGAACCAACTTTTAGCCATGATTGAGGTAAGACAAATGTTATATCTTAAGAGGAATGACAGAAGTCATAAAACCTGGAGTTGTTTCAGGGCAGAACACTCGATACAAGTCTCAATCTCCCGAAACTGATGCATTATAGGTGACATCACTTGTTCGAGGCTGACTTGGCTATTGTCGTCTCTCAAGTCGAGCTTACACCCTGCTACTATTATAGGAACTTTTACCTGTCAAAAAAATATCACAAGCCAATCATAATAAGAAACAGCTAAACTTTAGGTAACAACAAATCTTCTAGACATTTTTACACAGGAACAGTGACATGACCACCAGGAGGAAAATTATACACCTACTACAACAACAAGATTGACATGACAAAACAGAAAACAGAGAGAAAGGAAAATCAAACCTCTAATCGCCGAAGCTCTGGGAGCCAATACGTAGTCAAACCTTCGAGAGTCTCAGGACGACCACAGTCATATGTCAAAACCACCGCATCTGCATTCCTCAGTTCCTCGGCAACCATCTCCCTATCTTCCGGCCTAAACCCACGAGCAGAAATATCAAAAGAAACATTAAGCAAATCAACAAAGCTGTCAAAGCATGAATACCCTTTAACCAGTAACTAAACAGTAGGCACACTGCTATCCCAACATCGACATCGTACGTGCTAATACTATTCCTTCCAGTTCATTTACAGCTTAAGAACACTAAACATATGCCATAAGGTCACTCTCCTCTCCTATCACCATAAAGCCACATTCTTTTTCTACATTCTACACTAGCATCACTATCCTTCAAGTAGTCTTATCATTGCTCATGTCAAAAACAAATATAACGAGATATAATCTACCTGGAGGAAGTGTCGACGATGGTGACGGGAACGCCATCAGGGAAGAACTCCAAAGGAAGATTGGTATCAGGGAGAACAGGAGGGACATTGGGAGGGAAAGAATCGGAGGCTGCAGCGACAATCAAGCTGGATTTGCCAGTGCCCTTGTCACCAACCACAACGATTCGCACAGATTTGGGTGAGCCAGGACAGTCAACCGTACCAGCTGAGTATCTCGCCATCTGGAAACTGCACACAATAATCAAATTAGAAGAAAGAATCAGAGTCTCGGATTCAAGATTCAAGTGGATAGAGCTTGAAAGATCAAAATTGGATCATTGCGTGTTTGAGACGAATTAGCTTAAAGTTTGCAATCGGATTTATAAATCGAGGAACAAGAGAGAGCCACATCGAAGATTAGATAGAGAAACGAGGAATAAGCCCTGACCTGAACTGGAGAATGAGGAAGACGCGAAGGTTGAAAAGCCCTAGGAAAACCCCCCCCCAATAAAGTTCGGGAGATTGTGGTGGCGGTGACGATTGCAACTTGCAACCAACCAAGGAGGTGGTGAACAAATAGAAAGGCTTCTTTTGCTTCTATTCTAGTGGCATTTTCGTAAATATATGCACTCTCTTCTTTTTTAACGCGAGTAATTTTTCTTTTGTCTTGTCACTACGCACTAGTAATTTTCTTATTGTTTACCGCTTGATTTTTAACGACCACGCATGGTTGTATTTTAACACAAGTTTTTTTTTTTTTTTTTTTTTTTTTTTGTAATCATGATAAATTTCATACCATTTTCTGAACGTTTACATGTTGCATTAGCAATTTATTTAGCGAAACATTACAAACAAGAACAACCCAATACAAGAGAACATAAAAACTAAGGCCTTGTGCAGGCAAAGAAGAACTCAAGAAACGACGGCTGGATGCGAGGAGAAGCTGGAATGGAGAGTAGGCCGTCTCTGATCTGGCGGTCCACAGCTGCGGTTGGAGATTCCTGAGATGCGAAGATCCTCCGGTTCCTTTCCTTCCAGATATGATAAATGGAAGACTGAAACAAGAGCTTTATAATACACCTTGCCTGCGGTGAAGACGATGACCTGACCATATTAATCCAAGCTGCAGCTGAGTGGACATCAGCAGGAGGAGATGGCCAAACTTTATTAGCAAAATAGTTCCATATGCTAGCTGAATATCCACATTCAAAGAAGAGATGATGATGATTTGTATCTCTTTTTAAGGATAGGTGAATAAACTATCCTTACTGAAGGTGTAAGGTACATATTGACTGAATACATGGGTTTGTTATTAAACCAAGCCTACTATCTAATTTAACAGATTTTGGTATAGATTAATTTACTATAGATTATTCCAGAAAACCAATATATTTAAATTTGAAAATTAAAATCAAGACATATATTTAATGATACATTCATATACCACTAAAATACACCCGCTTCAAATATGATTTAAATTGCACTCTACACACAACATCATTAGAGTGTGATCTAAATATTAAACCAATTTACTAAACAAGTTTAATATCAAACTGGTTTGAGTTGTACGAACCGGTATTTTATCTGTTCATCCGTAGAATAATATATTCAAAAATACATTCACGATTTTCAATTTCAACAAGGCAAAAATTTAAAACAACACATTCATGGTATATAAATCTGTTCAGTTGGTTGATACATAAATCAATATTCAGTTGGTTGAATCCATACTTGGTTTAATTCAGTACATTACATTCACCTCAAATATTATACTTTCATTTACGGTTACATTCAATTCCATTTATTTCTCAATCCAATAACACCCCCTTAGATTGCAGTAGATACATAATATCATTCAATACAAACAAAATTAAGTACACTTATATAATTATATAAAACACTTGTGTACTATTTTAATATCGTAACAGAAAAAACTACAAAGATTCCAATGTAATCAAATATTTCAAAATGTGAACAAGTTTTATCTAATATACACAAACATAATAAATGGTTAGATTTATAGACAAATACAATAAAAATATCCTATATAATAAAATATGATCAAATGACAAATAACTTATGAAAATATCACTTTGATTGGTTTAAAATTTAACAACAATATATATGAACAACCAACACATATACAAACAATAAAAATTATTTTGCTGACCTATTACCGTTGGTTCCATTCTGTCATTCAAACCGTTCCACCGAGAGCTGAGACCAAAACGAGATAAAATTTTCAAGATTTGTGTCTCAATTTCCATACATTTGTCAACCGGTTCGTGGTTCAACAATCTCTTACATAGATAGAAGAAAATCGGCTATTTGTAACCTAACTTGGAGAGCTTATAAGCTTTTACCCAAACTCAGCAATGGTTTGATGAGGGATCATCCTACTCATTTATATCTTGAATTCGATCAAGACGTCGAAATTTTCAAGGTCTGCTTATGTGTTTTTTAAGGTCTACTTCTTATTGATTAGTAAGAATCACTTTATTATTGAATTTAATATAAAGAAGTTTAGCTTTCTTCTATTCTGGTTCATTGCTTGTGCATTTTGAGACTAAACAAATTATCTGCATCTTATCTATATCGATACATCATATACCACTTAGCTTTCTATGTATATGATTCATTTAAAGGGGTGTTATTGAATAATGAATTCAATGAAATTTAATAGAATTCAAATTTAAAGTGAAATCCACTTGGATTAAATATTTGCTAGATATAATATGAAATCAATTAAAATCATAAAAATTATATTTGTTTTTGTTGGAATTTAGTTCCAAAGGAATTTGATGTACTTTTATAAGAAAAATTAGATTAAACAAAATCTAGTGTTTCTTGTTTGGATTTTGGATTTCTTCAAATATACTTCATGCTTTTAAAGTTCTCATGCAATGGTAAGACATCTATGATTGATTGAAGTGGGAGTCTCTTGACTTAAAAAAAATATATATTCTTGGTGTTTGCGTTTTATCATCTTCTTTCAATAATTTTTTGGGTTTGATCGAGGTTGCTATTGTTTTCTGATCTCAAACAAATAATTATGGATATATATTAAATATAAGATATGTTTAATAAATAAATAAATTTATTTTATTATTAAATTCAAACAAAAACTACTTTGATGAGACAATTAAAAACAAAGATTGAATAATCGAAACATGTCAGATAAACAATATATCATATTTTGATTCTCATGTTATTTAGTTCATCTAATAAACAACTAAAATAAATCATTTACATAAATTATACAATAAATAGATATTTCAACAAAACAAAAAGTTGTTAATTTAACATTCACTTGTCAAAATCTAGTTTCACATGGTAATAAAGTGTTTTTACATTCAATGGTAAAAACAATTGACCGATCAAAAGCATATCTCAGCTCCGCTACCACCAATTGACGCTTTGACGCCGTGAAGCACTAAAAACCGCCGTACTCTGGAATATTTTGTTCTTGGACCAAAGCGGCAATTGATTTGAGTGTCTCCCCTGAACATGAATAGGCGTAGGAGGGGACAAAGTGCTTGAATCACAACGAATTGCTTCTTTGAGATTAGCTAAGGACCAGGAAAACTGCAAGGAAAGGTCCTTGAGCTATATTGTCATTTGGATTGATTAATATTGACATTTTCATGTACATTGCACATTTTCATCTACGCTACAGGTGCCATCTCGTTGATTAAGAAGGAGTAAGACACATTTTTCACGCATTGCATGATCTAGCCAATCCAAATCGTATGAAAAACCAAGTGAATCATAACTTCCTCTATGAAGTCCCATTCCAAGCGGTCGTAAGGATAGTTTCTATACGTGTAGATGAAAATGTACAGTGTATAAAAGATATATATTCTCATCAACGGATGCATAATACATCTCATTACAGGAAGCATAATGTAAAAACATAGAAAAAAATGTCAATATTAATCAATCCAAATGACAATAGGATTTTTTTTTTATAAGACTGATGACTATGAATGTGACTATTGGGCTCTCATGGGCTGGAGACTAGCCTGTTTTAAGAAAAAACATGAAAACCACGTGGCGCCACTTTTAATTGTTTCGTTTGACCGAACTAAACCAGGACGGTAATGCCGAGTAGGCGAGAGTATGATGTAGACGTCGCTAAAACAACTCGGACACGGCTTGTTTAAAATCCCAAGACGGACACAACACTTTCATTGTGATCCCATACCTTCCTCCCTTCTTCTCCTAATAAAGAAAAGAAAAAAAAGACAATCTCATTTCATCTCTCTCTCTCTGTCTCGGTCTCTGCGGCTGATTCGTGAGGGAAGAAGATGGGGGTTGATCTGGAATCTATCTCGGAGGCTACATCTGGAGCTATAGGCTCGCTTCTCAGCACAACCATTCTGTACCCTCTCGATACTTGTAAATCCAAGTTCCAGGCCGAGATCAGCGTTCGCGGTCAGCAGAAATACAGGTTTCCTCTCTCTTCTCCTTCTTCTTTATTTACACAACCTTCGTGCTCTGGTTTGTTACGGGATCATGATCCTTTCAATTGCGTGTGTTTATCTCTGTCTCGCCTGACAAGTTGAAAACGATGAAGAAATTGGTTTTCTTTACAAGTTTTGATTTTTATCTATTGGTCCCTTGTAGATCTTGGATCGTAACTTAATAATTCAATTCTTCGATCAAGGCTCAACCTTTTGATTTTGTTTTTTGATGGGTAACTCCAAAGCAGCCTCCTTTTTTTTCTCTTAGATTCGTATTTATTGAGAACAGAGTTTTCATGGTTTAGTATGATTGTCTGTTTGAGTTTGTCTAAAGCTGTGTTTTGTTTTTTTTTGTAACGTTTTCAGATACTTGTCGGATGTGTTTTGGGAAGCGATTTCTTCAGGGAAGGTTCTCTCGCTGTATCAAGGCCTTGGGACTAAGAATCTCCAGTCCTTCGTTTCCTCTTTCATCTACTTCTATAGTTACAGCTATTTCAAGAGGTTGCACTGTGAAAAATTTGGTTCCAAGTCAATTGGTACAACGGCTAACCTGCTCCTTGCTGCTGCTGCTGGAGTTTGTACCTCTGTTTTGACCCAAGTACGTTTGCTTTTGCACTCAGCTCTAATTCAATTAACCTACTTGGTCTTCTATCTTCTCTATGCTAAATAATAGCTTCTTCTATGTTTTGTGTAGCCTCTAGATACGGCTTCATCAAGGATGCAAACAAGCGAGTTTGGCAAAGCTAAGGGACTGTGGAAGACCTTAACCGAAGGTGCTTGGGGAAATGCATTTGATGGCCTTGGGATCTCTCTTTTACTCACCTCCAATCCTGCAATTCAGGTACCATTCTCATTTCAAACCATCAACTTAATAATACTTACAAGTTTTTGATCAGCTGCAATTAGCTGAACAATAAGATTCTTTCTCGTTGTAGTATACAGTGTTTGATCAGCTGAAACAGAACCTCCTTGAAAAAAGAAAGGCAAAAGCCAACAAAGACTCTTCCCCTGTAGTCCTCTCTGCCTTTATGGCCTTCTTCTTAGGTGCCGTGTCTAAAAGTGCTGCTACCGTCATTACATATCCAGCAATCAGGTATCATACAGCTTTGCATTGATCCGGACTCTTTTGGGGGATATGTGATCTATATACATTCATGGTTTTTTTGGTAGGTGCAAGGTGATGATCCAAGCAGCAGATGACTCCAAGGACAATGAAGCGAAGAAGCTCCCAAAAAGAATCAGGAAAACGATTCCCTACGTCATCTCTGCTATATGGAAAAAAGAAGGAGCCTCAGGGTTCTTCAAAGGCTTGCAGGCTCAGATCTTGAAGACGGTTCTGAGCTCGGCGTTGCTACTAATGATCAAGGAGAAAATCACTGCAACCACTTGGTTTCTCATTCTAGCAATAAGAAAAACTCTGTTTGTCACGAAAGGTAGGTTGAAAAGTCCATAAAGATTGCTTCTTCCGCAAGTGTCCCAGGGAGGCCAAAGCAAGAGCAAACAAGAACTTTGGTTTGGCGAGTCTGTTATTGAAAGAATTTGGAGCAGGCAAGTATTGTAGACTTTTCTTATTTCAAAAACTATTGATTTTTTTTTTTAAGCTAAGGAGAGTTTCTGGGAGTAAGAGAACTTTCTGGTTATTGTGTAGTTACTTACGTTGGTTTTCTTCAGTGGTAATAAAAACAATGATCTATGTGTAGGATCATGTGACTCTGATTATAAAAAAAAAATGTTATATTCAAAGCTTGAAGATGTCCGGTGAAAGTCTATCCATCAGTACTGTACTACCTGTAACCTCTATTTTCCTTCGCATGAGTATCTTACGTCCTCTTTCTATAGAGTGAGTAGATGTGATGTGGCTCCTCTTTCTAGAACGATGAAGATAAGGTTTTACAATGTTCTGTGATTCTGACTGAGGGATACATTCATTGTATGCACAACCTTTTATCTTTGTAGCAGAGCATCAATAGGGAACATTAGTTAGCTCACAAAATGGAAGAAACAAGAATGGAACTATTATGACACTAATCTCGGAGTGTTCTACGGTTATGTAACCATTTTCCCTCTCGCATCATATATGTCATTCTCCATCAGGCTTAGAGCTTTAGCTGGATTCTTGTCTGCTACATTCTTGTCTGTTGTTTAACCAAGGTACAATTTTAAAATATGAATCCATAGATCATGAGAGGATAAGAGTCTTTTGTAAAACTAGTAGACTGAATCAGTGTTGCATGATTCTTTCATTTGCTATCATCATGTAGAGATTATCTAAACAAAGAGATAACAATGAATTTTTTTATGAAAATCACAATAATAATATATATCAATCGGCTTTAAGTTTTTTTTGCCTTGAAGGGCAAAAACGTTCGTCCGCCCATAAAACGCTGCAAAGCCTCAGGGATGTCCACACGATCTTCACGCTGGTAGTTCTCGAGGATGCAGCAAAGGGTCCTCTCAGTCGCAGTAAGAGTCGAATTCAGCATATGCACATACTGCTGCTCATTTCTCTGCATCAGAAAAAAAAATTAGACAAAAGATCAAATATATATTTTGCTTTATGGAACGAAAAAGAGCCGCGAGAGCTTGTACCTCCTTTTTCTGATCGTATCTGATATCAAGCCTTCGAGCTTGGTAGTCTGTACAGTTGGAACAAGACACAAGCTCTCTGTAAGTCTCTGACGAAGGAAACCAAGCTTCCAAGTCATACTTCTTTGCAGCTGCATCGTTCAATGCTCCAGAGACAATCGACACGACTCGGTATGGAATTTTTAGCTGCAGAGGAATACAAAATAGCTAATTAGAAAAAAAAGAAAAACTAATAGAGTTTTTGTTAACTTTGAATATATTGAAAATTAATTACCTCTTGGTAAAATTTTTTAGAGTTCTCCATCATCTCCTCCATCATTTTCCACGAAGCATTGTCGTTAGGGCTAGTGATGCAAAACTGTTCAATTTTCTCAAACTGGTGAACACGGAAAATGCCACGTGAATCTCTTCCATGGGAACCAGCTTCTTTTCTAAAGCAGGTCGAGTAACCAGCATATCTGTACCAAACAAGTAATCATGTCATGAGAGTTTTTCACACACAAAGAAACAATAGTCTAAACGCTGTGTATTATTATACTTTATGGGAAGCTCCTTGGGATCGATCCATTCATCCATATGGTATGCACAAAGAGGTTGCTCAGCAGTTGCAATAAGGTATTTATCATCCCCAGCACCAGTCACCTGAACAAAAGAAAACAAAAGATTTTTTACTCATAAAATAAAAATCTCAACAACAGAACTAAACAAAAGTTTTTACAGACCTTGTATAGTTGTTCATCATGCTGAGCCAACTGTGCACACTTGGCCATGACTTCCTTCCTCATGAAAAAAGGAGGTTGCAATAATGTGAACTCTCTATCCTTCAAGAAGTCTAGCCCAAAGCTGATCAGAGCCTGGTTAAGTAGCACACCATCTCCTTTAAGGAAAAAGCCTCTTCCTCCAGCAATCTCAGCACCTCTCTTAGTATCTACAATGTCGAGAAGCTCAACGAGATCCACATGGTTCTTCAGCTTCTGACCAGGCGGAGCAACCCGCTTATCACCCCAAAAATCAATCACAGGGTTATCTTTCTGCAAATTGAAAAAAAAAAAAACTTGTATATTAAATCATTATCCTTTCCAGTCACAAACTTAGGGAAAGAGAGAAAAGGAACAAACCTCATCTTCAAAAACTGGAACAGAGTCGTCGATGAGATTGCCAACCTCCTTCAGTTTGTCTTTCAAAACATCACATGCTTCACCAACTTCCTTCTCCTTCGTAGAATAATCTTCTTTGTTCTTCTCTGTTTGCTGAATCAGCTCCGTCGCATCAGCACTAGACTATTCCAAAAAGAAACAAGAATAAAAATCTCATTACAAAATCGGATAAAATATTATTAAAATATCAATCAAGTTCAGCCAAACGAATTGGCATACAGAAAACTATATCAGTTTATTATCAAATAAGAAGGCTCCTTATAACTAACTTATTAGATCCTAAGTACAACAAGAAGAAGGTTCCAAAGGAACTAACGATTTTGAGCTTGGCGATTTGCTTGTTCAGCTTGTTGAGCTCCTTGCGCAAATTATCTACTTCAAATTGACCTGAAACACACAGAAGAAATCAATCAAAGCTCACAAAGAGAAACGATTCAATTATAGTGATGCGATACATACGCTGACGCCATTCTTTGTCGAGCTCGATAATCTCGTCGACGAGATCAACACTGGCGAATCTCTTCCGTTGAGAATCTCGGATGATCTCCGGATTGTTCCCCTTCTCTTCTCGAAACAGATTGATATCCAACATTATTCTGCTAACAGCTCGATAAAAGTACTCTCTGCTTTTTTATTTGTGTGTTGTGACTTGTGAGAACCTGATGATTATGTCCCTATTTATATATAGGAGAGTATTAGCCTGTTCCCTAGGTTTAGCGTGGTCCCTAAGTTAGGTTTAGATTGATTTTTTTTTTAAAATAATTTAAAATGTGTAATAAAATTTATCATCTAAAATAGCATATAATTATATTTGTTTTACTAGATTTTTATTCATTTGTATTTATTAGTATATATATATATATATTTTTTAATGTATTTTCTATTTATGTGGCTTGCATGCTCAGATCTTAAAGACAGTTCTGAGCTCGGCGTTGCTACTAATGACCAAAAAGAAAATCACTGCAACCACATGGTTTATCATTCTAACAATAAGAAAAACTCTGTTTGTGACGAGAGTCAGGTTGAAAAGTCCATAAAGATTGCTTCTTCCGCAAGTGTCCCAGGACCAGTTAGCAAGAGCAAAAAAAGTTTGGGTTGGCAAGTCTGTTATGGAAAGAAATTGGAGGAGGCAAAGTCTTGTAGACTTTTCTCATTTCAAAAACAATTGATTTTTTTTTTAAGCAAGGAACTGATTTTTAGGGTTGCATAAGGCTTCATGTTGTTGCCAGATTGAGTTTCTGGGAGTAAGAGAAATTTCTGGTTATGGTGTAGTTATGTTTGTTTTCTTCAGTTGTAATAAAACAGTGATCTCCTTGTTACTGTGTAGGATCAATGGATCATGTGACTCTGATTAAAAAAGAAAATATGTCTAATGAGACTACAATCGCACGGTCATTTTGTGGGAAACTGTAAACGTAAAACGCCAAATACAAACGAAAAAAAAAAAATTTGTCAGCGTGTGAAGGTTTGAAATAATCACTATTCAAAACTAGATCACTTTTGCAATGTCCATGACTGAATCTGTGTTGCATGATTCTTTCTTTTGTTATCGTCAGCATGAACAGTATGAATATACATCTCAAACATTTTCAGATCGTATACCTTTTGTGAGTTTTTTAACTGTGCTGGACATACATTGGTAACATCTATGAATAACAGTCTTTATTCGACGTGCTTAGATTTTGAATTGTATTTAATTAACTGAGATCAATCATTCGCTAAGCAAAATAATCGAGCAAATGACCTATTTCTATACCAAAGGTATCATATAGCAGGTTGCTCAAAAAAAAAAGGTATCATATAGCAAGAAATCTTTCGACGTCGTCCTAATTCCACATATTACAAGTAATAAAACCTATTTTTTTCCTAGCCAAAAAGATAAACATATATCTCCATAATGCACTAACTAAAACCTACACAATCCGATTTAGATTGATTGAATGCTCACGAATTTGAAATATAGCCAAGCCCTAACCTAATTAAACTGACACAATCCGAATTTTTAACTTTACCAAAGTTTGATTCGAAAGTTGGATCGAGTTTATAGGTGACTCAGTTGGGTCGGGTTTAAAATTTGGTCCCAAAACATATTGATTTGGTATCAGTTTAGTTCAAAAACATTAAAACCACATCGTCTATGTGGATTGAATTAGAGAGAAACTTGTTTTAATACTTCTAATATGTAGAATTGTGCCGTAGTTAAAAGATTGCGTGTAGAAATTGGTCGTTTATCCAATAATAAAAAGAGGTTCAAGTAGCACAAAGCAAGTTCCACAAAAAATATCACATAATAATATGTGCAACCCTACTTTGTGAGTGTTTAAGGCTTTACACAACCTCATCGGTTTGATGAGGCATCTTCAAAGTTCTATGCATGAGTTTACATCCAACAACCATTGATTTTCGAGTTTTATCGCTTCTTGATAAAAAACAGCTCTTGGCGATAAGTGGATTGCAACAATCCTCCTCTTATTAATTGTTTAGATAATCATGCGGACCATCACAGAGTATTTCTAGAGGGTAAAATCTACTTAAAAGAGCCTCTCCATGTCAATTACTATGACGCTTGCCAACAACGTCTAGCAAAAATAAATATTAATTAAACAACCAACCCTCTTCATGTATATGTTGAAGCCGTCTTGAATTACTAAAAAGATAATGATTAAGACTTATGAATAAAAAGTTAAATCATAATCTTTAAGGATTTTTATTAGTATAATATTGAACTCTTGATTTGTAACTCACTTTATTGTTGAATTTGAAATAAAGAATTTTTTTTCTCTACTTTCTTGTTCATGACTTGAGCATTTTAAACTAACAAGTTGTCTACATTCTATCTATATCAGCTACTACATCATATGATACATCTATGGGGATGTTATTGATACATTCAAAAAAGAAGAAGGGGATCCTATTGAATTAATGAATTCAATGGAATTTAATAGAATTCAAATTTAAAGTGAAATCTACTGATCTTGAATTGTGTATTTGATAGGTGGAATATGAAATCAATTAAAATCAGCTTGTCAATTTCTATTTGATTTTGTTGGAATTCAATTTCAATGGAATTTGATGTCCTTTTATATGAAAATCAGAGTAAACAAAATCTTGTTTATTCTTTGGATTTTGGATCTCTTCAAATACACTTTCTCCTTTTAAAGTTTTCATACAATGGCAAGAAATATATGGTTGATTGAAGTGGGAATCTCTTAACCTTTTAAAAAAGGAAATATATTCTTGGTGTTTGCGTTTGATCTTCTTATTTCAATAAATTTATGGGTTTGATCGAGGTTGCTATTGTATTCCGATCTCAAACAAACAATTATGGATAAGTAACTGCTTAACAAAGTAAATTAAAAATATCTTTTATATAAAAATCGGTGGTTCTTGTAAACGAAAATTCCATTGCAGTTATAAAATGAATTACAACCAATTTCACATGCATTAATCATTAAACTCCATTGAAATACACTTAAACTCTAATTACAATACTTATTTAAAATTATATATTCAATAACACTCAAACTCTAATTAATACTGTACTTAATACTAATTCCAATACAACTCTAATTACAATACTTATTTCTAATTCCATTACAGTGCTTAATTCTAATTCCATTACAATACTTGGTCAATACGAGTATATATGCCTAATTATCATCTAAAATATTTGTAAAGTCAAAATATTAAAGATAGCTATACTTTTAATTAATAAAATAATATTAAAATTTAATTAATATTCATATTATTTGATTACATGATGAATCAAATATAAATATATTGATATTTTTACGATTGCAAAAATTATAAGTTATTCCACAATCTTGGTTTTTAATGTTTCATCACAGTAGTTCCCCAATCGAAAATGGGTCAGATAAACGATATATCATATGTTGATTCTCATATGATTTAGTTCATCTAATAAACAACTATTATAAATCATTTACATAAATTATATAAAAGTAGATATTTCAACTAAACAAAAAGTTGTTAATTTAACATTCAGTTGTCAAAATCTAGTTTCACATGGTAATACAGTGTTTTTATATTGATGATCAAAAGCATATTCAGCTCCGTTACCACCAATTGACGCAGTGAAGCACTGAAAACCGTTGGACTCTCGAATATTTTGCTCTTGGACCAAAGCAGCAACTGATTTAAGTGTCTCCCCGGAACATGAATAGGTGTAGAAGAGGACAAAGTGCTTGAATCACAATGAATTACTTCTTTGAGTTTGGCTAAGGACCAGGAAAACTCCAAGAAAATGTCTTGTGCATGTTTATCCGGGGTCCTTATTGAGGTTCTTAGTGCATGGGTCCCCACAAAACCTTTAAGGATCAGTTACAAAAACTACTAATTAAGAACCAATTAATGAGTTTCTTACACTGTTCGCGGGCCCCACTGATTCGTGACGGCCCGCGATTGGTTTGCTTTTTAATTTTTTTTTTTAGACAAAAAAAACCCTAAGATTTCTTAGGGATAAACATGCTCTAAGCCTATCATCGTTCTCGGCTGTAAGAGAAAAGGAAATATAAATGCTTTTGGAGTTGTTTTCTATATTGGGTGGGAACAGCCATCAATATTTTACTTCTGCCACATTTGATCTGAATCCAATTGGTACTAAGGTCAAGTCACTTGCCTATAGATATGCCTCTAGATTCTTAAAGAAACACAACATCCAAAAGATGCTAAACTCAAATCTAGCAAGCACCGAGACTAAATTAACTTCAATTTTTTTCGAGACTACTTTTACTTGGAACATGAACATCCGAAGTCTAAAATGATATCAAATTTGAACAAATGTGAGGTGAAGAATGGCCTGCAGATCCCAAGGGCGGTTAGTAAACGAGAAAAAAACTTAGATCTTCTGTCATTCAATCTCAAATATCATTCACTGTGACTTCAATCAAGTAATCACAGTTATGGCGATCTTAAGGAGCATTAACAACCAGGAAAAGAAACACAACCGAGAATTTTCAGTTTTAGTTCGAATTTTTGTGTCTTAATTTTTAGTATCCCGGTTTGGTTTTGTTATTACAAACGTGTGTAAATAGAAGAACAGGTTCGAAGAAACCTGAACACACACAATTGACAATCTCATACTCATTGAACAACGGCTATTTCTATTAGACCGAGAAACAAAGTAGAGCTGATGACTCTTCATCATCTATCCACGCATCTCAATGGGGTTCATTTGATTCATCCACAAAGTCCGAGACTTTCATCAATATCTCCATTCTCTGTGTCGCTCCCTTCGATTCCACACCGAACCCAGTTCCAAAGTTTGGTTCTTTGTGCAAGGAGGAGGAGGAAGAAAAGAGCCGGGCACGGAAGAATTGCGAGGCTTATGTTCAAGTCTCTGTCTTTACTGTCTACTAATCTCCAGATTCTACCGCAGCCGTTGGATCTCGTCATTGCTGATTTAGGCGGAGGAAGAGGAGGTGGTGGTGGTGGGTCTTGGAGAGGATGGGGGAGATTCGATGGGTGGAGAAGGAAACCGAACAGAGTACCAATTTTGATTCTCGTTTGTGTAATGCTGTGGATTTATGGTTACTGCAAAGTCTCTGGGAAGGTGATAAAGAGTGATGAGATTCTCAAGGTTTTAGGAGCTTGCGTGCTTGGTATCAGTTTGGTGAAAGAGCTCAAGAGAGAAGCTAGATCGTTGGTCTTTGTTTTTCTCAGTTTGATTGCTTCATTTGTTTTTGGATTCAAGAAAGAGAGTTTAGTCAAGTTAGCTTCTCAAGTCAGGTCTTGTTCTTCTTCGGTTCTTCTTAGTAAGAGGAGATCTCGTAGAAGAGTTTAACATGTGTGTGTTGTTTCTAATTCATTCTTTCTCGAGGATTCTCTTGTTTTCATGATGAATGCTTTCAGTTATGCTACCATTGAACTAAACGAGAGGAAAAGAATGAGGAAGCACACTTCAAAACAATGGTTGAGCTCAAGTGTGTTCACCCAGTACTTGTTCCATAGCAAGAGATGATTTGAAATATGTTTTTATATCCAATGAATACTATGAGACAAGTAGCACAATAACCATAACTTGCAAGCAAAGATTGGTATTAACAATTGACAATAGTCAAATAGAGATTAAACTTGGAAAATAACAAACAGGATATCCAATAGATTCATCAGAAAAAGCAACATCATATGATTTGGTCTCAGGGTCATGTAACACCAGCGTATGATTGTGAGCAGGATCATAAAACAACAACTTCTTCTTCTTCTTCTTCTCCACAAAAATTGCTAGTGGCCAGAGAGCGTACCATGTTGGGAAACCAAAGGAACGCCAAGTTGGAACAATACATATGGACCAGAGCTTGTCCCATGTCTTGTTCAATGAATTGAACGACCATATAACTTGGTCAGACAGCTTCAACTGGGAAGCGCACAGGCGGTTGTTGAGGTTGCACAAAAGAATCTCCCAATGACTTGCAGTGGATCCAAATGGAGCTTTAGAGATGACTTTAAAAGTTTCACTGTGAAGATCGAAAGATAACACCTCGGTTTCTTCACACTCTGAGAACCAATGAAGCGACCCATCTACAAACACAGGAGTGGGGAAGCCTCCAAGAATCCGACAAGGAGCAGAGGGTGCGACATACCTCCAAGAGTTGGTGCTAAAATCGAAAACTTCGCACGTAGTAGTAGCGTTTTCAAGACCTATATCTATAGAGTTATAGAGCCAAACAGGCTTGCGCGTCCCTGTGAACTCGTCTTTACCGAACCCAGGCTTGAAGTTTAAGTGTCCAAGCTCGATGTAACCGTCCTTTAAGATCATGCGTTCTTGTAATCTCGAGAGAGGAAGAGGCCTATACCATCCAGTTATGGGGTTGACTACAAAACCAGGTTTGTGAGAATCGTACAGACAAACAAGGCCGTCAACACTACTCTGACAAACTAAGTACGTTTTGTTTCCCCAAGGCATCTTAACCGACGATGATGGTAATGAACCAAACACAAGTGTTCTTAGAGAGGTTGAAGACACCATGAGAACATCTGGATCTCCACACTGCTGACTATGCTTCGACTGTCTTTCTTGGAAGAACCTGGATTCGATAGTTGATTTCCATTGCTTTGACACAGCCTTGAAACTCAGCAGAGACCTCACCGGAAGTCTCTCCATTATTCGCTCTATTACATGGTGGTGGGGCACTGATACGGATTCTATCCTCCTAAGTTTTGTCTTCCTAGCCATTGATGAATGATGAAGTGATACAACATAGCTCTCTCTCTTTTATATACACAGGAAAGGCTCACACCAGAAGGAAAATCTCAACCCACTGATTTTTCTATCTTGTTATTTATTTATTTTTTGTAAAACAAAATCACATGTAGCCAACATGATAATTATCTTCTTATTATCTTTAATAAAAATAATAATTCTAAATTAACATGTTCTCAGTATACAGATCAGACATTGGAGTCTCAAACCTGAAACATAGCTCTCTTTCTTTCCTAGATGATGATGCATGAGGCGGCTCTTCATAACCAGACATTACTATTTTGTCAGCAAACATCTTGCCGGTCTAGGGCATGACATGCCAGTGCAGTGTCAAGTTGAAGTCTTTCCCTCAGAGGTTGTTTCCGTAGAAAGATCCACAATCAGATATGCTCTTGACAAAGGGGAAGGATGAGTGTTTTAAGAGAGAGTGCTTCAACTACCTGATTGATGAAACGGTACTTATTCAAGATTTGTATCCAGAACTTGGCATGCTCTTTCTCGGGTATTATGGCATCCCATAGAGAAACGTGTGAGAAAATGTCAAATGTTCATCGTATATAAATAATAGGTCCTGATCTACATCACAGGCATGAAGAAGGCAGCAACGCTAAAACCACATAACTCTGAACTTGTTCTTATCCACAACGAAAGAAGTAGGCTATAAATCGTTACTTGATTCAGGGAATTCTTCCAGGTTTTATACCCTGCTGCTACAAAAGCGAAAACATACAAATATTTTCGTTTTTGTTGGCTTTATTATGATCCAACCATACAGAAAGAAGTATCCAACAATACAGTACGAGATTGTGAAGATGCCAAATTGGCATTGGTGTGCTTTCAGATGCTACTATACCTGCTCTGTGTTCCAAGTAAATAGTGACTGCAAGTCCGCTGTTATGCTCAGTGTCAAGCTGACCTGAAAACACATATGCAACAGATAACGAATTTATTTGTTAGCATCAGCATGAACCGTATGAATGTACCTCAAACATTTGTAGATCGTACATTACTAATCTAATATACATACCTTTTGTCAGTTTTTTTTATTGTGCTGGACATACATTAGTAAATCTATGCGTAACAAAATCTTTATTTGACGTGCTTAGATTTTGATACGCTAAATTGATGCAAACTTTAACAGGATTGTATTAATTACCTGAGATCAATCATTCGCTAACCAAAATAATCCAATGAAAAATAAGAGGCCTAGGCAACACAAAGCAAATTCCACAAAATAAAAAAAATAAAAATCACATAATAATATATGCAACCCTGCTTACCCAAGCTCGTCGGTTTGATGAGGCAAGAAACTAATTTCTTTCGTGGATTCGATCAAGAAAGCAAAATGTTCAAGGTCCTCTGCATGATTTTATGTCCACCAACCATGGAGTTTCGAGTTTTTTCGCTTCTTGATAAAAACATTTATTAGCAAAAAGTGGATTGCAACAATACTCCACTTGTTAATTGTATAGATAAACTTGCAGACCACCACAGCGTTTTACTAGATGGTAAAATTTACTTCAGAGCCGGTCACTTTAAAATATTAATGTGTTTTGACCTGAACAATGAAGTGTTCAACATCATTGAGTTTAAGTTATAGTGGATTATAAACGTTGTTATAAGTTGTTGAAAGTTAACGATAAATTAATTTTTATCACCTTTCAACAAGGTGCCCGTAGTATTTGGACTTTGGAGGCAGAAACATGGTCCAAACTACTATAAGATATCCTTCAGTCAAGTCTCTCCAAACTGCATGTACAAATGCATTGGTAAAATTGTTACAAACAAATTTGTCTTCACATCTTCTAGTTTCTTAGAAGAGTCTCTCCATGTCATTTATTACGACGCTTCCCAACAAACGTCTGGAAAAGATAAGTATTAGGTATACAAAAGATAAGTATTAGGTATACAACCAATCCTCCTCATGTGTATGTTGAATCCGTCCTCGATTACTAGAAAGATAATGTTTAAGACATATGGATAGAAGGTTAAAACCTAATCTTTAAAGACTTACAACTTTTACTATTAGTATAACTAGGGTCGGTCCGCGCTTCGCGCGGGATATTGTATTTGTTCTTATGTGAGATGACTATTTAGTTGAGGTTAAAGATCTGAAATAATATGTATATGTGACACAGTGCGTTGTAGGACAATTTAGATATAAAGTCGTATTGGTTGAAGTGTTATAGTTACGGAAAGATTCATGCTAAAGATCAATATCTAAAGATTATATGTTTAGTCTTTTAACCTTGGAGCATTCAAACTTTTTTGAGCATGTTAAGCTTTGTTTACAACAATTGACCATGCATTTTGATTCTAGGAGTACATAAAAGAAAAACTGAGTTAGTATTAAAAGTAATAAAAACACCAAACAATTTATAGAGAGACTTTATTGAATCATTTAGCATACGAAACAATATCTTCTTTACTTACAATACCTATAAGAACCTTCCCATAGAAATCAAAATAGTTTGAAGGGTTAACATGTTCTTTCTCAGCAACCTTGACGCATTGTTATATTGACTCATCATCAAAACACAAAACACATAAAAAAATGAGTGAATTCAATCAAAATCATACCAAGTGTTTGGCCTCTATGGCCGGAGCCTTAGCCTTTATGTGTCTCATGTCATGCGTTTGTTGTAATGGTTTTCGATATACTTCTTAGTTG
>NC_027754.1:36144223-36145239 GCF_000695525.1 Brassica oleracea var. oleracea | reverse complement strand
TTTTTGCATGTGGTTTAAATTTGCCGATGAATTTGTAATTTCGGCTTACTCATGGTATTTATTTTAGGTCAAACTTTAAACTTTGTAATTTTTATGTTTTTTTTAATTATTAAATTTTATGATCCGTTAAAATAAACGACTTTTATATGTACAACATGTTAAAACTGATTTTTACTATAACTTGAAATTAAATAATATTTATTTACCAAAATATAAAAAATTAACCTTGAAAATATGAACATGTAAATATAATACTACTCCCAAATTTAGTAATACTATTAGTTTTATTAAATTATGTTCCTTTTTGTTTATGATATATAGTAGGGGTGGATATTTTACCCGATACTGGAACCCGTATTCGAACCCGACCCAAAAAACCCAAACCAAAATCCGAACAAAAATAGCAAAATGCCTGAATGGGTATTGATTTAGGAGAGATTGGATATCCAAACTCAAACGGGTAATATCCAAACCCGAATGAATATCTGAAAATGACTGAACATATGTATACTTGCCCTTATATTTCTTGTTTACATCTCTCATTTTATTTAAAATATTTATATTGATGTTACACATACGTTAAGATCATATAATATACATATAATTACAGGGAAAATGATTTGTCACTCAATTAAAATGCATGTCAAGTTTTTTGTTTCATGTATTAACAAAAGTTACATTCAAAATTTCAAAACAATAGCCAAATTAATGTTTATTTATTTTTGAAATGTTATCTCCAAATTTATCAATCATTCAATCTATTAAAAAATAAAAAATCAGTTAAGTGAAATCTATATTTTTAAATAGAATAAACCTAAAAATGAAAAACTAATTTTTTTTTTGAAAATCTCAATATCCGAACCCAATCCAAAATAACCAAATCCGAACTAAAATACCCGAACCCGATCTGAAGTATAGAAATACCCGAACAGGTTCAATACCCCTATACCAAAATACCCAAAAATCTGAAATACCGGACCGACCCCGAACGGGTATCCAACAAATAATCTTCTGCA
>NC_027754.1:36141341-36144131 GCF_000695525.1 Brassica oleracea var. oleracea | reverse complement strand
ATATATGGATGATGATGATTTATTAGCGAAGGAGAAAAAGATAGTCTCCATGTTTTAATGTCATTCTCGACTTTCCATGTGGGGAAGAAACTTTATAATTTTATACAAAAATCTCTCCTCAAACCCAAAATGCTAATCTCTTTTTGTTTCTTCTTCATTCTTCCCAGATTCTCTGTAGAGGAGGATCTATGAATTCATCTCCTCCCTCTATCTAAGCTCTTCTTCTTCTTCTTTTCCATCGGTTACTCTGTTTCAGAAGATTTTTTTGACTGAAGGCATTCACTCTGTTTCAGAAGCTTCTAGAGGCATCAATGGCCGAGAGTTTATCTGTTTATACGGAAAGGCTATCTCTTTCTACCACTCTCATCTAATCTTTCGTGGTTTAAGCTTCTAGGTTGCTCTGCATGTTAGTTTTATCATTGGAATCAACCTTCAAAAATCTTATCTTTTTTCTTCATAAGATTTAAAGTTATGGTTTTTTAAGCTCTAAAGGTTTACTTATATTCTCAGATTTTAATGTTTGATGTAAACAGGACAGTGCAGAAATTGTAATAAAACAACCAAAGAGATCACATATGTTCTTAAAGATGATAGTTTTGGTGTTTGCAATGGTCTGTGGTCTCTACATTTGCTCCGTCTGCTTAAAACAGTTTAGTGTCCAAACCTCACAACTTGTTCGAACTCGTATCACTACTCGGATTCATTACCCAAAGCCAGAGACTTTCAATAGGTAAACTCTTCTTTTTTCTTTGTTTGATTATTCACTTCTAACTTTGAAACTGATCTGAATGTGGGCACAATCCGGTGAGGTTCTTTGCGATACTATCGATGCAGAGATCAGGAAGCGGTTGGTTCAAAAACGTTGGTTTGATATCTCTCCACCGATTCGTTACCCAGTGCTTGAAAATATGACGACTACGAATCAGTTAAATGGAGAAGCTTCACTGCTTGTGTAGGTGGAAGCTCAAACAACAGCCGGAAACCTCGGCGTTATCGGGAGTTAGCATCGTTATTTGCCAAAATTGCCACCGCGGAGATGAAACGATTCAAGAGAAACCCTCGAACAGGTTAGCCATAAAATAGCGAATTAGTATGATTTAAGAGATAATAAGAGAAGATGGGTTCAAGAAGAGAAATACTCACATCTATTTATACTGTTTACACACCGCCTTTCAGATCTAAGCAAAGCATTGAAGACGAATCGTGGAGGAGAGTCAATAGGATTTAACACGAAGCCATTAATCAAACCGTTGCAGGTCGGGAGACGAATCGCAAAAGTCACGCCTAGCCATCGCACGAAGAGGAGCGATGAATTTCGTTTTCTCGCTGCAGCCGTATTAGGGATAGACAGAGCCCATTATCGTTGGGCTGGAAACACTTCTAATCTCACAGCCGATGAACACACTAAAGAACGAAACCGAAAATGTTGAAGTTTAATGAAACGTGCGGTTTGCCTTATGGACACGTGTCATTACGATATGGAATGACTTATCTACGTGGATCCTAGGTGTCTCTCTAAGGAGAGAGCAAACCATACTTTATATAAATAGATAGATAGATAGTGAATTCTTGATTTGTAAGAATCACTTTATTATTGAATTTAATATAAAAAAGCTTTGCTTTTTTTTCTACTTTCTTGCTCATTGCTTTTGTGAATTTTGAAACTAAACAAGTTATCTGCATCCTATCTATATTGACTACTACATCATATACCACTTTTAGCTTTAGATCATCTCGAATGGTTGGCTTCAATTTTATCTTCAGAAGTTTACTTTCTTCAAAATGAAGAAAAAAATGAAACAACATTCACTTTAATAGTTTGTTTAATTTCTTTCTTATAAAAAAAATATTCCAAGTATATTTTATTTCCACTCTATCATCAATTATTAATTAAATTTTATTTTTTTTCATATTTACTAATTGTACCTAACTATTCTTAACATTAATCTAACATGATTATTATTTAATATAAATTAAACATTATCATATTATAAATTTATTACATAACAAGAATAAACAAACACAAAATATCATAATTTGTTGAACAGCACTATATATATAGTTTTTTCAATAAGTGATTAAAAAGTGTTTATAATTAAGATATTGTTATGAACCAGATTGTGGATGGCTCATAACCAAGAGATTATGATTTGTAATCTTTCCATTTATCTATAACGGTGTAATCTCCTATATAAGGAAAATCTATGTTATGAATAAAGATAGACTTTTCCATTACTTTCACAACACATTATCAGCACGAAACTCTAAATCTCTAAGCTAATACCCAAATCGAAAAACCCTAAAACCCTAACCCTAGCCGGCGATCCGACGAACCCTAAACCCCGATCGCGTCTCTTGTTCTCGCATCTGTTCCAGCTCGCGTCCCCGATCAGCTTTAGCCAAAGGCGTTCCTGATCCTAGCTCAGACGTTCGCGACCCGAGAGCAGCTCCAGCACGCGACCTCTTCCTCGTTCGCGACAGCATAAGACAGCTAGCGTCCCGTTCGTGTCCAGCTCGCGGCTCAACTCCTTTGGTGGTCCGATTCAACAATCATCTAAGGTTAAAAGGTAATTCAAAACCTAAGAACCCATAATCGAACATGGATTGATTGATAAAGAATGAAACCCTAAAACCCTAATCTTTATGAATCAAAACCATAGGGTAATAGATCAAAAATCTTAATTGAGTAAATCGAAGCTCTAAAAGTTCGATACCCCAAACCCTAAATCATGTTCCTACATGATTAAAACCCCAAATCGGTTTTTACAAGTTAAAATCCGATAAACCCTA
>NC_027754.1:36139681-36141292 GCF_000695525.1 Brassica oleracea var. oleracea | reverse complement strand
TTGCTAGCTTGCTTTGCTTATATAATCCGATAGGTTGATAGATTGATTGAGGTTTACTTGTTTAAAATCTGAATGGTCTGATTGCATGATTCTTGATGTTTAAATCCGTGTTAGTTAGGATTGATAGTTTTTATAACCTGATTGAATGATTTGAGGTTTAATATTGCATGTTAGAATCTGTTATAATATAAACCCTAATTTGAATTGATAAACCCTAAAATAGAATATGTGTATTGCTGAATGTTTTGAGGTTTCATATTATACTAGGTTGATAGTTTCATGATATAATCAACTGTTCTGAGGTTTAAAATTATTTTCTAGAAGCTGATTGATTGATAAAACCCTAATTTCGAATTGAAACCCTAAACCCTAATTTGCGTATTCCTAAAATCAGATTGCTTGATTCCTTCTTGCTAATATCAGCCTTGAAACTGATAAATATCAGCCTTGAAACTGATTAATAAAATTGATAGAATCAGCCTTGAAACTGATTGTTTTGGTTTTTCATGATTGAAACCCTATTTTTGGATCGAAACCCTAAATTGTGTAATGCTTGAATCCGTTTGATTATTTTTGATTATTGATCCAATTGCTAGTCTTGATAAAACCTAACTGAATATAATTATTAGTCTAGCTAAATCTCATACCTGGAACTGATTGATTAATTGCTAAACCTTGATTGAATGTTTTAATATTACCCTTGCACATATAGAATCCGATTGCTAAGATTGAGTGCATCATATCTACTTGGCCGTGTGGCCAGTTTGCATCATATATCATCCTGACCAACATGTTGATGTTATGTGCATGATCTGATTATTATCACCTTTGCATGATCTGATTGTTTTAAATTGAGGTTCCATAATTCCACTTTTGTACATATAGAATCAGTATGCTAGGTTTGCATTATAACTATATGGCCGCATGAAAACATATAGAAATTGCTTGTTTGGTCGATACCCTTGCTTGATAAATCTGTGTGACTTATTATGCATCATATATCACTTTGGCCGTGTGGCCTTATTGCATTATATCACCTTTGGCCGTGTGGCTTGTTTGATTATTAGAAATGTATTGACTTGATAGCATGTCTTGTTTATGGCAGTATGTTAAATATTTTATGAGATCTAAAATTGATTGATATATGATTTGAGATGTTAAAAATCAACTTGGATTTTGCTGCTCTAAATCTCTCAGGAGATAATTATTTGAAATGGACACTGGATACTGAGTTTATCCTAAAGGACTTGGTGAATGAATCACAAAAGGTGATAATGCCAAATGAGAAAGATTGATACATGAAAATATTAATTATTAGTCATCATCTTATTAAGAGTCTCAAAGATCAGTATCTGGCTATAGAGAATCCTCTAGACCTTTGGACAGAGTTAAAAAATCGAGATATGATCACCGAAGAACGGTGTTATTACTAAAGGCCCTATTTGATTGGAGGAATCCCAGAATCCAGGACTATAAGTCCGTGGATGAGTCTATTGCTAGCTGGGCAAAATAATGGATTACTGATGAGAAACAGTGAATTGAGACCTCCTGGATTAACTCCATTACCTGATACCAATAAGGCCGCAGAAAAAAAAAGGTAACCACGTCCAG
>NC_027754.1:36127467-36138062 GCF_000695525.1 Brassica oleracea var. oleracea | reverse complement strand
AAAGGTGCAGAGAATGATAATCAAAATTCAAATCCGAGGTTACTAAGGAAACCATCCCAGACAAGGAGATAAGGCCGGCCGGCTCTAAGATACAGGTACCAAACAATGTAGCTTGGGACTCCAAGCTGCAAAGTATTAAAGGTCCTGATAATAATGAATCGCAATCGATTATATCATGTCTGGAACATAATGGAACCAATAAGGAATGTCGACATAAGATGATTTATTTGCATACAAGATAGCACTTGAATTTATGAATATAAGCGAAGATCATGAACCCACATCAATAAAAGAGTGCGCACTCGTAGAACAGATTGGATTGAATGGAAACGTGGGGTTAAATAGTTTAAAGAAGAAAGACGTATTTGACCATATGATTAAGACGCCATATGATGTTAAAACCAGTGGATATAAATGGGTCTTGTGATGAATAGAAATCGTAAGATATAAAGCTGTTGTTGCACAAGGATTCTCACAAAAAACAGTAATAGGTTATGAGGAGACATACATCTTCTAAGATGTATGGTCCTGAATTGATTCTCTATAACGTTGGTGAAACATTTTTTTGATTTTAGATTCCAAATCATGTGGCTGTGAAGATTGCTCTTGAGCTAAAGAAGCTTCTGATTGACAACAGTCTTCTAGACGTGTATGCTCTTCTTTGTCACACTATTGGTCTTCTTTAGATGATAATTTCACATAATCTCGATCTTGTCTGAACACGGTTTTACTTCGTTTTGTCTTTGCAGCTCTCAGAAAGATTTGGAAACCAGTTTGTTTATGGTGCGTACTTTCGAATCTTTGATTGAACATCTCATACATGTCTTGTTAAAACTTTTTTAGCTATTATGATAATCATATCTGATTCAAACTTGCAGCTTATGGAGCGACGCGGTTACGGGAAGGAGTACGTTAATCGCTACAATATGATGACAAAGTAAGCACTATATATATGTTAGAGATGTCTTGTCTTTTTTTTTTTACTTTCAAAGTTTTAAAATTTTTCTTTTGTGTGGGTTATATAGATTCATCATCAGAGAGTACCACTGGTGATACTTGTATGGGGAACAGCATGTGTTGGGAAGTCAACAATAGCCACACAACTTGCTCAGAGACTCAACTTGCCTAACGTCTTACATGTATTTGTCCCTCACTCAATACCCCCTTTTTTCTTCATTTGTTTCTATTTTCTTCCTCTCTTTATAATCTTATGTGCTCTCTTCTGTTCTACAGACTGACATGGTATATGAGCTGCTCCGTACAGCAACTGAGTACGTTTCTGCTTCTAATCTAATTTTGTTTCACATTCTTATCCTCTAGTCTGACAAATGATGAATGTATTGTTTTTTCTTTGGGTTTAATCTTAGTGCTCCTTTGACGTGTATGGACTCGTGAGTTCGCATCATCAGAGGAGCTTCATAACCGAGTTCTGTAGAGAATGCAGAATTGTTCGTAAAGGTACACTTCCTTCTTCTTCACATCTTTATTTTTTCCACTTTTATCACAAATGATTTGTTGTTGTTTGCTTAGGACTTGCTGGTGATTTGAAGAAAGCAATGAAAGATGGGAAACCCATTATCATTGAGGTATTATATATCCTTTGTGAAAAGCTTTTTTATTTCAGCTTTTAAAAAAAAAAATCTTTGGTTATGAATTTATCATCTTAACAGGGAAGACATTTAGATCCAAGCATATACTTAATGAACGATGAGAACAAATCTCCATCAAATGATCCCGACAAGAGTAGTAGCAAAGAAACAAACTCTTCAGGAGATGTAACCTCCGAGGAGGCAAGTTCTGCAAACACTAAAGAAACCGAAGATAGTAGTGCTACAGAAGAATCCCATTCTCAGGCTGAAGCCATTACAGCTGTGGAAGAAGAGCTGTCTGAAAAAGTTACACTCTGTAGAATCGATGGTATTGTTTAAATAGTATTCTCAACATTATCACTTGCTTCCTATAAAGTTTCTTGAATTTGATTCTGTGTAATGCTATGTGTGTGCAGGAGAAACTGCAAAAGAAGCCGAAGAGAAGAGGAAACCTGCAGATGGGAGTGGAAAGGCGAAAACTGGTCCTGAGCCCATAGTCATATCTATTGTGTTAAAGATGGCTGAGTTTGATCATAAGGTGTTTCAAGTTTTTATGAGGCAGAAAGTAGTCTTTCTCAGTTGTTGAATTTTGTTAAATCTTGTTGTCTCCTCAGGCTTTGTTAGAGGAGTGGATCTCTTCGCGTACATGTGGAGATAAATATACATCTAAGGTATTAAACAAACCTCAAGCTTTCACTAAACTGATCTTGAAAGTTGGTGTGAACACTGTTTGATCTTTCTTTTTGCTAGGAGAAAGAGAGACTACTTACAAACCTGAAGACCATTGAAGACTACCTTTGCTCCTTCAATTCACAGGGAGTGACTGTTGTTAATATATCGGCCACCACTTTCCCACAGACGCTGGATTGGCTTCACAACTATCTTCTTCAGGTAAATGAGTTTAGAAAGCTTTACAAGTTTTTAATCCTCAACAAAAAAAAACCGTGCGTGACCATATTATTCGTGGTGGTTGTGTTGTAGCGTATTGAGGAAGGGATTCGATCGTCAGAGAATGGGACTCCCACCAAAGAAGTGTTGAAGAAGGCTTAAGTCAGGAGGCTAGCTTCTTGTCGCTTGTATAATCTGAAACAGGAAATGAGTTTAATTATAAAAACAATTGAGCTTAAATGTATGAAACATGTCCTTGCTGAACTGCTTGTCTCAAATCTTAATTGCTACGTCCGTGGCAGTGTGACGACGACCTGGTCTAAGATAAAACAAAACTTTATCACATGAATGATTCAGATGGTTTTTGGCACTTGTGGAAGTAACAAATACATTTAAGGATGTCTTCTTCTTAAAGGTTCTACGGAGATGTATTAAATAACAAATACAGTTCTGTGGTGATTATCATTATCATGATATAAAAGCTGATTGATCATGTGATTAGCTTACGGTGGCGATGGTGCAGCTGAAACTACATAGTTTACCCTCTGCTCCTCTATAGAACTTAAAGAAAGGAAGCACATGAACGTTAAGGCCATGACACATTGTTCTAAGCTCTTCTTGATTCACTTTGAGAAACATCACGTTTGGGTTTGATTCAGCCAATTGACAGATCTGGTTATAAACATATCAAAACACAAATCAAATCAACTGAAAGATAAAAAAAGTGGAACTAGTTATTGACTATGCACAAACATACCTTTGGGTGGAGAGATTTGCAGCCACCACAACCAGGAGAGTAGAAATCAAGAACAACTAATCTATCTCCAGTGTTCAACAAAGAGTCAACAAGATGATTAGCAGAGTGAATCTCTGACATGTTGACTTTCGTTGACTTTTCCCACCATCTCATTCCCCTACTCATACCAATTGATGACGTCTTTGTCTGAAATCAAACATTTTTAACTTGTTTGAGAATCTAGAAAGCCAAAAGAAAATATGGTATTAAACAAAAAAGAGATGTCTTTTGCTTACAGGAACCACATAGGAAGAAGAAGACAAGGCGGTGAGTGTTTGGTTTGAAGCCATGGGATGTTCCTTCAAATCTAGGCTCATAGCCGGTGAACAGAGCCGGCCTTGGAAGGAAACCAATGAAGCTTGTGCTTCCGGCCGCAAAATATTATCAATTTAAACGGCCACATTTAAATAGAAAGTTATTAGTATCACAGTGGTTTGTCTTGGTGTTGTAAGTGGTCTAGATCGTGGGTCTTCAGGCCTCATTTTTTATATTTGCTTCTAGCCACCTAATTAGTAGGACCATGTGTTTGGTTTGAAGCCATGACATGGGATGTTCCTTCAAATCTAGGCTCATAACCGCTGAAAGTTTGGATTTTGATTTAATTTCCTGAGAAAATGAACAAAGCCCATGATCGATCCTAGTCCCGGAGAATTGAGTACCACTTCCACACACAGCTCTTAGAGGTGAAATAGCATCCATGTCCGTCTACAGGAGAATGACTCAGAAAATTGCAGAGAAAGCAAATGAAGAGAGAAAAGTGCAGATGGGTTTTTTGATTGAATGAGAAAAAGCAACAAAAGTTGGTCACTTTATTGACCTCTCGGAATCAATGAAGAAGACCAATGAGTACAGTTTATGCAGAAACTTGTTGTTCTTATGTTGGGTGGGGTCCTTCTATATCCAACTGGATTCATTATTATTATTGACTTTATCCATATCCATTTTGCCTGTTACGTTGCCAATATTCAATTTTTACTTTATTGTAATTAACGCTTATTTGACCTGATTTTTAACTTAAATGTTCTGCTTAAAAAAATTTGTTTGACCGAAACTTAAATACAATCTTATTATTGTAAGTTTATGGATGATACTGTGATTATGATTTTATGATTATCCAGTAAACAAAACAAAACAAAACTTTATCTTTAAGTTTTGTTTTTTTTGTAACTTATTATTATTTTCCCTAATATAATACTGAGAAGGGGGTAAAACGCATCACTGTCAGGATCGCCGCATGAAACATGTTGCCGACAGTGTTTGAGGCTTTTCCTCGTTGGATATGGTCCCACTTGGCTTATTCAAATAACAGTGGTAATGAATCTTTATTATTGTGAAAGCTTAATTGGAAGCTAAACCATATTCAAATCAAATTAATTGCAGAACTAATTATTATTTTCTAATTTACCCTACAAATTTTGCTAAATTCCATTTTCTAAATGCATTGAATTTCTTATTTCTTTTGTTATACATTTTCAAAATGGGATGTATATCTTTCTTTTTTTTGGCTCAAATTTAATTTATATTAACCAACATTGTTTGAACTTACATCAGACATATCAGTCTCAAACGCAAGTTTCAACCAATCAGGCACAATAGAATACAACTTAGGGACATGATTCTGTATAGAAAAAGCCTCATTCGCTATCCTATCCGCTGCATTATTACCTTCTTTTGTATATAACACAATCTTGTAGTGAGGATTCCAGAAATGTCATGTTGAATCTCTTGAATTAGTGGTTTGAGCTTTGACCACACTTCTTCATGCCCGTTGATCATCTTCGCAAAAACCTGCGAATCTGTTTCGTAGATCACCTGTTTGTAGCCAAGGCGAGACATGGAATGAATCGCCCATTTAATACCTTCTGCTTCTGTTTCTATAGGTGACCCCAATCTCTGAAAACTTCTCACCCCAGCCCACAGCATTCTCCCATATTCATCTCGACTGATCCAGCCAACTCCACATCTCTGTTGGTCTTTGTGCCAAGCAGCGTCAGTGTTGCATTTAATCCATTGTGGAGGTGGGCTTTCCATCTGGCTCGAGTTATGGTGTGGGTGGTGGTTTTTTTAACCTCTGTATTTCGATCAATCCATTATTCCATGTCCTCCAAGGCTTTGTCTATCGTGTTTGGCGCTGAGTAGTCTACTCCTTTGAAGAGGTAGTCATTTCTGTTTTTCCAAATTCTCCATAGCAGCCACGGTACCAGGTCATCCTTTGCGAACTCGGGGTGAGGATGTTGCTTATGGTTCATTACACGATAGAGATTGGCACATAGGGAGTCTGGCCATTCGCCATTTGGAGGAGCACAGATCGGTGATATTGCCCAAACTAGTCTGGCATATGGACATTTGAATAAGATGTGGTTTGCTGTCTCCTTGTCCATTGCACATCTACCGCAACTTCCATCTTTAGAAATATGACGCTTCCGCATAGTAGCTGCGGTTGGGAGGGCGTCACTTACGCATCGCCATATGAAGTGATGGATCTTTGGACTGGTGCTGAGCTTCCAGATTTGCTGATATAGTCCATCTAAGCTCGGCTGGTCTGCTCCCTGGTGCTTCTGGCTTACATTGATAACATTTCTTTGGACCCAGTATCCTGATTTCACTGTGTAGTGACCAGTTTTGGAGAAATCCCATGTGTAGGTGTCTTCTCCGATTATTCCTTGGGGGTTGATGGCTAGGATTCTCTCTTGAGTTTCATCGGGGAAGATGTTCCTAATAAGCTCCATGTCCCATTCTCTACCGGTTTGTGTCATTAAATCACAGACCTTCTCAGCTTTTGCAACTCTCATCTTGAGCTGAGGCGATACCTGTTTTGTTGACGTGACCATAGAAGCCGACATGCTTCCTATCCATCTTTCCTCCCAAAACTTTGTGCTCCTGCCATTCCCAATCACCACACGTGCACCTTGTTTGATCAGAGTTTGTGCTGCAATCATACTTCTCCATGCATATGAGGGCCTGAATCCTAAAGTAGCATTCAATGGATCTGAAGGGCGGAAGTATCTGGTCTTAAAGACTCTGCAGAGGAGGGAGTCTGGATGAGTGATGAGTCTCCAAAGCTGTTTGCCGAGCAATGCCACATTGAAGTCTTCTAGGTTCTTGAAGCCCAGCCCCCCTTTGTCTTTTGATTGAGTGAGGTGGTGCCAACATTTCCAGTGCATACCACGAGACTCTCTGTTGTTTCTCCACCAGAATTCTGACATCAGGGAGATGATTTGCTTGCATATCGTTTTTGGTAAGAGAAAACAGCTCATTGTGTAAGTTGGCAGAGCAAGGGCAATTGCTTTCAAGAACACCTCTTTTCCACCTGGTGAGAGGAATCGATTTTGCCAGCCAAACATCTTTTGCTCCAGTTTTTCCTTTAGGAAACTCAGAACATATACCTTTGAGCCTCCAAAGGACTCAGGTAAACCCAAATAGATTCCTTACCCTCCCGTCTGGTCTATACCAAGCTTCATCATGATCTCTTCTCTGAAGATGGATATTCTTCCCGAAATAAATGCTCGATTTTTGGTAATTTATTCTCTGACCTGAGGCGAGACTGTACTCATGTAGTATGGACAGTATGCAATCGAGTTCTTCATCTGATTGCCTACAATAAAACATGTTGTCGTCGGCATAGAGCAAATGGGAGATTGATGGCGCTACTCTCGCGACTGAAATGCCGGTGATTTCTCCTTTCTTCTCTGCGATGATGAATTTTTGGACCAGCATTTCTGTACAGATTACAAATAGATAGGGGGAGAGAGGGACCCCCTGTCTAATGCCTCGTGTTGGACTGATATTCCCGTGTGGATTTCCATTGACGAGCACCTGATAATGCACCGAGGTCACACATGCCATAATGAGCTTGCACCATTCCTCAGAGAAGTCCAAGGTTAACATAGCTTTTTCCAGGAAGGGCCAATCGACTCTATCAAAAGCTTTTGAAGATCCGTTTTGATGGCGATGTGTTCCCTTGAGCATTTGTTGTTGGAGTTAAGCGCATGGAGGAGTTCATGGGCAACAAGAATGTTATCTGAGATCAGCTGGTCTTCTACAAATGCGGCCTGTGTTTCAGTGATAGCACCAGAGAGAACAGATTTCAAACGCTTACTAAGTAGCTTGGAAATGATTTTATAGGCCACATTACATAGAGTTATCGGTCTGAATTCATCCAGTTTCTTTGCAAACATTTTTTTTGGAATCAGACAAATGTTGGTGTTGTTGATGCCTTCTTCGAGCTTTCCTGTTCTAAAGAAGTCCTCAACCATCTTCATTAGCTTTGTCTTTGTCGAGTCCCAAAACTGTTGAAAGAAGTAACCATTCATTTCATCGGGGCCGGGGCATTTACTTGGGTTAATGTCAAAGACTGCCTCGCGCACTTCTTCTATGGACATTGGCCTTACAAGAATGGAGTTCTGGTCATCTGTGATCTTCGGGGAGATTTCACTCCAGTTTGCGAGTTGAACTACAATATCCTCGGAGGAATATAAATTCCTAAAGTGAGTCTCAGCCAATCTTCCCAGATCTTCTTTGCATACCATTCTTGTCCTTCATTATTGACGAGGCTTAAAATTTTGTTCTGAGCTCTTCTGTTCTTGGTGACTGCATGAAAGAACTTTGTATTCCTGTCACCTGACCGTAGCCATTGCAGCCTGCTCTTTTGCATCCAAAAAATCTCCTCACTATGATACTCATCATTCAGCTCGCTTCTGAGGCTACTAAGCATCTCGCTATTGATGGTGATACTTTTTGTTGCCTCATCAATCTTGTGGTGGAGTTCTTGGATTCTGAGAGCAGAGTTGGGTTTCGCCATTCTCTTCCATGCGGATATTGATTTGCGGCATTGGGAGATCTTGCCCATCAGTCCTGACTGGCTTAGGCTTTGGCTCTGCCATGATCTTTTAACTGTTTCGGAGAAGCCTTCCTCTTGATCCATCGTTGATCATACTTAAAGCCAGCTTTCTTCTTCCAGAGTTGATCCATAAAGGAGGTAAGGATCGGGCTGTGATCCGAGCAGACCTTCATTAAGTAAGATGCAGTAGCTTGGGGAAACATATCTAGCCATTCCTGGTTAGCTACTGTTCTATCCAAACGGCACTGAGCTGTATGTTCATTCCTTGTACCAGCCCAGAAGAACTGATATCCCGTGTGCTTAATGTCGTTAAGACCGCATGCTGTGAGCATTTGCCGAAACTCCTTTCCTTCAGATTCTTCCCTATCAGCTCCACCAAGCTTTTCTGAGGGGTCAATCATCTCATTGAAGTCTCCAGTCATCACCCAGGGCCCTTTTCTAGCGACTCCAATTCTCGTAATTCTCTCCCAGACTACGCTTCTCTTGTTTTTGATTGGCTCACCGTAGATACATGAGAGGAAGAAAGCTTTCCCTTGCCACTGCACCTTCATATCGATAATCCTTTTGTTGGCCTGCAGAACCTCAATCTTGCAATTTTCTTTCCACATTACTGTTAGGCCGCCACTCTTTCCTAAGGGCTCAACTGTCTTAACATCATGAAAACCAAACTTTTCCACTAGCCCTTCTATGTATCTTCTTCTGTTTTTGGTTTCGCTGAGGAATATTATCTCAGGAGAGTACTGACCAAGCACTTTTTGTAGATGTCGAACTGTCGGGGTATTCCCCACCCCCTAACAGTTCCAGCTCAGTAGTCTCATTTGGGTGTCAAAGGGTTGGAATTCACCATCAACCCTTCTTCAACTACTTTGCCACTTTCCAATGCTATCCGTATGACAGAATGGTTTGGGCTCTGGGCTGCTACATGAGCAGAATGTAATTTTTCCCCGGAGTTTTTGCCATCAGAACCTCTACCTTGTGTACCAAGTCTCTGGAAAACTGAAGGAGGAGACAGGTTGTCTTCCTTAGTTCCCAAGCGAGCTTTTTTGTTGCCTCTCTCTCCACTATTGCTTGATCTTCTTCTCTTGGTTGATGCTGAGTCTAAGATTCCTCTTTTAAGTTCAGGAGAGTTAGCAGCGTGGGAGCTTAACCTTTCAAACACCGACGGGGGACTAAGGCTTCCTTTGCTGAATCTACCTTCTTGTTTTTTGTCTGAGTTTCCTGATTCCTTTTCCGCACTATCAGTCTGTCTGCCAAGCCTTTCAAAAACAGATATTGATTCTTGGCTTGCACCTGAAGATATTGCTTTTT
The DNA here is from genome assembly GCF_000695525.1 of Brassica oleracea var. oleracea. Taxonomy (NCBI): domain Eukaryota; kingdom Viridiplantae; phylum Streptophyta; class Magnoliopsida; order Brassicales; family Brassicaceae; genus Brassica; species Brassica oleracea. The sequence goes on along the minus strand of NC_027754.1, from coordinate 36,128,641 downwards.
TTTATTTTCTGCGCTTGACCTGTTTCCACTTGAGCTTGCTTGGAGGTAGAGGGGGGGGGGTAGTGTTGTTCTCTGTACTTCTAGAGTTTCGCTTCTCTATATCGGAGCTCGCTATGGAGCCTGTCCTCTGCTTCCAGACTTGCCTTGTAGCCGTTGCAGCTCTCTTTCCTTTCATGTCCTCCTTGTAGCGCTGTTCTGGCGCTTTTGTTGATCTCGGGGTCGTCAATGTCTTTGAACGTTGTGCTGGGACATGACCACTCCTGGAGCTTGAGCCTGGATGGGAAGCCTTTCTGATGTTGTTCTCAGGTTGTTGAGTTTCTTTCCCCAACGCAGGGCCTCGTACAGGGGGGCCATATGCAATTGTATTTTCTGGGCATCTGGTCTGATCATGCATCAGTCGCTTGCAGGCGAAGCATATCTTGATGAGCTTCTCATACTCCAGCTCTGTGGGTATCACTTCACCTGATTTGAATCTAGCGATTCTTCTGAACTGCAGTGGCTCCTCCGTATTAATCCATACCAGGGCTCTGATGTACTCCACTGAGGATGAGTTTTTTGCGTGCAGTTCTATCTTCTCTATCTTTCCCAGAGGTCCAATAAGACTCTCAACTGCTTGCTTCTTCAAGAGGTGGATTGGGAGACCTCTTATTCTGATCCAGAAGAGTATCCTTTTGAGGAAATATGGCCCCGGGTTAGGGGACCATTGGTCTAGAGATACTATCCAGCCATTTACGAACCAGGGACCTCTAGTGAGAACGTGGTGGAGATCTTGCTCAAACTGAAATATGAATTGGACTCTGTTCTCTCCTACTCCTCTTCCATGAACTCTGTCTTTTAGCCCCCAGATAGGTGGAAGTGCTTTGACGAGCCCTCCCACTTTATGAGCTGATGGGTTGAGGCATCTTACTACCACGCTTAGGGAGTTTTCTTCTATGAGGTCATCATTTTCAATCTCTGGGATGTCTACCATCTCTCCCTCCTCCAGCATCTCAAGCTCTCTAAGCTCCTCCATGAGGGAGAGTTCCTTCTTTTTCTTTGGACGAAACATCTCTGTCGGTCTGGTTGAAGCTGCCCAGGTATGGTGCGAGAGAGATGGAGTAGATCTGAGGTTGATTGATTCCGAGCGAGAGTAGATCTGGTTTTCTCCGTCAAAGTTTAGGGTTTTGGGGGGGGG
>NC_027754.1:36120312-36127434 GCF_000695525.1 Brassica oleracea var. oleracea | reverse complement strand
ATGGAAGCTATAAGAATCTTAATGGAAGTGAAAGAAGCCACTAGGGCTTAATGGAAAATGGGAATGAAGCCACAAGAGCTCAGTGTGTGGTAGCCACAAGGGCTAAATTAAGATCTGAGTAATTCCAGATTCTTATTGGGGGCAACGTATCAGAGGAGAAGAATACGTTGAATGAGACTCGCGGAGGAGTTCTATGGTAGCGGATCTGTTACTTCGATTTGAAACCCTAGGGATATCGCCCCCGCAATCGCCATCGGGGTGGAGTTAAATGCTATCAATAACAACTCCTTTGTTGTTCCGGATGTATATCTTATTTGAAGAATATATATATTTTAAATTTTCATCTTCTGTGATTCAGTAAAACTGGATTTATTTGCATTTTCCAGGATCTGATTTTTTCAAGATATATAAAAATTATAAGGTTGAAAAAGGGCAGCCCATAGTTTCATATATTTTTATTCATTCAGCCGAAATATAGTCCAAGTAATCCAAGAGCAGTCCACAGCTTTTTAATCCAAAACAACGTATAGAGTCATAACTTATATTGTGGCAAATAATATAAAATTATAAACCAAATAAGGTACAAAACCAATCTAATTTTATTTTCTATGAATAACAACTTTGTATTATGTTTATGGCTCATGCTATATAGGCTATGTACATATGTAACATCTATGATTGTTCCAGAGCCCACAATTGGGAGAATGGTAGGATCTTAAGAGGTATGATTAACAGCCTTATGATTTTATAATTTAAATTCTGTCATTTCATCAATGCCCACAAATTGGAGCCCAGTTTTGAAAACCAGTGCGACTTGCCTGTCACCATCTCAACAAGCTTCCTTACTGTATGTTGCTAGTGCAAAGATAACACCATAATTGAGTAATGCAAAAGATAATTCAAAGAGATAAAATGAGTAGTGCAAACCGGTGTTGCCTGTTCTACATATCACCTTTTGACTATTATCTTAATAGTTCATTGACCTGGTTGCCTATATTAAGTTTATTACATCAATGATTAATCATTGTATATGAAAACTATAAATATTTTTCCTTAAAATTAGCAGCAAGACCTAATTCGGTTATATTTCTAGTCTTTGCCTCTTGTTTCTTTCTTGGGTCAAGAACATAAGATGAGGTGAAGCCGCATGCAAACTATTCAAGTCGCGGTGTATCCTACCTCCGTCCGAATCATCACGGGGTTGTGACGAGAAATTTGATTTCTTCAAACGAGTAGCGTTCGTTATAATGTATGTGGCCATGTCTACATCTCCTCGTCTCCCTTTGTAACCTTCCCACTCGAAAGTTTCAAAACTGTGCAACAAGCACTTGGGAACAGAACTTGGTCGCTTCCAGCTATCCGGGGTTTCTATACTAGTAAACTCATGAAGCAAATGTTCCTAGTGAAGACCAAACATTAACACACAGTTTAACATCAATCAAATGGGAAGGTGATAAAAAAAATTAAAAGCATAAATTAATTAAAAGGGAACCGCTTGCTTACATCATGGAGTTTGAGAAATTTTAGATTAGGAGAATCTTCGAGCATACGAGTGACAAGATCCCACCAACCTTGAGCACATGTGTTCAGTTTCAGATCAACGAGATTGTGGAAGATCATGCCACAAGGAGATAGAACCTGTACACAACAACAACATAAGTGAAGAACAACATTCCATTCCTTTTAATATATATATATATATATATGGTGGTAACGTACGTACCTCTAAAAAGGGTAAACATAGAGTAAGCGAGCGGGCACAAGTAAAAGCTTTCAGAAACTTGTGGTTACGTACTGCCCAAGTTATGTCAACATGTGCATGTTCTAAGTTAGGCATATGCTCAATTCGATGGAAGTCGTAAAGGACATAATCTCGAATGAATAGGGACACGAGAGACGGAGCATCTATCACAAACCCGCCACCCTTTTGGTATCTTCCGGTATTATACATTCTCAATATCCGAAGAGAAGGCACCATGAGAGCCACGTCCAGGTTATCATGGGCCAAAAAAAGATAGTCAAGATTAGGACAACCGGATAAAAGCCTCGTAAGAGACGACACCTTGTTTTCTGCGTAATCCACGTCTGCAAGTGTCAATTTTTTCAGAGACGGGAGACGAACAGAAAAAGGAACATCCAAACGCAAGCGATTATATAGGTTCAAGGTTTCTACTGTTTGGCATGTATACATGCTACTCGGCAAGCTGATCATGGTCCCTTTCTCATCAGAAGAACGGATATCAACTGAAATCGCTTGCACACGGTGACAAACAACTGCAGTTTCAATCCAATTTCCAACATCTATTGCTTGAGACTTGGGACCTAGACAGAGATGCAAGGCCTCTAGAACCGGTGCCTTATTTGACATCAAAGACCTGTAAACAAACTGCGTGAAGGTCGCATAGTTTTCATCACGGAAGCTTCTATCATCATAATTAAGTCTTGGAACTAAACTCCTAAGAAGCAGCCATCTTTTCGACAAACAACATGTGGCCATGACATGTTTCGTCCAGTGACGTGACAGTATTCGGATGAGCAAGTCATCTGACAATTGACTGATCATGTCCATGTTTGTATATTTACGAATAGATATCACAATGCCCGCATTCTCTATTTATACACATAGAAGTCGATACTTTTTTTTGTTTTCCTATTAAACAATGGTGTTGATATTCCTTTTTTTTTTAGTGAATCGCATACTTTGCATATATGTATTTGAGTAGTTTTCCTCTTCAATGATATAAATCTTATTTTCCTTTTTAACACTTTAACCTTCTTTTCCTTTTCTATTTTATTTTCATGTAATTTATCAGGATTATGATTATTATTAAGACTAAAGTATAATTTAGGTTTGTTTGGAAACATAAATCGTAGTTTAAAAAGGAAGTTTGTTTGGAAACATGAATGACAATATTAAATGAGAATTGTTTGGAAACTTCCATAGCGGTATATGTATTTCCTTTTATTTATACATTTAGTCATTGCATTTATAATAAATAAGGTATTTCTTTTTATTTACAGATTCTACCACTACATTTAAAATCAATTTAAATTAATTAATTACAATTCCAAAACTTATCTAAACAAATCGATATTCATGTATTGATCATTATTAATATTGTACAAATATTACTAAATAAAAAAAATTTATATTTCATTTAATTTAGCCAAACACATTAAAATGATTTTTTTATTTGTTTACGGAATCAGTTAGGCATAGACATCCGGGTACCCATGTAAGTACGGGTTGTTTCTTTCGGGTATAGATTTTTTGGGTTTTGAAATTTCTTTTTAGGTACTTCATTTTTGTATATCTTTTTGTTTACAGATTTTACCACTGCATTTAAAATCAATTTAATTAATTAATTACAATTCCAAAACTTATCTAAACAAACCGATATTCATATATTGATCATTATTAATATTGTAAAAATATTACTAAATAATTTTTTTTTCTATTTCTCTTAATTTAGCCAAACACATAAATATATATATATATATATATATATATATATATATATATATTTGTTTATGGAATCTGTTAGGCATAGACATTCGGGTATTCATTTAGGTACAAGTCGTTTTTTCGGGTATAGATTTTTTGGTTTTGAAATTAGGCCATGTTTGGATATAAATTTATGTGTGAGTTTCAAGTTGGATCTACCGGGTCTGTATGAATTTGGTTCTGATGTACAGTAAACTAAAAATATTCAAATAACGAATGTATTTGAAAATGATTTGGATATTTGAACCAAAAATAATCGTATTATCCGGTTCGGTCCGGATCTTTTGAATACAATTAGTTATATGGAGACATATCTAAAATATATAGCACTAATCATGAAAAACAAATATCAATGTATAACTACGTAAAAACTAATACCTGCACGGGCGCACGGGTCAATTTCTAGTTATTATTTTAAACATGTGTGATTCATTCTGATGCAAGAGAATCTTAAACTTACGGAACCTAATCTATTGTTTTCTTGAAGTTTTCCTTTTACTTAGTGCTTTCCTTTTTCTGTAGGGATTTACTAGCTTTTCGTTTTCCTTTTTATGTTTTAGGCGACCAGGTATGATGAAATTTAGAATATGCTTCTGACCAATGATTTATTGTTTATTACGAACAAGCTGAAAGAGAGGCATATGAAGTGGTGATTGAGAATAGGAAGCTAATCTATAAGCCAAGTGGGATAGTTCTGGACACAAAAGAAAGTCCTCCAGATGCAAAGAGGATCTTTGTCCCGAGTGTGTCTAAGATATTGTATGTTGGAATGAAGAAAAAGGGCAACTTTCAACATTCTAGCTTTCTTGCTGGAGGGGCTACCTTATCTGCTGGAGGGAATAGTTCGCATACCCAAAATCAGATCTGTTCGAATGAACACATTGAGGAATACGAGAATCCTGTACCAAAGGAGAAGATAGTGAAACGTATAGACTCACACAAAGGAATCAAATCTTTCCGATTAGCTGAGAGGCTACACTCGAGATGGAGTACTGGTGCTGGGCCTACCCTAGAATCAGTTGTATGATATACTACCCACCAGAGCTTCAGTTTAGGGTTCTTGAACAAGCTCAACTGTCTCCAAGAGCTTCAAGCTTTTCAAACCCATCTCCTTTTTCCCTGGTTAGATCACTAGGAACAAGTCTTGGGAGAAGTCCTTTGGTTCAAGAACTTGAGTCTTTAGGTCTATATATGAAATATATATATGAACAGCAGCAAATGCTCATGTGATGATGAATGAAGAATGATCTTCTTATTATGTATGTGCCTGTTCTACAAGTCACCTTTTGACTATTATCTTTTTCATATTTTTGTCGTGTGATTATTTTTAATCAATTACTAAATCATATATGATGTCCTCAAATGAATTTTACTCTTTCGCTGATCTTATTATATAAAGTTTGGTTTTTCAAAGTTGCTAATTAACACGATCGCGACACATGACAGTTATATAATTAAGATTGTGACATGTATTATTATTGTTTTTTTTTCTAAAATCATTAAAAAAAATGATAGTAATTATCCTTTTTAAAAATCTTAAACCAAAAAATTGTAGAAGAGTATTTAATGTTAATTTTCTGGTTTTTTAAAGTTGCTAATTAACACGATCGCGACACATGGTAGTTATATAATTAAGATTGTGACAATGTGTTAGTATTGTTTTTTTCTAAAATCATTAAAAAAAGATAATTTGTTATATAAAGCTTGGTTCTTCAAAGTTGTTAATTAACACGATCGCGACACATGACAGTTATATAATTAAGATTGTGACATGTGTTAGTATTGTTTTTTTCTAAAATCATTTTGAAAAAAAAAGATAATTTTTTAAAAAATGATAGTAATTATCCTTTTTAAAAATCTTAAACCAAAAAAATGTAGAAGAGTATTTAATGTTAATTTTCTTTTATTGGTTTTTTAAAGTTGCTAATTAACACGATCGCGACACATGGTAGTTATATAATTAAGATTGTGACATGTGTTAATATTAATTTTCTTTTTCTATCATAAACAAAAAAAACTATAATTATTCACAGATTAACAAGATTTTTTGAAAAAAAATAATAGTAATTTTCGTTTTTACAAATCATATACCAAAAACGATTTGTACAAATAATTTATTTAATTCTAATTTTCCTTTACTAAAATCATAAACCAAAAACTATTTGTACAAATAATTTTTCTTTTCTAAAATAATAAAGAAAAGATAACTGTAAGAAAATTGATAGTAATTATTCTTTTTAAAATTCTAAAGCCAAAAAATTGTAAAAGAGTGTTTAATATTAATTTTCCTTTATTAGCTTTAATACGTTTAATTATGCTTATGTGTGTTCGTTCTATTTATTATTTTCTAACTGAAATTGCAATTCAATTTGCTACCAGGAATAATCAAGAAACAATGGCTTCAGAAAGTTATTTAACACTAGATCAGTTAAATAAGAAACGTCCTTACCGTCGTACTGTAGAAATTCCAAGAAGCTAACCATCCTAAACTGCGAGCCTCTTCTAAATCGAGTCAAGAGCAAGGTTAATACCTGGAGTGAATCGCTTTCTTTTGCTGGAAGGTTGCTATTGGTGAACACTGTCATTGCTGGAATCACAAACTTGCAGCTGACGGATGAAGAAGACACCTACGTCTAGACTGTCAAGGGATCAAACTGGAACAAGTACAACACATGATCAATCTACAAGGAACTCAAGAATCATGCACCCTTAGTTCAGTGGTACAACACAATTTGGTGTGAAGGAGGCATACATAAATACAACTTCCTGGCTTGGCTTTTTGAACTATACTGCAGCCCTACAAGAGATCGATAAATCAACTAAATCATGCACCCTTAGTTCAGTGGTACAACACAATTTGGTGTGAAGGAGGCATACATAAATACAACTTCCTGGCTTGGCTTTTTGAACTATACTGCAGCCCTACAAGAGATCGATAAATCAACTAGGGCCTCAATGTTGATCCATTCTGCCTTCTATGCAATGCGGCTCCAGAAACTCGAGAACACCTTCTTTTTGACTGATGTTACAGCTGGGAAGTCTGGTCCTCAACGTAGCTTTGCTAATCTGGATACCACTCCATCATCAACTACTTCAACAGTCTACGACTCCCAAAGCCTCACAAAAAAACTCCTAATCGCTTGGAAATGCGCAATATACCTACTCTGGACCGAACGAAACTCAAGGCTCCACAGGAGATGCTTCAGATCGCCCACCTCTCTACTATCAACTCTCAACCTCACGTTCCGAAATAGATGGTCAAGTCTTCGATCACAGAACACAGTCTCGGTTTCAGCTATGATCCAGATGTGGCTCCGATGATCTCATTAGTTATCTTGCACCGATCGGATCCTTTTTCTTCATCGCCTGCGACTTTCTCCTCCCTTCACTGCATCCTCTGTAATTGGTTGTCTCTGTTGGGGAAAATTGGGTTGGGCTCTTATCTAAACTTATTCTCTAATTATCAGGTTAACTAAGTAACTAAGGCCGAAAACATTACTAAGGCCCAAAAGCCTGTATTTTTTCCTTTCCTGCATTTAAATAGAAAGCCTTTGGTCTGAGAAAAGTTGGCCGATTCTAGCACCAACTATCACCATCATGATTTTATATACATGAAC
>NC_027754.1:36118786-36120147 GCF_000695525.1 Brassica oleracea var. oleracea | reverse complement strand
ACCAAAATTTTGAACCCGTTCGGATATTTATTCAATTTTGGTTCCGGTTTGGTACTACTTTTTTGGAACGGGTATGGTTCAGTTTTTCGGATTCGGTTTTTTTGCCTAACCCTATTTTAATCTATGTTTCATAGTATCATACGAAGACGTTTACTTTAAATTAATATAATAAAAACAAGTTATAAAAATTCTTTTAAAATCATTCCAAATTACAATTAATATAGCCTTGCATCATTCCAAAATACGATCTGAGTTGAACTTGAACATGATTATTTCAAAGCAGACAACATAGTCTCATCATTAAAAGGTGAACTATTTATAAAAAACAAAAAAAAATTATTAACTATTGTAAAACACGAAAGACAAACATCAAAAATTATGTAGAAAACAGATTTATATTCAAAAATGTGTCCATAACATATACATATATTCTAAAATTGATGTAAAAAATTGTCATTCTTTATATGTTTTCATAAAATTAAAAATCAAACAAAACCCGTGCGTGCATGGGTCCATACCTAGTTTTTAATAATCCGTAGATTATGCTAATCATTATAAAAGTAATGGAAAAGTCTATATTTATTCATAACATAGAGGTTCTTTATATAGGAGATTACACCGTCATAGAAAAATGGAAAGATTACAAATCATAATCTTTTGGTTATGAGTCATCCACAATCTGGTTCGTAACACTTCCCCTTGGATGCCATAACCATTTAGAGCTTGTAATGTGCTTTAATGTTGCCTCATTAAAACCTTACTAGGAAAACCCAATTGGGACAAAATCATGGTGAAGGAAAAGAGTACAACACACATTATTCCCCCTGATTTGGACATTACTGAAGGTCCCTTGGACCTCTCCAATTTTCTGCAATCCGTGGGTGATGAAGATCTTGGGCAGAATATGCTTCGTCCTCGAACATGATAGTTGGTTTTTCTTTACCATCGGCCATGCCACAATCTGATAGAACATATTGAGTCATCGACCTCAAATACACACACACGAAATCTTGGATGATGTTGCTGTGATATGCGTGTACCACCATGTGTAAAACATAACCTGTCTGAAAACAAATCAACAAAACCAAATAACCCCTCTTTGGGCTGGTTCATCGTCCTTCTTATGGACCAATCAGATCAGTGTCTAAAACAAGACTTCTGCATCGTCCATCTCAGAACTAAATAGACTTCTTTATCGTCCACCTTCGGATTGAATGGATCAGTGTCCAAAACAAGTGATCTCACGCTCATGTACTAGATAATGGGTGAGACTGGTCCATATTAAATCTCTTGAGTACTCTTTTCTGTATATACTATTTGATGCACAAGGATTTCATTGTTAATGTACTCAAGCTGTAATC
>NC_027754.1:36118335-36118773 GCF_000695525.1 Brassica oleracea var. oleracea | reverse complement strand
AAAATTTTGTTTTCCAAGATCTTTCATCTCAAACTCTTTCTTGAGATGTTTGGGAAATTGTATCAAGAGGTTCAGATCATATACTTTGATGATTATCAATATTGTTCTCGAGAACTTGTTGTACTTTCACCTTAATACCCTCTAGTACTTTCATTATCCAGTGGACCATATAAATATGCAGTCACTACATCAACTTGCATCAAGTCTAATTTTCTCTCTTATATAGCCAAACTTATGAGAAATCTAAAAGTAATTGCATCCACCACATGAGTATGTCTCCTCATAATCAATTACTGGTCTTTGTGAGAATCCTTGTGCAACATCAGCTTTATATCTCACGATTTCAATTCCTCACAAGACCCATTTATATCCACTGGTTTTAACATCATATGGCGTCTTAATCATATGGCCAAATACGTCTTTCTTCCTTAAACTATT
>NC_027754.1:36077814-36116232 GCF_000695525.1 Brassica oleracea var. oleracea | reverse complement strand
GGACGTCCTTTGTTGCTTGATCGGGAACGCCTTGATCGTCGGACGCGAGCTGTCTGATGTTGTCGCGAACGAGGAAGAGGTCGCGTGCTGGAGCTGCTCTCGAGTCACGAACGTCTGAACTAGAATCAAGAACGCCTTGGGCTGAAGCTGATCGGGGACGCGAGCTGGAACAGAAGCGGGAACAAGAGACGCGATAGGGGTTTAGGGTTCGCCGGATCGCCGGATCGCCGGCTAGGGTTAGGGTTTTAGGGTTTTTCGATTTTGGTATTAGCTTAGGGATTTAGTGTTTCGTGCTGATAACATGTTATAAAAGTAATGGAAAAATCTATCTTTATTCATAACATAAAGGTTTCATATATAAGAGATTACACGGTCATAGATAAATGGAAAGATTACAAATCATAATCTCTTAGTTATGAGTCATCCACAATCTGGTTCATAACATAAATTAACATGTTCTCAGTATACAGATCAGACATTGGAGTCTCAAACCTGAAACATACCTCTCTTTCTTTCCTAGATGATGATGCATGAGGCGGCTCTTCATAATCATCTGTATGCATCAGGTAAACTATAACCAGACATGACTATTTTGTCAGCAAACATCTTGCCAGTCTTGGGCATGACATGCCAGTGCAGTGTCAAGTTGAAATCTTTCCTTCGGAGGTTGTATCCCTAGAAAGATCCACAATCGGATATGCTCTTGACAAAGGGGAACGACGAGTGTTTTAAGAGAAAGTGCTTTCAAAGTACCTGATCAATGAAACGGTACTTATTTGAGATTTGTATCCAGAACTTGGCATGCTCCTTCTCGGGTATTATGGCATCCCATAGAGAAACCTGTTAAAAAAAATGTCAAATGTTCATCGTATATCAACAAGAGGGTCCTTATCTACATTACATGCATTAGGAAGACAACAACGCTAAACCACACATAACTCTGAACTTGTTCTCATCCACAGCGAGAGCAGTAAAGTTATAAAGCGTTTGAAGCAGAGTAAATTTATACCTGGTTTAGGGAATTCTTGGAGGTTTTATACTCTGCTGCTACAAAAGCGAATACCTACAAATATTTTCATTTGTGTTGGTTTCGTTATGTTTATCCGAGACCATACAAAAAGAAGTATTCAGGGTTACAGTATGAGACTGGAAAGATCTCAGATTAGCATTTGGTGTGTTTTCATATGGTACAATACCTGCTTTGTGTTCCAAGTAAAGAGTGACTGCAAGTCCGCTGTTATGTTCAGTGTCAAGCTGACCTGAAACACACGTTATGTGCTGAATATATGCAACAGATAACGAAGACAAAACTAGCGGTGTGTGCATATAAGCTGGAAAATAACCGAGCATTTATTTATTAACTTATATCACATTCCTGGTTTATATTCAACAACTTGGACAATTTGAGTTCAATATGACTTTCAAGAGGGCTAGGCTATTGTAAAATAATCTTATTCTACTACAATGTTCAAATAAACAGACGCATCTGAAACCCAAGGGATATCAAATTCAAGAAACACAATGACTACTAAGCTTCATATGACTATCACTTAAAAGTTTCAAACCAAAAGTACAAAGTCATGACCATATTATGGATCTTACTCAACTCAACCATCAAAGGCCAAACTTTCATCTGATGAAACCATGAGAGCTTACCTCATCATTTCCATGGGGTTGCTTCTGAAACCAATTGATGTTCAATATCTACACACCAAAGCACAATCATTATTAAAAAGGCTCAGACTTTTCCACCACAAAGGATCAAAAAAAAAAACTAAGGATCTAAACAAGTTTCACCCTCTCACGAAATAAAGCATTAGATCCAGGATTACACTAAGGGATACAAAACTAACGCAAACCTGGATCTGAGCAGAGGGAGTTTGGTTACTGAAGGAGAAGGATACAATCGCGCACATAAAGGCCAGTATCGTCACAGCGAATGTGAGCAGAGAATTCGCTCTGTACCCAAAAGAATGCATCCTCTCTTATAATCACTCGTCTGGTGCTTTTTTCGCTCTCCGGATCCACTCGCAGGAAGAAGAAGAAGGACGTTTCTTTTTTTCGCCATTTTTTATATAACTTTACTAATTAAAATTTAAATAATACCCTGATTTATTTCCTTTACCGATTATTTTGATAGAATCTGTATTGTAGACTAAACTTATGTAAAAAAAAAAGACTAAAATTATGTATACAAGGGGTTGGCCCGCCCGAAATTTACAAAAAAAATTGTTTTATGTTAAAATATATTTTTATTTTATAGAACATTTGATCAAAACATTTTATAGAACATTTGAAATATTGTTTTAAATTGAATATGATAAATTTAAAACTTTCTAAGATCGTATTGTAAATTTAATTTTGTTGGTTTGAGTTGAAAGAACCACTATATTTTTTTAAGAGGACATAAAATTTTTAATAAATGAATTAAAAAATGTAATGGTTTTTTTTAAGAGAACACAAAATTTTAAATAAATGAGTTTAAAAAATGTAATGATTTATATTTATTCTTTTGACTTTTATTCTTGGATAACATGGACAAACGTTTTTAGTGGTGTGGACGTCAAATCTATATATATATACGTCAACACCTTTCAACAAATGTACATCTTTGACGATTTACATGTAACAGGTATTTGAGGGACAGTGGCACCGGCAGTGTAGATTTGGATGTACTCATCGAGACTTGGATGCCGTAATTTTGATGCTTTTAATCTTGTTTTGAGGAAATACTTGAAGTGTACACTGTTTAATTGTATGGTTTATGTATTTTTTAAGAAAAAGTTAGTAGACATGTATAGCTGTCAAATGGTCCGTCCATGATCCAAATTGGCATGACCAGTTGGACCATTTCAGTTTTGGACACTAATGGGTGGTCCATATTGGACAATGGTCCAAACAAATGTCCAAGACCAATAGAGACCATGTTCAAATGGGCATGCCCATGAACACCCAATAAAATTTATAATTATTTTTTAATTATTAGTTTAGATCTTATTACTAAAATTTTGAAATTACGTTTTCCCGCTAAAACCAGAAAAATTGTGTTTTCCCGCCAAAACCGAAAATTGCGTTTTCCCGCCAAAATCGAGAAATTACGCTTTCTCACCGAAACCGAGAAATTGTGTTTTCCCGCCAAAACCAAGAAATTGCGTTTTCCCGCCAAACCGAAAATTGCGTTTTTCCGCCAAAACCGAGAAATTACGTTTTCCCACAGAAACCGAGAAATTGTGTTTTCCCTCCAAAACCGAGAAATTGCGTTTTCTCGCCAAAACCGAAAAATTGCGTTTTCCCACCAAAACCGAGAAATTGCGTTTTCCCGCCAAAACCGAGAAATTGCGTTTTCCCGTCAAAATCGAGAAATTGCGTTTTCCGCCAAAATCGAGAAATTGCGTTTTCCCGCCAAAATCGAGAAATTGCGTTTTCCCGCCAAATTAATGAAATACATTTTTCCGTCAAAATTGTGAAATTATGTTTTCTGTCAAAATCGTGAATTTTTTATTTTAGCGATAAAACTATTGTTTTGGATTAAATCGTAAAGTTATGTTTTCTTTTATTAAACTCATAAAAAATGTTTTAAGAAGCCCATGGACACCAATTGTCCTTTTGGTCTTTGCCCAATTGGACCATGTACCAATTGGTCTATTGTCCAGTTGGACCATTTATTAATTGGGCACGTCCATAGCCCGCCCAAAATGAATTGGACTGGACTAGCCCATGGTCAGCCCACCCAGTTGACACCTCTATAGACATGTAACTTTATCATCAATTGCTTACGCAGACTACCAAGTGTTTAGAAGTATGAACTTCATACGTAAGGTAGCATGACTACTTGACTTATCTTAACAAAATGTTGCCTGTATAAAATAAACTTGCATTAATAATTCAAACACTGATCACTACAGTGAGTTGAAAACAAAAGTAGAAAAAGATGCAAAAGCATTAATACTTTTGTTAAGGGTATCCACGTGATAAGTATTCAATGGTTATCAAAGGTATCTACGTGAAATTATGCCAAGCGTGCCTTCTTGGATCCACTGTGGCTCGGATCAAGTTGCTGTTTGGTTGATGGTTCACCTTCGGCAGCTGGATCAGCAGACATGGATGGTGGGGCGCAACATTGGAGTTCTCATCAGCAGCTCCATTCGAAGCTAGTGCATTCACTCCAGGAAGCTGAGCATCAGGAACCTCTTCATCCTCCTGTTTTCAAAATATCAAATACATCGTTTATATAATTTAGGTAGCAGCATAACTAAAATTAGGATTAGGTACCAACATCTTTAACAAAGCCTGGCAGAATTCCGGTCAAAGAAACTCAATTATCTGTGATGCCAAAGAAAACATTATCTATTAGTTTGGTTAATTCATAGCGCTTTCTAAATTAGACGAGAAGCGAACCTGAGGGTCGGCAGCGATAACATATTGCTTTAGCTCTGAAGCGATCAGGGCTTCTTTCTGTGCATATACCACCTTCGATGAAGATGTTGTCTCATATGTGCCTTCACCTGTCAACCTATTAAGAGATAAGTGTTGAATGACAGTCAAAAAATAAATTAAAGCAGATGGAAACATGCTTAATGTGAACCAAGTGGTCTCTATCTAATTAGAATGAGGGTCACTTGCTTGTCAATCTTTTCTTTTCCAACAGCGGTCTCCGTGTCGAAGTAAAGGTGTGTTCCAGATGTGACATTAACAAATCGACCTGCATAACTGAAATTTAATAAATGGAAGCTATGTTTGTTTAAGATTTTAGTTATCGTATGAATGAGACCCTAGCTTACTGACCTCCAACAAGTTTCGGATTTATGCTGGTGGCAAGTACAATTGTTGGTTCCGTCCCGTAGCTCTCGAGTTTGTTATAAAATGCAAGGGCTAAGGCATCAAAGATGCTAATGACCACGGTGATATAACTGCAATATAGAGTTACATTGGAATATATAGTTGTAAAACACGCAAACCACTGGAGTTTGACTGTACAAACAACCTCTCTATGCAAAGAGTAAGCATTACGCGCTGCGACCCGTGTGTATCGTTATTAGTGCTCCTGATTGCAGTTAGCTCACCGATTATGTTCGAAAATTAAAACGTAGCAGGACCTTAATATAGACGGACGTAGGATTCTTAAGCGACAAGATAGATAAAGAAGATTACAAACATACCAGGTAGTTGTCTGTTGGTGTTCGCCAATGCACGTAGCTGGTCTATGAAATCGTAACAGTTCAGTAGGTATTTATTTCACCGAATCGGTTAGCTCTACAAAAGACGTCCCATCATTGAAGCGTATGGAGAGGGGAGTCTCAGACAGACGGAACTTGTTGTTGCTCCTTGTGACGTCGAAACTGCTGAACGTTTAAAATGATCCCACACTGAACGTCAAGGAAAGGGCTGTGACGGTTGGCACTGACGGACCTTTGGATAAGGGTCAACTGTTTGGCAAGAGAAAACAATATAATTAGAAAACAGGATTTCAGAGGCTCATATATATTGTTAATAGGAAAGGACTGTGATTACATTCTATTAACTCTCGCCCTTTCTTCACATTCCTGGCCTCCCTAAACCTCAGAAGACGGACCTCGGTGGCATTTGTACAGTGGCTAGCTTTCAAATCGCCAGGTAAGATAGAGGATTGCGCGATTGTTGAGTTGGTGAGTAGCAGGGATCGTGTTTTCAGATTTCGTATATGGGATGCCGTTCATCGTTGGCTGAAAACACATTTATAGGTGAAGATTCTGGCCGTTACCTAGAAAGATGATAAGCTCGATTAAAATCTAGAGAGTGGAAGGAGTTGTATAATTGATGTAAATGCTCAGATTTAATTGTCAATAACAGACGTTACATCGTTGGAATCGGAGACGACGTCATCTGTAACTTGAAGACGGCAATGCTCTGTAAGCAGAAGACGGAGAGTGTTGAAGCCCTAAATACATGTGGGCCTAAACCATACAAAACATTACATAAGACCCATCAAACGGCCCATAGTATAGTTACGAAAGTTTTCGTGAGCGGAATGATAAGTTAATGACACGTGGCAACATACGTCCACACCAAAAGAAGTACGTGGCTGCTTGAGGTGGGTGAAAACTCCAAATTATTATTATATATATAGATAGATACTACAGTTTTTTTTACCTTTTAAATTGAATGAAATAATCATTCTGTCAATCCCATAAAAACAAACAAAATCCAAAGAAAAGATAGTTTTCTACAAACTTTTGAAAAATAAATGAGATGGATTTATTATGTTTTTCTACATTTCATTCATTTTTTATTCTATCAATTCTATTTTATATTTTAACACTTGCTGCCTAAAAGATGTAGCCAACTAAACCGACAACCAAACGGGATCGCTGGTTAAACTTAAACCAATTGTCTCGGTACATTGAGTTTGAACCGATGATGTTCTTTTACCGTCCTTTCTAACTTCAACTCTAGGCGAAGGAACCAGCGTACTCCTCCACAAACACGACGTGTTTCTAAGAAAAGTTCACCGGTCTGCTCGTACTGATTCACCGGAAGTACTGCATTTGCTTACATGCTATCACCACGACCTCGCCTAATAGAACCATCGTCCCGGCTCCGCCACATAAACGGCGGTGTTTTGATGAATAACCACCGGTCCCATCTGTTGTTTTCATATCTAGTCGATGATGTAATATTTATAAATGATGTAAAGGGGTGGAGATTTTCGTATTAATAGTCAAGAATAAACAAACTCGGTCAATTACAAGAACTAAAGATGTTCGTCTAAACAGTTCGTCTAAACAAGTATCTTTCTATTTTATGGCCTGAGGTCGTCTGGGCCGAGCTCGCCTAGTGGTCGAGGTCGTCCAAGACTTTGTCTGTGATGAAGAGGCGGTGCTCTCCCTTTCTGTACTTTCTATACGTTTCTGACTGTCCTTCGAATGAGTCTGGCGTCTTCTATTTATAGTGATGTACGTTTTGTCTCATCGATTGTTGTTCAACGGGCCAGACCTGATTTTGGGCTTAGCTCTTAATGGGTATGTGATAAGTCCATCTCCAACAATTGTCCCCCCCCCCCACAGTTCACCAAGTGTCGAGTCTTGGTGAATTCTTCTGAAATCTTTTGTCTGAGAAAATCAGGTCAGACTCGGGAATTATCGGAAAATAGGGCCTGACAATTCTTTTTGTGTCTTTTTTTAGTTCTTGTCCCTCACTTGGAAGCAAGGTAAAAAAAAATTTCTTTTGTGTCTTTTTTCTAGGTGTGGTTCCTTCTCTCTCTTTCTTATCTTTTTATTTGTATTTTTTTTTTTTTTTTTTTTGGGTGGTCCTCCTCCATTCCTTATCTCCCTCCCGACATTTTTTATTTTTATTTTTTAAAAAAAGAGAGGTTTTGGTTGTAGGTTTGAGTTGTAAGAAAGAAGAGGCTGAGCTCGTTGAAGGAGGAGCTGAGCTCGTCACCCGTCGTCCTGAGCACATCAATGGTGGTTCCGAATTCGTCTTCTGTCATCCCAAGCTCGTCAATGGCGGCTCCGAGTTCGTCTCGAACTCGTCAATGGCGGCTCCGAGTTGTCTTATGTTGTCCCGAGCTCGTCAAAAAGAAAGAGGGGTTTTGGTTGTGGGTTTGAGGTGTAAGAAAGAAGAGGCTGAGCTCGTTGAAGGAGGAGCTGAGCTTTTTTTTTAAAAAAAGAGGGGTTTTGGTTGTAGGTTTAAGGTGTAAGAAAGAAGAGGCTGAGCTCGTTGAAGGAGGAGCTGTGCTCGTCAATGGCGGCTCCGAGTTCGTCTTATGTCGTCTCGAGCTCGTCAATGGCGGCTCCGAGTTCGTCTTCTGTTGTCCCGAGCTCGTTAAAAGGAAGGAGGGGTTTTGGTTGTGGGTTTGAGGTGTAAGAAAGAAGAGGCTGAGCTCGTTGAAGGAGGAGCTGAGCTCGTCACACGTCGTCCCGAGCTCGTCAATGGGGGTTCCGAGTTCGTCTTCTGTCGTCCCGAGCTCGTCAATGGCGGCTCCAAGTTCGTCTTCTGTCGTCTCGAGCTCGTCAATGGAGGCTCCGAGTTCGTCTTCTGTCGTCTCGAGCTCGTCAGTGGTGGCTCCAAGCTCGTTGTTGAAGATACCGAGATCGTCTCCTGTCGTCCCAAGCTCGTCAATGGCAGCTCCAAGCTCGTTAATGGTGTCTCCAATTTCGTTGTTGGAGAACCCAAACTTGTCTGCTGTTCCGAGCTCATCTGATGCTCTCAGTTTGTTAATGGCGGCTTTGAGTTCGAGCTCGTCCGTTGCTGCTTCGGATTCTTCGTTGGTGAAGGAGTGTGGTCGAGATGCCCTGGTTTCGAGTGTGGGCCGAGCTAGGGAAAGCTCTGAATCTGGGTTGTCATTATCGGTTGTTGATGATCCGAGTTTGGCGATGGCGACAAGTGTGGTGTCTGATGTGGAGGGCATGAGCTTGCCATTGGTGGGGTCGAGCTCGGCTTTTGTTTCAAGCTCGTCAGTTTTTGGTTCCAAGATTGTTTCCTGACGTTCCTAGCTCGTCCCTTGGTTCAAGCTTGTCACTTGCTATCCTGAGCTTGCCGTTGTCGACGGAGCCGTGTCGTGGTGAGGTGGGGTTGAGCTCGTTGTCTTCTGGTTCGAGCTTGTCTCTCATTTAGTTGGTGTTCCTCTTGCTCCTGGTGATAGTGAGTGTGTGGAATACTCAAGGCGACATGGGCTCGGGATTGGACTGAGGTGAGGCGATCGGAGGTTTGGCAGTGCATCCTGTTTATTGACTCAGGTTGAAAATATGCAC
Source organism: Brassica oleracea var. oleracea (assembly GCF_000695525.1). Lineage (NCBI taxonomy): Eukaryota > Viridiplantae > Streptophyta > Magnoliopsida > Brassicales > Brassicaceae > Brassica > Brassica oleracea. The sequence goes on along the minus strand of NC_027754.1, from coordinate 36,107,500 downwards.
CGTTTTTTTACTAGGTTAATTGCCTTTCATTGCTTGATCTTGGCTCTGAAACGTCACTGATTAAGTGTCAGCGCGGAGCTGCAGCACTGAGAACGGATCTCGTATTATTATTATTATTATTATTTTTCTTTTTTTTTGCAAATTTCATTAAGTGTGAGCGTAGAGCTGCAGCACTGAGAATGGATCTTGTATATTTTTTTTTGCAAATTTGATTAAGTGTGAGCGCGAAGCTGCAGCACTGAGAATGGATCTCGTATATTTTTTTTTTTGCAATTTTGATTAAATGTGAGCGCGGAGCTGCATCACTGAGAATGGATCTCGTATAATTTTTTTTGCAAATTTGATTAAGCGTGAGCGCGGAGCTGCATCACTGAGAACGGATCTCGTATAATTTTTTTTGCAAATTTGATTAAGTGTGAGTGCGGAGCTGCAGCACTGAGAACGGATCTCGTATTTTTTTTACGTGAGAGATGGTCGTATCCTGATATTTGTTTGAAAAATATAAAAATTTTTTATAGAACTAGCTGAGCCTCGTGAGAGGTTTGCCTACGTACCCCACAGGCCGGGATCAAGCCGACCGTAGTTCACCTTTACAAGAAAAGTAAATGCTTAGATTAAAAGGGCGGATCCTCCTGGAGTCTTATTTCTGGTACATCAGGGGTGTGCCGGTCTTCTTGCTTGCGCCTTCTTCTTAGGTAGATTTTTTATATTTTTTATAGAACTGCAATATGCCTGGGCATCTTCTGATCCTTGACTGTTGCGAGCCTGCTTTCCTGTGGAGCGACTGGATGGTTGGTCGCTGATTTGATAATTGGGTGCTTTTCTGCTCTTTCCATCTATGTACGTTTTGTCATAATGCTGTCTAGGTTTGTAGTATTCGTTAGGCTCTTTATCTTTCGAAGATGATTTTTTGGTGGCTGCGTGTTTTTTGCTGAATGCAGCTTTATCTTCTTCGATTTCGATGAAAGTTATCGCCCGATGGAGTGCATCTTCCAGAGTCTGTGGTGTATACTTCATGAGCTCTTCTCGGAATGGTGATTCGTGCCAAAGACCGTTTCGGAGTGCGTGGACTGCTGCTTCGTCAAGTACGGTGATGCGAGAAACAATGGCTCTGAACTTGTCGATGTACGAGCGTAGTGTTTCGTAGGTTCTTGAGTTTAGAGTCCATAGGTCGGCATTAGTTGCACTCTGTTGGATAAACAACGAGTAGTGTTTGAGGAAGGCCGTCGAAAGTTGATTGTAGTTGTCGATAGAATGGGTTTCAAGGCGGGAGAACCAACCGAGGGCGAGTCCGCTCAAATTTTCCACAAACAATTGACAGAGACTGGCGTCGCGTTCTTCTGGTGAGAAATTGGCTCTCCCTGTTGCGATGCTGAAGGCAGTAAGATACTCTCTTGGATCAGATGTTCCGTTATAAGTCGGGAGTTTGATTTTGTTCTTCTGATGTCGAACTGGGATACTGAGGAGACGAGTTGTAAAAGGTGTATTCTGGGTCTCGCGGAGTACACGATCGATCTCTGGTGCTGCGCTGGTTGCCTTATGGACTTTGGAGTTCATGCTTTGCAGCTGAGCCCTCATTTCTCCAATGTCGTCGTCTCTGTGTTGGGTCTCCCTGTTGGTGATCTGTGGGAAATTTGTGTTTTGAAGATGTTGATCATTTAGATAACTTGGGCTCTGCTGTCTGGAGTCGATGATTGGTGCTGAAGATTCGTTCACATGATTCTGATGTTGTTGTCCGGAACTTGTGATTGGGGCACGTAGATCGTTGGCTTGGATTGATCGCTGCTGTCCTGAACCGGTCAATGGTGTTGGTAAATCGTTAAAAAGAACACGCTGGAGTCATGGAGTGATATCAACTTGTTGTGATCTTGATGTGCCAATCTCGACAGACTGGAGTTCGTTGATGCAGTAGTTGTAAGCAATCTGAGAATGCGCGAAGTCGTCCAAACGAGAGGTCGTTCCTCGAGCGAGCTCGTCGATCCTTCCGAGAAGGTCTGAAAGATCAGGGAGATGTCTGGCTGAGTTGAGTACATCGTTCTTGTGTTAGGTGGTTGTGTTGCAGCTGGGGTTACGACAGGTGTTGTCTTGTTTGTGGGTTGCACGTGGCTGAGTGGAGTACATCGTTCTTGTGTTTGGTTGTGTTTCAGCTGGGGTTACGACATGTGTTGTCCTGTTTGTGGGTTGTACAGGAGTTGTGATCCGAGCGTAAGTCTCTAGATTTATTGGTTGGACTGAGGTCGTCGGTATGAGAGATGTGGTGCCGGCTGGATGACGCGAGGTCGTAACTGCTTCTGGTAGGGCCGAGGTCGCCACCATAGACGCTGTGTTGTTGGCTGGAAGGGCCGAGGTTGTCATCATTGATGGCTGGGTCGAGGTTGTCGCCACTAACGTCGAGGTGTTGGCTGGATGGTCTTAGGTTGCCACCATTGATGGATTGTCCGAGGTCGTCGCTACTAGTGTCGAGGCGTTGGCTAGATGGTCCGAGGTTGCAACCATTGATGGTTCGCCCAAGGTCGTCGCCACTAGCGTCGAGGTGTTGGCTAGATGGTCCGAGGTTGCAACCATTGATGGTTCGCCCGAGGTCGTCGCCACTAGCGTCGAGGTGTTGGCTAGATGGTCTGAGGTTGCCACAATTGATGGTTCGCCCGAGGGCGTCGCCACTAGCGTCGAGGTGTTGGCTAGATGGTCCGAGATTATCATTGCAGCTAGTTGTGCGCTCGTTATTCCAAGATGGTCGGTGGTTGCAGAAATCGGGGTGTGTGGTTGCGTTGTGGGTTCTGTGACTGCCGAGCTGTCATGTTTCTCTTCAAACATGGTCTTAAAAACAGTTGCCATTGTTGAAATATAAGCACTTTGATCACTTATTTCTTCTTGGGGCAAAGTTGGTGTATTACAATCAGAATGATCATCATCATTTGTATTTTCTTCTTCTGAACTGATATCATAAATCTGGTAACTCTCTTCTGCTCATGTAACAATATAGATTAGTACTGATCACATACAGTGTAACTCTTATATAAATAACATAATATGGCCAAATACCTTCGAGAGGATTCTGCAATTCTGGGATTTCTTCTATGTTGGTTTCATATAGACAACCTTGCTTTCCTTTTCTGGACAATGTAGTCGTAGTAGGAAGATCAGTAGTAGCAGAGCATGAGAACGATTGGAATAGATTTTTTGGACGAATATTTCCACAACTTCTTTTGCTTGAAGTGATCGTGTCATTTATAGAGCTAGAACCTTGTAAGGATTGCCAAGTTAAACCTATCATAAACGTGGCCGCAGTTGGTTAGATGAAAATAAATGAAATTACTCTTTAATTAGTTCAAGATGATCTTACCAGATGTATTTAAATCAGGCAAATTTTGCTTAGTGGATGGCCTAGTCCTCTCGTTCAGTTTAACTGGTAAAACATAACAATACACAAACATTTTAGATAATTTATGTTTGGCGAAATGACATATAGGCATAATTACTGGGTAAGGGTTTACGAATAAGACCTCTTGATGATTCTGTGGAGTAGTGAACAGATTCAGGATGGTTAAAAACTTGAGATAGTGAATCACTTGGGGACTGTTGTATAATATGATTTATCAAAAAAAAATCACAAAAATTGATATTTATTTTTAAAATTCAAAATAATACTTCTTCCGTTCCTAAAAGATAGATTTTTTGGTATTTTCACACATATTAAGAAAACACATTAAACTATCATAATAAATGTCATTTTCTGTAATTTTCAATTTTCAATAACTTTTAATCAATAATAATTCAATAAAGTCAATTAGTTTTCTTGAAGTTTAGAATTTTTCATAAAAAATACAAAAAATACATCTTTCTGAAACAAATTTTTTTTCTAAAAAGTCTATCATTAAGGAACGAAGGGAGTATTTAGAGACAAATATTTAAGCAAGATAATATATATTAGAAAGGGAAACTAAAAATAATTCTTTACTATAAACATATTAGTGAAATAATTACAAAAGGCTTTTTAAGAAGTATTACTCTAAATAATTCAATAAACTAAAAGAATTATACTTTTACCATATCGAAAAAATCTTTGTTTTTGCTTAATATTTACTTTGGTTTTAATTTTGTTTTTATTTGTATAATTCGTGTTGTGCTGACATTAATTCTTACGATGGTCACATAGTTAACACTAACTAATTGAAATATTATATCTAATTGATGCTATTAAAAAAATTTATTTACTAATTTCTGTCAGTTAAATTTTAGTTTAGTTTTTTTTTCTAAATAAAAAATATATATGTAATAAAGAGGAAACATTTATAAAACCTTAAAAGGAATTTAATATGCATAGATTTATATCATATATTGTGATTTCCTAAAAAAAGAAAATTTACAAAAATAATTTGATATTAAAAATAAATAATAAAGTTATCTTAAGCAACATTATGTTATATATTTTCAATATAATAAAAAACGTTTTCTTTATAGCTATAATTTTTCTAAGATGATTACAAAACAATTTAAGTAACACAATCGAGTTATTTGGCTAAAATATTTTATAATTACTATTAATGAGATGATTTATTCATTTTTTCATATTAGTTTATTATAAAACATTTACCCACACTTTCCTTACATTTTTCAGACAAAAAATATTAAAAAATATCTATAAATTTTAAATAAAATTTATTTATATAACTATTATTTTTCCAAAACAAATCTTAAAAATGGGTAAATTTCTTTCTCTATGTTCATTTTCGCATTCTTTTTCTTTGCACCCTTTCAGCCGCAAATTTCATTCATTCTTTGTTGTTATAACTCTTGGAAATTTACCAGATTGGTTTGTAAAAAGCTTGATAAGCTGCATCAACATATAGGAACAAGAACCGGAGCTTGTGGTCCAGTGGTGATTAATTTGAAAGTGAAATCCAATACCGTAAAACCACTTGGATTCGAGTCCTTAACTTACATTTAGGAACAAGTTTACTTACATTTTTTTCTCAAAAGAAAGCATGTCATCAGGAGTTTTGGTTTTGCCAGTTAGTATCTGGTTGGGTCAGCTGGGTGTTGCAGGTTATGAAGCTTGTGGTTTGATGTTGCTTCCTTCTTGGCCATGTGTTTAGAATAGTGGTTCAGTGGCGGCAGTAGCGAGTGCTTGCTCGTTTAGAGTGGTGTTTCAGGCGCTGTGTGGCGTTTTTACAAACCTGACTTTGGTGGAACAAGGTTTCGTGGTAAGTATTTGGAACTCCCTTCTATTGCTCGTCTTGCGCTTGATGGTTATAAGCTCGTGGAGTTCATCGGGAGCTAGCTACGCCAGAGGCGACTTGGGAATTCCCGGCATCCAAGGAAACAAGGAGAACCTCACGTTTCTGTGGTTTATCGTCAATGGTCGAGAACGGCAACCGGTTTCCGAAGGATTTCGAAAAATGAGCTATTGGAATGTGCCGGGCTTAGTGGGCGGGCGAAGATAGTTTGATTTCGGATATTTTGTTCAAAGCGGATTTGTAACCGGATCTGCCGATTTATCGGGTTAATTAAATATAATATATAATATTTAAAAAAAAAAAAACAAATTTTCAAATTTGCTTTCGCTTTACTAGTCTAGAAAGCTCTTAGCCATCGAAGCTTCGTAAGAGTCTATCGTGACCACTAACTCAAATTTGGTTTTATTATCTTAACATTGTGAACAAGTTCCCGGCGAAGTTAGTGGTTTTACATTTTGAAAGATTTCGAAAAACGAGCTATCGGAATGTGTCGGGCTTAGTGGGCGGGCGAAGATAATTTGATTTCGGATATTTTGTTCAAAGCGGGTTTGTAACCGGATCTGATTGCCCGATTTATCGGGTTAATTAAATATAATATATAATATTTAAAAAAAAAAAAACAAATTTTCAAATTTGCTTTCGCTTTACTAGTCTAGAAAGCTCTTAGCCATCGAAGCTTCGTAAGAGTCTATCGTGACCACTAACTCAAATTTGGTTTTATTATCTTAACATTTTGAACAAGTTCCCGGCGAAGTTAGTGGTTTTACAGTACTTGTAACTTTAACGACTATAAATGATTCGTCAATTGTCTTTTTTTTTTAACCAGTTACAAAATCTAGTAGAAACACAGGTTCAGCTTCACCAGTATATATTCCGTCGCTCCATCGTTAATCTCGAGATAGAGCAGTTTTATATCATATTTAATGCGCAAGAAGCCAAAAATAATGTTTGCAACATTAATCCATCTGAAGATAATCTGGTATACTATATGCTAAGAAAGAACCTTATAACTTTGAAATAATAAAGGTAATTATTAATTATCTATTCTATGAAAACATAATCTTATTTTTATCTATTGATAAAAGATTTTAATATAAATTTGAAATGATCCAACAAAATATATAACAATATTTAGAACATCTATACTATTAAACCAGAATCTCTCGTAAGATTATTCCTTTGCCTTTTAGAATTATTTACAATAAAATGTCACTGTCTTATTTAAAATATTTTAAATTATTATAACAACTAAATTGTCAACCAATAGAAACCGAAAGTCATAAGATCATGAGTTAATTTTGGGTTCACCAACCAATAGCATTCTGATATTTAATATTCAATATCTTTTTTAAAAGAAAACAATATATTGTCAAGTTATATTATGTTTTTAAAATAAAACAGTAAAAAAACAATATATTGTCAAGTTGACATTCAGCTTAATTTTTTTTTTCTTAATTCATTTAAAAAAAGATCAAAATACAGCTTGAATCACATATGAATATTATCAGCCAATACAAGGGCCCGGAAAATCACAATAACATCTTCCAGTTTCAGAGCCTCCGGCACAGTAACCCGTTGCAGCTGATCCAAATTTAACCATACACATAACTTCACAGTTTCCTATATCCTTGCATGAGCCATAATCCACTTCACATCCCATATTTTCTTCAACTATATATATAAAACAAAATCGTTTTCTTTTAAATTAAGCTAACAAACTATTTTAAGGCTTAGGAGATATAATAGACTAAACACAACGTATTTGATATTCTGCAAATAAATAAATATAAAACTAAGTTTTAATATAGTTACATGAACCTTTGAATATTGCATGAGAAAGTAGAAAGGTAGCATATACCATAACCAACACCACAACGTATTACAAGTCTACAACAATTGGGGTATGTGTCTAGTAATTGAGCTTAGATTACACTGATTTGTTAATAAACCAGTATACTTTTTGAATAAATTTTAAAATAAATGTTTACCTAAAGAAAACATCATCAGATAGATGATGGCAACAACAAGTGAAGAAGTTGATTTAGCCATACTTGTTTCTCTTTTTTTTTCTCTCTCTTAACTTTAGTTATTTGTGTATTTATTATTGATAGGCTTGAAAACTTGGGAGACTGTTGAAATATATTTATAGTATAATGAGGTAACCAAACATTGAAAATTATTACGTATACAAAATATCTTCCTAAACTTAGAAAGATATTATGCTTGTTGATGAAGATTTTTTTAAACTTGCATATAACTCAAATTCAGAAGGATATCTTACACATTAGGGAATATCTTTTAAATACCTTTTTAAAAAATGTTTTAAAAAAGAATTGGAAGAAAAAAGATTTGAAATCTTATCGAGCAAATGATTTTGAAAAAAGTCAAAAATAAGTTTTCAAAGTTTTTTCTAAACAAAAACTTTTAGTTAAATATATATATAATCTGGGTGGTTAGACCAGCCACTTAAACACAAAGCATAATACTAAACCGAGAAAATAAAACAAAGAAACATATGATTGAAAAGATATCCAATATGTTTTCCTTTTTACAATTTTATCCGCAATATAAAAAATCCACCGGTCAAACCATCAAATTTTAGTCAAATTTTAATATAACCATCGACTGTATATATGTGTATCTTACAGTGTATAAAACAAGACACTAGAGCTTGACCCGTTCCATGCACGGGTTTTTGTTTTTACTTTTTATAGATAAATATTTATTTTGTGTAAGTGATAATCTATATTTTTAAAATTTATCGTGCGCGAGTTTTTGTTTTTAATTTTTATAAATAAATGTTTATTTTGTGTAAGTGATAATCTATATTTTTAAAATTTATCCATATAAAAATATTTTTTAATATGACATTTCTAAAAATAATAATTTTCTAATTTGTACTGAGTATTATACATTGTTTTGTAATTCGTTAAATGTATCACCGACATTTTTAGAATATGACCCGTATACCAGCACAAATATATTTTTATTTTTTTATGGATCAAAATTTTATAATAAAATTATTTTATATGCTATTTAAAATCTGGTGTTATATACTTTATACTATTTAACATTTATCACATTGAATATGCACTGGCTTATTATTTATAATAGAGTATATATAAAATAATAAAGACATGATTTTAGCCACAACATTTTTGGCTTTAGTTTTTAGAATATTTTGTTTATTGTGATTTCTTTGAAACCTACGAATAATGAAAGTAAAGATTTTATTCACTTGATGCCAAAATCTTTGTTAGTTATAATTATTTAAGGAAATAATGTAATAATTGAAAAAGATAAGCATTATCTAATTTTCAGTAGCATTGGGTTGTAAATATTTTACAAGTTTGAAGGTAAGTCTAAATATATATTTCTCTTTTAATAGTATAGATTACGTGGTTTGATTTAAGTTTTCAGTAACAAAGTTACAAAACAGTTGTCCGAATCTTCGACCTGCTGAATTATCAACCACAACGCATTACCAACTGTACGCTACTTGATAATTTGACATAAACCTAAATACAAATTGATTTTAAGGTAAATGAACATCATCTTGTGATCATGCGTTTCCACGACTGAAACTTTTGTCATTTGCTAATTTATCTGATGCTTTTTTTTTTTACTTCTTCTTTATTCCTTCCCACAAGGGATACGGTTTTGAATACAAGAAATTGAAACAATTTAATTAAACGACAACCAGAATGGATGGCTAAATAAATATAAGAAACACATGTGAAGCTATGATTTGGCGATCATGAATTCCATGGAGCAGATTTTCACTATGAATCGAAGTGGCGAAACCAGAGAAGAAGGTATGTTTCCAAATGTGATGAAGAATGCTGCAATCTCTGAGGCCTAGAAGAACCTCTTATCCGATCCAATCCAAACAACTTTGCCTTAATAAGAACCTTGACCTCTTTGACCAGAATATGGGATGGTTTACTAGTTGAAGTATGCAGTCTCAGATTTCTTTCCTTCCACAGCACATATAAAATAGCTTGAACAAGGAGGTAGCAAATATCTGATGCTGCTTTTGTTGCTTAATCTTATTGTCAACATCTTTGGAGAACTATCGTTGGCTTACATACCAATAGCTAACGTTGCTCAGGTTTTTTTTTGTTCATTCAAATCTCATCAACAATATATAATTTTTAACAAATTAAATAGACAAAAAACACTACTTGAAACTGAAATCAATAGAATTCTACTTTATCTTTCAAAGTTACATAAGTTATTGAGTTCATAGAAATAACTTGTAACAACGTGGTATCAGAGCGACTAACGATCTGAGTACTATGGCACCAAAGAAAGTAGACACAAAACAGGCACCGAAGATGGATCCTACTGAGACTAACCAAGTCACGATTGCCGATCCAAACAACTCTCGGTTGGTGATGATGGAGCAGATCATGGTTGCTTAAACCATTGATCAACGAGGAAGGGAGGAGGATTCCATAGATTGCCCAAACTACGCTCTCAGAGGAGTACAAAGGAGATCGTGAGCAAACACTGACAAAGAGGCTGGAGATTCCTTTGTTTGATGGAGAAGATGCAGGCAGCTGGATCTTGAGGGTGTACCAATATTTTGAGCTCAGTTATTTCACTGAGGAGGAGAAACTGAGAGCAGTCAGGATGTCTTTCTTAGGGGAGCGCTGCCGTGGTACCGCTAGGAGAGAGACATGAACCCGTTTCGAAACTAGTCACAGATGAAGGACTGTGTTATGGAACAGTTCTCAACATCTCAAGACACCAACGCAGGCGAAAGGTTGATCAAGAGGGGTTCGTACGGGACTACATCAGCGATTTCAAGGCGTTAGTCGACGTTAGAACTGGCTTTTGTGAACGGCCTTAAACCTAAGATTCAGGCTGGGGTAAAAATATTCAAGCCTCAGAACCTCAGACAAAATGATGAGCGAGGCGAAGAGGGTTGAAGATTGGAAGTTTCAAGGAGTACTGACGACGGAGACGGAGAGTAGGGTTCCAGCGTCAAAACCCTCCTACGACCGGTCTTCTTCAGGCTCTAATGGGACAAATCATCGGAGTGGTAGTGGGTTTTCGAACCAAAACACCAAGCCCAGTAAAAATACTGCTAGCAACGGGCAGGTCGTTAAGGCCCGAGGCCCACCAAATAAGGCAACAACGACGCATTACCGCCTCAAACCATGAAGGTTATGTTATCATCACCTCGAACCATGAAGGTACGGGGGCGTATCGAAACAGAGGACGTAGTCGTGCTGATTGTCACGGCCCTGTATGGAGTGTTGGTAGCTGGTGGAGTGTCAGTTAAGGGGAGATGGGTGATTCATAATGTGGAGCTCGAGATGCAGGATTGTACCATTGTTACGAGCTTCCTTTCTGTGGAATTGGGCATAGCAGACGTCATCTTAGATGTCCAATGGCTCGATACATTGGGAGAGATGCATGTGAACTGGAAGCAAGTGATGAAGATCCGATTGGGGGAGAAAAATCTTACTGTGGTAGGAGATAAGAGCCTTCATTCTGAGGAAGTTTCCCTCAAGGCTTTGCAGAAGGGTTGGGCAAAAGATGGAGAAGGCATGATCGTTGAGCTCACAGAGTGTCAGTCAGCGGTAATGGAGTCAGAAATTGAGGTTTCAATGAAGTGGGCAAGGGTGATCGATCGCTAAGGAGAAGTGTTTCAGGAACCGACTGGCCTACCTCCTTCCAGAGGAAGAGAGCACCCTATCACGCTGGAGTATGGGGCTTAACCTGTTAGTGTGAGGCCTTTCAGGTATCCTCAGGTGCAGAAGACTGAGAATGAGAGACAAGTTGATGCGATGCTGGCTGCGGGATAATTCAGGAGAGTTGTAGCCCTTTCTCAAGTCCCGTTCTACTGGTGAAGAAGAAAGATGGGAGCTGACGTTTATGTATTGACTACTGAGCTCTCAACCGTGTGACGATCACTGACAAATTTCTCATACCCATGATCGACCAGCTCCTAGACGAACTAATGGAGCGAAGGTATTCTCTAAGCTGGATTTTCGGTCATGGTATCACCAGATTCTTGTTAGGACAGAGGATGTACCAAAGACTGCCTTTCGGACTCACGATGGACACTATGAGTTCCTCGTGATGCCGTTTGGACTGTCCAACGCGCCGGTGACATTCCAATCACTGATGAATGATGTGTTCAGGCCATTGTCGAGGAAGTCAGTATTGTTATTTTTTGATGACATCTTGGTCTACAGCAAGACAGAGAAGCTTCATAACCAATATCTCGACGAAGTGCTACAACTGCTACATCAGCATCAGTTGTTCGCTAATAGGAAGAAATGTCAGTTTGGGTGCAAGCAGATCGAGTACTTGGGACACATAATATCGGTAGAAGGTGTTGCTGCACATTCTGGGAAAGTCAGAGCTATGGTGGATTGGCCAATACCACGAAATGTGAAGGCGTTAAGGGGATCTTTGGGCCTAATAGGCTATTATCGCAAATTCATAAAAAGATATGGACACATTGCGCAGTCCTTGACGGCTCAACTCAAGAAGGATCAGTTTTCTTGGAATATGGAGGCCACATAGGCTTTCGAAAGGTTGAAGTTGGCTGACTACGGTACTGGTGTTGGCGATGCCGGACTTTGAAGCACTATTTGAAGTAGAATCAGACGCGTCTGCGGTTGGGTTGGGAGCAGTCTTGATGCAGCATGGCAGAACACTGGCTTTTTCCAGTCAAGCACTTACAGAGAGGCAAAAGCTTAAGTCAGTTTACGAGAGGGAACTCTTGGCGATCGTGTTTGCTGTTCAGAAGTGGAAGCACTATCTGTTGGGAAGGAGATTTGTAGAAGACTGATCAAAAGAGCCTGAAATTTCTACTAGAGCAGTGAGATATAAGCAAAGGAATAAGATAAACTCTTCATCTCTCTCGCTCCTTCTCTCTCTCAAGCGTTTCTTTGTTCTTTTGGTTTCTGAAACACTTTTTATCAAGTGGATGGTTTAGAATTTACAAAAGTGTGTAGTTCAGATATTTAAAAAAAAAGTGTGAAAAGTGTGCCATTCAGAAACTAAAAGAAGCATGTGAAAGGGTGTGTCGTTCAAAATTAAAAGAGGCGTGTAAAAAAATACGTCGGAGTAGGACACGTCCTTTGCTAAAATAGTTAGGTGATCTATCTCTCTCTCTCAAGCACCGCTCCGTTTTCTTTCTTTTTTTCCAAAGACACTATTTCTCAAGTGGAGACTTTATAATCTACAAAAAGTGCCTTGTTCAGAAAATGAAACGTTGTTTTCTAAACAGATTGATGATGTCAGATCTTATAAAAAGAAGATCTTGTATGCTCGATTACAAACTGTTATAAATTTAAATGTTTGATAAAACTTCTTTTTCTATAAAAAAATAATGATGGTAGCAGGAAAAAAAAACAAATTTGCTATTATAATACATAGACAATATGGTCATTCTGAGATGTATCTTATTTCAATAGAAAATTTATTTCAATGACATAATGATCATCCAAAAATATGGTTAAGAAACACTTCATACAATAATCAAGAACTTAAATGTCACAAGACAGTTAAAAAAACTAGCTACAATATATGCAATCAGCTAAATGCAATCTCTATCTAACATGGATAACCAATCAGATTTAGTAATACAGACAGTCAAACAAATGATTCAAGTATTGATAGACAACAAACAACATTCCCCTTCAAAGTTTTATATTAACAAAACATCAAACTCTTTACTATTAACTTTTGTTAAATGAAATTATAGAAATTATACATTCTTTCTATTTCTTGCCGTTTTGTCAGCTACTTAGTGAAGACATATACCTTTTTTTATTTGGAGAAGTTTTAACCGAGGATCCAGTACACAAAAAGACTGATATTCTGGATGGATAAGGATAATAGCCGAAATCATTGAATTTCTGAAAACGTGATATATTTCTGATTGTAAATAACTCCATACAAAAAGTAAATTAAAAAGGAAAAATGGTGAGTGGAAGTAGGAAGAAACCATATATGAATTTGTTAATCTATTATGAAAAGATTCAATGGTTAAACTTTTGAAAAGATACAACTTTTCTGTTTTGAAAGGGTTCAGTGGTCAAGCTTTTTAAAAGAAGCAACTCTTAGACTTTTTGCCTAAGTGAATTTACAAAACATCAAACTCTTTACTATTAACTTTTGTTAAATGAAATAATTATAGAAATTATAAACATTCTTTCTATTCCTTGCCTTTTTGTCAGCTACTTAGTGAAGACTGAAGACATATACCTTTTTTATTTGGAGAAGTTCGAACTGAGGATCCAGTAGACAAAAAAACTGATATTCTAGATGGATAAGAATAATAGCCAAAATCATTGAATTTCTGAAAAAGATCATATAGTTCTGATTGTAAATAACTCCATACAAAAAGTAAATTAAAACATAAAAATGGTGAGGAGAAGTACGAAGAAACCATATATGAATTTGTTAATCTACTACGAAAAGATTCAATAGTTAATCTTTTGAAAAGATACAAACTTTTCTGTTTTGAAAAGGTTCAGTGGTCAAGCTTTTTAAAAGATGCAACTCTTAGACTTTTGCCTAAGTAAATTTGCGACGTCATAATCTAAATAATAAATGAAATATGACATCATACGTTTATCTTAAACAAAACTTTGTCTGTTAGATTATATATTCAAAACAAACTCCACCTTTAAATCTTTATTTTGTTTCCTATAAAAAACAATGACGTCAGAGGTTTGAAAAAACAGATTGCTATTATATATAGATTATAATTAGCATTAGTTATAGAAAAGAAAAGATGAAAACTCACAACCGTTGAAAAGCTACCACCACTTTCATACTTATCTCTAACTTTCCAAATATTTTTGCTAGTACATTATTTCATCAATAATTTTTATTAGAGAGGATAAAATTTGAGTATCTATCGAGTCTTTTCCTTCTCGATTCATGATTGAAAATATTTTTTTGAAAAATATTTTATTAGATATGTCAAATATATACAGTTGTATCTTTACCATCAATTGGTAAAAGTAAACCAATACTATGACAATTTTCACCAATGAACATTAAAACAAAAAGGACCACCAAAATTTAGTATTGTATAATTTTAATATGTACTCACAGAACACATAGGAAAATATTCAGCACCACATGAGGCTCATGAATCTTGGATAATTTAATGTGAATTTGCTTACAACAAATTGTAAATAATGAATGTTTCGTTAATCGATCTTTTCAGTACTTTCTGCATGTCATTTAAAGCATTACAATTACCGCATCACATTAGTTGTTTTGGCCGATTATTATTTTTGTTCATTGTCTCCTTATCTATTTAACAAATATTAAAGCTATTATAAATCATAAAGTTAGTAATTATAAACATGCCAAAATAAATTGAAATAATAAAACACAATCGATATGTTTTTAACTTTAATAAAAAAAATCTATATAATGTTTCACTACTACCTTTGTTCGATTGTGTCATATCTTTGTTTCTTGAATCTATTTAAATAACAATTATTAAATAATATAACTATTACCATTTGCTGAAAAAATCAGTTTCTTAAAAATATTTATGTACAGTAAAAAATAATAGACTTAAACAAACATTTTTTTTAACAACTGAAATTTATTTATTACTTAAATTGTAACCAGATTACTTAGACAATGTCGACTGATAAGTTTGTTTTACAATTGCTTCAGATTTTTCCATATCCATAACCATATCATCACATTCTTTTTTTTTATCAACGTATCAACATGTTTATATGACCAATTTAATTATGGTTACTATTTTTTAAAATATGTAATTAATTCTTAAAAGCAATTAAAACTATAGCAAATAAATACTACTTATAGTGTATGTATATTTTTAAAGGTAGTCCTATAATAAAATAGAAGATATGAAACTATAAATCGTGTTTTACAAATAAAACAAAAAAATCATAGAAATATTATTCACTTTGTTCATTATAATAATTTGGAAACATTATTTTCCCATGTTCACTACCACCATAACTGGAATTTCACATATATTATTATATATAGATGATAGATCCACTCCATCATGTTTAGTTCGATCCGCACTTAGAAGTGATAAAAATTGCTGGTGATTCACTGGAAGTAATCCTATCGAATGCACATGTAAGTGTGTTTTCCTCTTTATAGATTTGCGATTATAGATCTCTATGTTTATTTTTATTTTAAAGAAATACACTAACAGAAATATTTTCATTAATATTTTTTAAAGGGTACGAAAAAGCTATGCCTCATGCAAAAAGACTTACATGGATGAATTGGCTAGCACGGTTCTTTGCTTTCCTTCAAATACCCGATGATTCACTGATGCTTATCCCTATTACAAAATAAAAAATGGAAAAGTAGAACTTTCTTTAAGCGGTATGAAGAAGAAATAAGGGAGAGAAGATTTACCGGTTCAGATCTTATAGGAACCACTCGGCGGTGAACTCCTACGAAATAATGTATCGCCGTCGGAGATTTTTTTTAAACTTTCGATATAAACAGGAAGAAGTCTTTATCTCTTTGTTGTCGGCAGAGAGAATTTGATGACTGGGGTTGGGCCGGAACATAATTTAAACAAAATTAAATTTAGACCCATTTTAAATTTAAATTATGAAAAAGCCCAGAAACTTAGGACCATTAAATACATAAATAAACACTTATTTAAACTAACTTTTAATAATGAAACATATGTCTCAAATTGATAATTTTGTTTATATTTATAATATAGATACTATTAAAAATAAAAAGAATATTTTTACTACTTTTTTTTTTGAGAAACTAATATTTTTACTACTTGGGTTTATATTTGGGTAGTTTGGTAGTTGATATACATACAAATAAATGTAACAAAAATATTTTCTGATAACACTATATCTACCTCATTTTTAAATTTTTATACTTATAAACACAAATTAATATTCAAATAGATTTCAAACAAATTCCACAAAAACACAAATACATGATCAAATTTCATATAAACCAATAGTGCCTATGCAAACCAGGTATATTTTTCATATAATCATCAAAATTATATGATTCAAAACCGGAATTTCAATTATTAAAAATAAATCAAAAATTAACCCGCGCTTCCCAAGCGCGGGTCAAAATCTAGTTACTTAAATTGTAACCAGATTACTTAGACAATGTCGACTGATAAGTTTGTTTTACAATTGCTTCAGATTTTTCCATATCCATAACCATATCATCACATTCTTTTTTTTTATCAACGTATCAACATGTTTATATGACCAATTTAATTATGGTTACTATTTTTTAAAATATGTAATTAATTCTTAAAAGCAATTAAAACTATAGCAAATAAATACTACTTATAGTGTATGTATATTTTTAAAGGTAGTCCCATAATAAAATAGAAGATATGAAACTATAAATCGTGTTTTACAAATAAAACAAAAAAATCATAGAAATATTATTCACTTTGTTCATTATAATAATTTGGAAACATTATTTTCCCATGTTCACTACCACCATAACTGGAATTTCACATATATTATTATATATAGATGATAGATCCACTCCATCATGTTTGACAAAACTGTTGGATTTAATTTTTGACAAGTGTTCAAATAAAAAAAATAAACCGATCATTCCTCAAAATGCATACATAATCTCATATTCTCATGCATCAGTACTCTCGTAAACTCTTTTTTATTTGTTTTAGTTTTGTTGTATTATTGAATACGTATATAATCTTATATTATTATTACATAAGATAATTTGCGTTTTGTTTACCCTATCATCTGCAACGTGATCCGTCGTCCATCACGCAACTCTCCACCTTCGTCTCCCAAGGTACGTTTACATGTTTTTTAAGTCGTCGCGTTTTTCTGATTTGAGAAATGCATAGTCTGATGAACTCTTCTCTTGTGGTACTATAGCAGAAATACCCATGGCGATTTATGTCGCGTCAGGACAGCTCTCCAGAGGAATTGCTGCGGCGACGCTGCGTTATTCCACTGCTATGGGATCTTATTCCATGTCGTTTAGGGAAGAGAGGGACACCTTCGGGCCGATCCAAGTTCGTTCCGATAAGTACGGGATCTTTTTTTTTTTACCATAACGTCTTGACTATTTTCCAGTATGTCTTATCAGTATTAATTATCGTTGTTGTTTCTGTGTCATATTTTGGGAAGCCCAGACGCAGAGACGCTGCAGAACTTTGAAATCGGTGGTGACCGCGAGCGTATGCCCGAACCTATCGTCAGCGCTTTTGACGTCTTGAAGAAGTGCGCTTCCATTGCGGCTGCAACTGAGATTAATTGAAAGCTCATATTGGTAACAGTGATCAACAAGCCAATATTGTGGCTATGACCTATGACTTCAACTGGGAAGGGAGAAGAAGAGAGATTTTAACGTATGGGCAGGCCGATGTCAACATGGAGGAAGGAAGAGATTGAATAGAAAGCAGAAATCAGGAATCATAAGAGAAATTGTAAACTGATTATCAAATATATATAAACGCATGAAGAGATGCGAACCAAGAGTCACAACTCCATTAATGGACACAATGCTTCACTACCGACATAAGCGTCTTTTTTTTGTTTTTGTCAAAACAAAAGGTATGTCTCAACACAACCCTTGGATTAAAGGTATTCTAATCTCAACCATTCTCTGTTTTAAAAATAAAATTAATATAAAATATGAAAAGGTACTTCCTTTCCCTAGCGTGGTTTTATGTTTTTGTCAAAACAAATGGTCAACCCTTGGATTAAAAAGTGTGAAATCTCAATCATTCCTTTTAAACAATAATAATAGTGACTTTAGGTTTCTTCCCTTTCTATTATGTCTATTATGTATGACGCCTATGAAAAGACAAGTTTTTTTCTCTATATGGGTTGCGTTGTTCCATAGGTAACCAAACCATTCGGAGAGGAGTTGGCAAAAACGATTTCCTTGATGACGTAGGCAAGACAATTTTATATCCTTTAGTCATGAAAACAAAAAGTTCTGTCCATTGGATTGAAACTTTTTTTTTTTATAAAAAAAAATGATGTCAGCAGATCAAAATTTTGGTTTGCTATTATATATATAGATTTGGCAAGTTCTTTTTAAAACCAAACAAAATCTAAAAAGATAATTTTCTACAACCTTGTTGAAAAATAAATGAGATGGATTTATTCTGTTTTTCTACAATTCATTCATTTTTATTCTATCAATTCTATTTTATATTTTAACACTTGCTGCCTTAAAATTCTAGCCAGCTAAACCGACAACCAAACAAACTTAAACCAATTGTCTTGGTACGTTGAATTTGAACCGATGATGTTCCTTCACCGTCCTTATTAACTTCAACTCTCGGCTAAGGAACCGGCGTACTCCTCCACAAACACGACGTGTTTCTAAGAAAAGTCCACCGGTGACTGAATTTGCTTAAATGCTAGCACCACGACCTCGTCTAATAGAACCATCGTCCCGGCTCCGCCACATAAACGGCGGTGTTTTGATGAATAACCACTGGTCCCATCGATCCAGTGACCGGTCAACCGGTTTACCAGTACTCCTTGGTAGAATCAAAAGACTCTTCGACCGGGTCATTTTCCCACTCGCCATTAGCTTATTTCTTAAATCATCCGGTAACCTTAGCGTAAACCGGTCGGCACATTCTCCAGGTAACACCACCGAATGTCCCGTCGTGTGTGACCTTGAGAACTTGACACGTGCAACATTCTCTCCTTGCTCCACTGCCGGTTCGGGATTCACAGTTTGTTGGGACTCGATATCCGTTTCGGTTATTACTTCCGGTTCGACAGGTTCAGCCATCTGCTGCTGGCTATAAGCTAGATTCGTGCGGCAAACGGGACAAGTCACGTGACCCTGTAGCCATGCACCGATGCAGTGAGCATGGAACACGTGGTCGCATTTAGGAAGCAAACGCAGCGTTTCATCGTCCCCAAACTCGTTCAGACAGATTGCACACTCCAACGCACCGTTCCCGATCTTCTGTGTCTTCACTTCCAAATAGACGAAAGTCGGGAACGTATCGATCATCGACGCGTCGATACCACGCGCAACTGTCGCGTTAGTCTCTCCCCTCGCTCCTCCTACGGAAGGGTCAACGCTGCCGTTGACTGCTTCGTTGCAGCGGCGGATGCAGTCGGAGAGGAATGCCAAGATTAAGAGAATGGCGATTACACAAAAAATGACCAAATTTATTGTGAGAGCTAGCCTGTGGCTGTGTTGTGCGGGTTGACTTGAAGCTAGCTCTGATACGGATAATAGTAGAAACAGGACAAGAGCTGGTAAAGCGTTTTGCTTTCTGGTCAACGGTAAGAAACTCTTCATGCTTCTGAAAATCCCAAAAGCACAGTTTACTTACTATTACATTTACCACATAAGAGGAGAAGAATGTGAAGTTTATAGAGAGAGATTACTTCGAAAGTTGAGGACTTGGGGAAGAAGAGACGAGGATCGACTCAAGAGGATTGTGGAACCAGTTATGGATATGTCATCAGCAAATGTGACACGTGAGCAGAGAGAACCTTCTAGTTGTAAAGTCATAATACTTTTTGGAATGTTTGACCATATATATATGAAAATATGATTCCTTTTATATAATATATGATCATTAAGATCACATGCAACCCAGGATCCATAGGAGAAATACTTAAAAAAAAATATCAAAAAATTGATTTTTTGGTTTTCGTGTCGGATTGGAGTCGAAAACTCTCAAGGTAAAGATTGATCTCAAAAATGCGTTCCCTTCACTAATCTTAAACACTATTCATTCGTAGGTTTACTTTGATATTGACATCCTTCTAGAAAGTTCTTAGCCATCGAAGCTTCATAGTATACTGTGACCAGCTAACTCTATGTGGTTTTACTTGCATGATTTTTCATGACTTTAAATAGTTAGTCCTCATGATAAGTATGATAGGCATCATCTATCAGTTTGTGACGTGGCAAGTGCTGAGGATGACGTGGAACCATTAGAGCAAGGGGAAGACTCTAGATGGGTGAGAGGCTTTGTCGTTAGATCTATGAAATATAAAGAAGAGGAAGTATAAAAGGGGAGCTTGAGAGATTTTAGGATCATGCTTGATGTTGTAATTGGTTAGACATATGAGTCTAGACCCGATCTATATGAGATCGGTGATTCAAGATACACTCGCCATGAGAGTGTGGATTGGATCAAGCTTCAAGCTATCTTGTAATCTGTTAGTGTGTAATCGATCTTGTACATCAATAAAGAGTGACTTGAGTGAGAAGTTATCTTCATACCTAACAAAGTAATTATACCCTAAATGATATGTCAATTCTGTTTTCCTTCTTTAATCTGAATTTGAAGTTATAAATTTATTTCTCCCTGAATTAACAATTCTAGACTTGATAACCTTCTGAATTTTCTTCAAATTTATTTTTCCCTCAATTAATAATTCGAGACTTGATAAGCTATAGACCATGATTTTTATTGGTTTACAGTTAACCAACCAATTTAAACCAGTTTAACCAATAAAAATTATATTTTAATTTAAAAAATTGATTCATCAAAAAAAATTAATCAAAAAAAAAAAATTCCCAGAAAAAAATTGATTCATGAACATCAATACATCTCCTTCAATCTCAATACCCTTACTTAAACATATAATTGATTCATCAAAATTTATTCCCAGACAAACTCTTTCTCTCTCTTGTCGAACCCATTAACCGAAGACAAGCATCAAGAGAGCAATTGAAGCAATATCGTTTATTGATTTCACTCTCACACTTAATCAAATTCTTCAACGTCAAATGGCATGAGAACAAAACTCTACGAGCTTTATACCAGTCTCGCCACTCTCTCAAATCACATTCCAACTTCGACCCATCTCTCACATCCCTAATCTCTGCCGTTTTGGTCTCTCTCACATACTGTTACGACCTCTGTTGGATCTGGCATTAAAAGGGAGAGATGTGCGAGGAGTGGAGTTGGAAGGCGTGTAGAAGGGTTGAGGTTAATCGGGTGATTGCGGAGGGAGGATGGAGAAGAGTAGGTGTTAGAGATTGTGATACATACACACATGTTGATGAATCAATTTTATTTTATGGAAATCATTTTGTTGATTGAACTTTTTTATGAATCAATTTTAAAAATAAATAAAAGGTTTTGATTGGTTAAGCTTGTTTAAAATGGTTGGTTAACAGTAAACCAATAAAAATCATGGTCGGTGTTAGTCCTGGGCATATAAACCGGATCCGGAAAACCCGACCCGATCCGAAAAACCCGACTCAGATCGGTTTCGGTTTCGTGTAATAATCCGTTCGGTTTCTATTCTTATGAGATTCGGATTACGGTTCGGATCGGGTAAAAACCCGGACCCGTTCGGTTTACCCGAAAACCCAATAGAACAAAGCATCATTAATGTTCCCGTGTCCGCATGTCTCTCTCGGAGTCTCGGTACTCGAAGTTTTCTCATCTCTCTCTCAAGTCTCAACAAAAAAAAAACTAAAGTTCTCCCCTAGACGACAATTGCGATTTCGAATGCTCTCGATTAGTGAAGGCGTGGAGGATTTAATTGGAAAACTGGAATACATTAAAGATGTTGTCGCTTTTGTTTCACTATTTTATAGAGGAAGTTCATCTCCCTCTCCGACTCAAACATATCCTCTCTCAGCTTCTTCAAGGAATCAATCGAAGGTATGAAAAATGAATCATATAACTGAAGTTCTTCCTTCTCTAATTTCTTTTCTGTAATCGGTCTAATACTTAATCTTAGATAAAGCTATAGTTATGCGTCTTTGAACTTAAAATTTTGTCTTTGTGTTAATCTTGGTTTAGTTTTGCTTTTGCAGATGGATTCTTCCTCACCTCGTAATAAAGTTAACCAAGATGATTCAGAAGATGATGAAACTCAGGCAAACGAAGAGGAGTTTTTGACACCTCCTACTACCGCAAATAGAAACAAAAGGAAGAACAAGTCAGCTACAAGTCAGAATAAGAAGAAGAATACAAGTACAAGGTCAAAAGTTTGGAATCATTACACAAGATTTAAGGAGAATATGAACAAATGCACCTGCAACTACTGTGGTAGAGTTATGTGTTGTGCAACGTCCAATGGCACTACCTGTCTGAAGAAACATCTTGGAATCTGCAAAGAAAACCAGGCATGGTTACAAACCCAGACTCAGACTCAGCATACACTTAATGCTGAAAGTGAAGATGATGGTGGTCAGTTGAAGCTTGCAAGAGTTTCTAACGAAGTTGTAAGGGAGGCTACTAACGAGATGCTCGTCATAGCTGAGTTGCCACTATCATTTGTTGATGGTTTAGGATGGAGGCACTTCTGCAACAAGGTCAACCTACCTAAGCCACATTCACGCAGAACAGCAACAAGGGACATTGTAGAATTGTATGCAAGGAGGAAATCAGCTTTGATGCAGCTGATCAGTGGCAACAAGCAAAGGGTTTCTTTAACAACAGACATTTGGGTTGCACCGAGTACAGCAGCTAGCTACATGGTCATCACAGCACACTTCATTGATGCGAGCTGGAAGCTTAGGAAATTCATCATTGGTTTTAAGCATGTAGCGGATCATAAAGATGCAACAATATGTTCTGTCTTGATTGAGTGTATGGCTGAATGGGGGATAACAAAGGTGTTTACTATAACAGTAGACAATGCCACTGCAAACACTAATGCTCTGAAGTTGTTTAGGGATGCATTCAACGCTTTAGGACCTGAGTTCTTAGTATTGGGAGGTGAGTGTCTGCATTTACGTTGTTCTGCACACATCATTAACTTGGTTGTGCGAGATGGTTTGCTAGAGGTGGATGCGAGTGTGTGTGCAATTAGGAATGCCATACAGTATATCAGAGCTTCTTCTAAGAGAGTTGATGCATTTGATCAGAAGGTTGAGTCAGCAAGGATGACAAGAGGTAGCTTGTCTTTGGACTGCAAGACACGATGGAATTCAACCTATCTTATGTTATCAAGAGCTTTGAAGTTTAGGGCAGCGTTTGATAGAATGGAAGTTGAGGACAAGCTGTACAATGATCACTTTCAAGAGATTGTGGATGGCAAGAAGAGAGTTGGACCACCGACTTCAGCGGATTGGGATAAAGTGGAAAGCTTGGTGAAGTTCCTGGTAATATTCTATAACTCTACTTTAGTTGTCTCTGCTTCCAACTCGCCTAGTTCCTACAAGTGCTACAATGAGATTGTCACCATAGAAAGGAATCTGATTACATTGGGTACTAGTACGGATGAGAAGCTTAGGACAAAGGCTTTGGTTATGAGAGCAAAGTTTAATAAGTATTGGGATGGTCTCAAAGACATTAATAGGCTGTTGATTGTTGCAAGTGTCTTTGACCCGAGGAACAAGATGAAGTTTGCTGGTCTTTGCTTTGAAAAGCTTTATGGGAAAGATAGTCCACAGAGTAAGGTGCTCAACGACTCAGTCATTGATGTTATGGAAAGACTCTTTGATGAGTACAGTGGCTTTAGAGCATCAAATACAACTCCGGTATTTGGTTCATCGTCTCAGTCTCAGAGTCATAGTGGTCAAGAGTCACAAGATGGGGTTGCGACTGATTCTTTCGAAAATGAGTATGGATATGAAAGGATGGATTCTCTGTACAAGGAGATGGTGAACGAGTTGGGATTTCAGGATTCAAGCACTGAGTTGGAGCTGTACTTGAAGGAGAAGGTAGAAAATCCTAAACCCAATCCTCTAGGAATTCCGTTTGATGTTTTAGGTTGGTGGAGGAACAACAGTTCAAAGTACCCGATCTTAGCTGCCATAGCTAAAGATGTTCTAGCTATGCAAGTCTCTTCAGTTGCATCAGAGTCTGCCTTCAGCACTAGTAATCGAATCCTTGATCCATCCAGAAGTTGCTTGACCCACTACATGATTGAGGTCCTCATGTTGATACACTAAAAATGAATCCTTGCTACTGTCAAGTTAACAGTGGTAATTGTAATATTTGAGATTCAATCCAGATGACCAGTTTACTCTTTACTCTTATGAGTTCAATAATAAGCTGAGAAACAAGTGGGGTTTTGAGAATTCTAGAGTTCGAGCCTCAGCTGCACTTCCAAACCTGAGACTGAGAATGTTTCATGCAAATCATGTTCTAAACAAGGTACATGTTCTTATTTAGTTATTTATTAGGCTGAAAATATATCATGTAAATAATTTTGTTATTTGAATCATGTTTGCAATGCTTCTTGACGAGATCATATCGGACATGTCCTAATCATTTACTTTCTTTTGCAGGTTATCTTTCACAATGATGCTTGGAATTGGAAAGAAGAACATGGTGGATTATCTCATTTGTTTCTGTTTTGAGGATTTGTTTCTGTTTCAAGAATGATTTTAGGATGTTTTTTTCTGTTTCAAGAATGATTTCAAGATGTTGTTTCTGTTTTAAGGATGTTTGGGTTTGTTTTAAACGCTTAAATTTATATTTCTTGTTATAATTTCGGTTTTTTCGGGTTAAAATCCGAACCGAACTCGATTTTTCGGGTTTAAAACCGAACCGTTCTTAATTCGGTTCTGTTTCGGATTCTGAAAAAAAAATAAAAAACGAACCGGATCCGAAATTAACCGAACCGATCCGATCCGAAATTCAGTCGGTTTCTAATTGGGTTACATTTGGTCTAACCCGAATAACCCGAAAACCGAATAACCCGACCCGACCCGAACCGAGGATCCGAATGCCCAGGACTAGTCGGTGTTTCGGAAAAAAAAAATCATGGTCTATGGGTTATCAAGTCTCGAATTATTAATTTAGGAAGAAATAAATTTACAATTTCAAATTCAGAAGGAAATAGCACGAGATCATAGTTTGTTGGATATCTGATGCTATATGAAAGTTGTCGGGATTTAGATCGTTCACCCTTAATACTTAATACTAAAGATTCCATTCTTAACATTTTAGAAACAAAATATTATGAAAGAAATAGAACCCACAATTTTTGACATTCAAATTAAGTTTTTTCTTATTTATAAAAATAAAATTAAAGTTCAAAATACAGCTTGAATCACATATGATATTATCGGCCGATACAAGGGCCTGGAAAATCACAAAGACATCTTCCAGTTTCATAGCCGCCGGCACAGAAAACAGTTGCAGCTGATCCAAATTTAACCATACACATAACTTCACAGTTTCCTATCTCCTTGCATGAGCCATAATCCACTTCACATCCCATATTTTCATCAACTGTATTAAACAAAATCGTTTTCATTTAAAATTTAGGTAACAAACTATTTTAAGGCTTAAGTGATACAATAGTCTAAAAACTCAACATATTTGGTATTTTAAAAATAAATTAGAAAACTAATCTTTAATATAGGAGAACATGAACATCTTTGAATATTGCATCAGAAAGTGGAAAGGTAGTGTATACCATAAACTAACACCACAACGTAATAAAAATCTACAGCTGTTGGGATATGTGTATAGTAATTTGAACTTTAGATTATACTGATTTGTTAATAAACCTAGTATACTTATAAATAAATTTTAAAATGAATGCATACCTAAAGAAAACATCATCAGAAAGATGATGGCAACAAGCGAAGAAGTTGATTTAACCATACTTGTTTTGTTTTGTTTTTTTTTTCTCCTTAACTTTAGTTATTTGTGTATTTTGTAGTGATAGACTTGAAAACTTGGAAGACTATTGAAATATATTTATAGTATAACGAGATAACAAAATATTTTAAATAAAATTATCACAAAATGGCGCTAACTGGTCACTCCCTCACCCTAGATCTGATCAGGAAGTGGAACTTCACTCTTATTTAACTACTTTACCTCTTCCGTTACCTAATGATATTGATGATTGCTTTGAATGGAAAGCTGCTGATTCTCCGATGAATGTTTTTAACTCACAGGCCACCTGGGAGGTGCTACGACCGAGACAGCCGATTCAACCCTGGCACGACATTGTGTGGTTCAAAGGAGCTGTCCCGAAGCACGCTTTCACGATGTGGGTAGCTAACTATGACAGATTACCAACAAGAGCTAGACTGGTGTCATGGGGTCTTTCTATACCCATTATGTGCCCCTTCTGTAACGCAATGCCTGAAACCAGGGACCATCTGCTCCTCTCATGCCAGTATAGCTTCGAAGTTTGGTCTTTAGTCTTCAGTAGATGCAGTAGTTCTCACCGGAGAATTGCAGACTGGGATGAGTTTTTATCTTGGATTCGAGCTGCCCAATCTAGGACGAACCTTCTGCTGTGGAAGCTGGCTTCTCAAGCGGTTGTGTTCCATCTTTGGAAACAGAGGAACAACCTGATTCATAACAACGCCTCTATGCCTGCTGCAAACGTATTCAGGGATATTGACAGGGTGATGAAGAACATCATCTCTTCTAGGAGATCGGTAAAAGTATTTAGCTCACTTATGGTTCTTTGGATTCGATAGGTGATGAATTTGTCCATGGTGTTGGATGCTGTTGATCCATCTTGTTTTTTTCCTTTCTTTTTGCCAAGATGTGTCAAACTAAGATCTTGCTTTGCAAATCTCTTTTCATTTATATGATATTTACAATTTAGCAAAAAAAAAAAAATTATCACAAAATATTTTTCCTAAATTTGGAAAGATATTATGCCTATTGATGAAGATTTTTCTAAATTTACATATAACTCAAATTCAGAAAGATATCTTACAAATTCAGAAATATTTTTTAAAAAGAAAAAATAGTTCAAAAACATAAATATGAAAAAATTGAAATCTTATCGAGCAAACGAGTTTGAAAAGGTAAAAAATTTACAAAGAAAATATTGAATACACATTAAGTTTTTAAATTGGACATATTTTCGAGAACCTCTTTCCTCTCTCTAAATCCTGCAAAACAAAGACAGTCGCTGTTCTCCTCCGGCGTTCGGCTCATCGCCGACGTCAGAGTGAATTCTCCTCCCCTCTCTCACTTTTCCTTTTTTGCTAGCCGCTCCTCCCCTTCCGGTGTACCGATATGACTCGTGTGTTCTGGTCCATTGTTGACTATCTCTTCTCCGCCTCCTGCTCATGAGGGAGCTTGGACTGAGAGGGTCGTCAATCTCTGGAATTCCGGTGAGGTGCGTCTCGGAGGCAGAGTGAAGCTAGTCGGCTTTTGGGTCAAGATTTTTCTGGTTCTTTTTCACTTTAGATCTACGACAAATCTTGGCATTTGGTGGCGCGTGCTCTCGTGTGGAGACTCCTCCGTACCGGATCTGTTCTTCATCGTCGTGTTTATTTCATCGGAGTTCGGACGGAGTGGAGCAGTGGCGCGTGATGCATTCCTTCGCTTGGCGTCTCGTCGGAGGAGGCTAGTGTGGCTACCGTTCAGGTGGTTTCTGAGTGGTTAATCCACAAAGGCGCGTCCAAAGTGTAGGATTCGTCGTATGTCGGCTCTTCCGCTTTGACGACGGCGTGTGTTGTTCAATGCACGGTGTCGGTGATGATTCGTCTATGGCTATGTTATCCTGCCGTGACAGAGATGCTTCCGCCTTGATCTTCTCCGGTCATGGCTCTCCCGTCACACTCTCACGGTTGATTCTTTCGTGGAGGCTCACCGTTTCTGAGCTGCGCTTTAGTCACGTCTTATGGAGTTATAGCTTTGCTCGTGCAAGCTAATCTCCTGTCTCGATCGAGCTTGTCACTGGTTCTCAGTGACGGTTCCTGAGGAGACCTGTTCTATACTGGTGTGTCATTCGGTTTGGTCTGATCTCGGTGGCCTGAGGAGTAGTTACCAACATCCCAGCACTAGAGTGAGTCTCTGGTGGTTGCGGACTGCTCGGTCCCGGTGTGTCAAAGTGATACATTTCGTGGAGTAGCTGCCGCTATTCAACCCGCTTTCCCTTTTGCCCTTGGTAGTGACGGGTTCGGTTACCTGCTCGCTTTTCAGATCTTTGGTAGTATTGTCTTAGGAATTCGCTGGGTTCGTGTCGTGAAGCGTCGTCGGTTTCTGCTGGGTTCGTGCTAAGGATGGGTGTCATCAGTCTCTGCTGGGTTCGTGTGGCGAGTCTTTCCGGTCTTTCGGTTTGTATTCAAAGCGTCGTCGGGAGTCTAGGGTTCGTACCTGGAAGCGTCGTCGGGAGACTAGGGTTCGTGCTAAATGACGTCGTCGTTTTCCTACCCGCCTTGGCGGAAGTTGATCAGAAATTGTAGTTTTTAAAATTTGTTTCAGATTTTAATTCTACCGGTCTGCTCCATAAGTCTTTTTACACTTTTTTTTGGGGCTTATGCAACTTTTTAGTTTCATTTTAACTAATGAATATTTACCATTTAGCAAAAAAAAAAAAGTAAAAAAATTTGATATATTATCAAGCAAACTAATGTGGCGCGTCCATAATATTGTGGCCATATAGTAAGGACATGCTCATTCCTCATCCATGTTGCAAGTTCGAACTATGCTGAAGGGAACTATCGCACAATGTCTGTGGACACAGAACACCCCACATGAATATAAACTTTTGCCTTCTACCCATTTCGCAAGTATGATGCACAAACCTACTTGTGCATCACACATCTCCAAAAAATTAGTCTGGATTTATTTGGACCTGAGATATACTCTTGAGTTATAGAAAAAGGTACACTAGCGTGTTCTACATATAGACCATTTTGCCATTCTTAACCATTTTAAACCAAACTATTTTCTAGAGTTAAAAAAAAACAAACCTTTTTCTATTAGTATAACAGACAGTTTCAGTTCCACCAATATATGTTTTCAATATATTCCATAAATTAGAGAACAATAATATACTTTCTTTGTGATAAACAATAAAATTTGTGTTATTTACAGAATCACATCACACCGTACACAATGAAGCTAACTCTACGTGGTTTTACTTACATAACTTTTCATGACTTGTTTGATCAAAAAAAAAAAAAAAACTTTTCATGACTTGAAAAGTCTCAGCTTCTTATAAAATGTCATCATCTCCTCTTCTTATATGTTTTGTTAAACTAACTCTACGTGGTTTTACTTACGTAACTTTTCATGACTTGAAATAGTTAGTCCGCATAATATTAATAAGTAATGGGTTCGTTTTGACCACATGTCCATTAAAGTTATGCCCCTTTAAACCCTGCAATTTATGTTTGTTTACACACATGCCCATTTAGACTCTTTTATTTTTAAGTCCGTTAAACTTTTTTTTTTTAAACTTAAAAAAAAAGTCTATTAAACTTAAAAACATCCGTTTATGTATCTATAATAATAAAATTGGCTTATCAGCTCTCTCAGGCGTCCACGTCATCCTTCAGATATGGGGTTTTTATGCCATGTGGCAACTCAAAACAAACTTTTTTGTTCTTTTATCTGGGTTTCTAAAGTGTTTTTCCTCCGGGCTCAATATCCTGTTTGATTGAGAAAACCAAACTCAATACCCTTTCCTCGATGAAGCCATCTGCGATTAACTTTCTGTAACGCCTTAGCATTAAATCGAGCGCAGCCTCTTCATACGTAATCGAGGAAGGTATCCTACAGATTTTCATAGTTGCAGCGATGAATTATCAAAGGAGATAGT
>NC_027754.1:36056752-36076733 GCF_000695525.1 Brassica oleracea var. oleracea | reverse complement strand
AGATGGTTCAGATGAGGACACTCCTTCTAGATTGATAGCAAAAGCGAAGGAGAAGACGTTGAAAGCTTTGGAAGATGATGAACTGCCCAATGCTGTTCTTATGTCATTACCTTTCATGGTAATATTTGTTTTTTGCTTTCTCATAACAACGATTTTGGTTTTCTTCATTTTATGTTTCGTTTTGTCTTATTATTTTTTTTTTTGGGTTAGGCCCGTTCTATAAAAAAAGAAAAACGAGGAAGCTAATGAAGATGCTAAACGTGCACTTGAGGAGTATGAAGAGTGAAAAAATTCTGATGGAGAAAACTCTAAAAAAGCCGTTAATGTTAGTGGTAGAAGAGTGTTTGGTGCAACCGCTAAAGTGGAAGCTCCAAAAGAGTCTAGAAAGGATTCAGATAACTTTTATGACGACAGTGATAGTGATAATGATATGGCTGGCATAGAAGATAATAACATAGAGCCTGTAAGAGATAATGCCTCACCTGCTTGAAACACCATTACAGATACTGAGGTATCTTATTTTTTCATAACGGGTCTTTCTTCTCTTCCTTTGAAATCCTTGTGACAAAAATTTATTATTTTACTGTGATTTGTCTACGGAAGTTTGATGATGATGTTGCTGGAAATCGAGCATATAAGGACTAAATCAGGAAGTGCATATCTACACATACATAAGGTACCTTTGCCCTATCTACACATAATTTATGATCCGTAGTCAAGAAGACCAACTCAATTTGCTAAGATGTGTAGTAATATCAATTTTAAAGCACTATTTTGGTTTGATTTTATTTTTAATTGAGTATTTATTAGTATGCCGAGTGTCCTTCCGATGTTTGTATTGGCAAGAAACAAAGTTGTTACATGAACAATCTTAAAGGTTTATCAAAAAAAAAATTATAGACAAAATTCAGAAAAACAGAAGAGAAGAGAGATTTGTTAGCGATTTTTTTTGCACATTTCATCAAAGTCAGAGCAACAATAGTAATAAAAAAATTAGCAAAAAAAAAAAAACAGTAAAAAAAAAAATTTACAGATTTTTTTTTCGTCACTAAGCTCAAGCTTTAAAAAATTAGAAAAAAAAAATGATGGACCTCCAGAAATCATTGAAAAAATCATTTTAATAAGTTTCAAAACAGAATCTCTGCAGTTTTGATGTGCATAATTGTTTGTTTGATGACATATTATTTGATTGTTTTGGGATGAAATATAAAGTTAATATGTTGTTTTGTTCCATTTAGTTATGTATATATGCTTTTCGATGTTATTGTTGTTACTATGTGGAAACTGAGAATGAAATGTTTGATTAGAGAGGAATTATATATGATTTCATTCAATACATGCAACACGAAAAAGTTTAAAAAGTTTAGTTACTTCTTTTAGTTTTATTCTTTGAAGAGAAAAACAATTTTCAGAAAAAACATTTGTATGCAGTTTGGTTCATCTTAATTTTCAGATTACATTTAAATTATTTGATATGGTAAGGTATGAAACTCAAGTAAAATTATGTTAGAAATGTAATACTTTATTAATTTATAACACTATAAATTTATAAAAATATTTTCAAATACCCTGAGCGAAATTTCCAACCAATATATTTTATAATAAGTTCAGCAAATGCTAAAATAATTTACAAAAAATAATTATTAAAACACTAAAAATTAAAGAAAATTTATTATAAATTGAAAAACTAATATAAACTTAAACAAACATATATTCTAAACATCATTTGTTGTTACATAATATATACTAATTATTATTTATGATATTATTGAAACTATTTATATGTTAATTAAAAATATAAATTTTTATTATTTTATCACATTACATTTGATTTTTAATTGAGCTGGCTTGGAGGTCGATGTATTAATTTATTATCGTGAAAATTAGTTATTGTAATAGTATTAAAATCTGATACTCTTACAAATATAAAATTATTAGTTATTCTTACTTTAGATCTTTTTCAACTATATAAAATTGAACTAGAAATCAAATAGAAAAATATAAATCATTACATTTTCGTTAAATTTTTAATTTAATAATTTTGTGATCTCTAACCAAAAAATATTAGTGCTCTTTTCAACTCAAACCAACCAAATTTAATAAAGTTTTGAATATAATTTTAGAATAAAAACAAATTATATTTATTGTTTTGAGTATAAAGTAAAATTTATAAAATTAAAATATTTTAATATAAATTTTTTTAGTGCAAACTTACCCGCCCGTAGGGCGGGCCTATCCCTAGTGTTTATGTATTTTTAAGACCATCTCTTTTTTTTATTTTTCCGTCAATTTTATTAATGAAACGGGCCGAGCCCAGCAAAGATACAAAAGGGGTGAAGCCCACATACAACCGGGCCACCAGCCTAAACACACTCGAAATACGGCCCAAAGGCCCAAACATTGAAAACCCTAGAAACGAAGAGTGCTGCCGCCGCATGCAACTCTCCTCCGAGCCCCTGACCGTACCGCCAGAACTCTCCGGAGGCCAACCACTCCAACACTTCTTCACCGCAAAAATCTCGACTCAGGTGATTCCTTAATCGGAGTGATTCAATCGCACCTGCGAGATCTCCTCCACCACTAATCACCGCCAACACCGAGAAGAAGACTCCGCGTGAAACCATCTTAAAACACCGTCGAAGAGCTTCTCGACTCAACTGACTACCACTTCATCGCTTACACCATGGACCCTTTCCATCTGCGCCTCTACCTCGTCGGAACCAAACCGTACGAGCCTAAGGCACAGAACGAGAAACCGCAAATAAAACCGAACATAAAAAAACAACACAGAGCTGCCGTCAACCGAGGAGTATGGCGACGCGGAGACTTTAGCCGACCGTTCTTCTTTATCGTAACAGGAGCCACGACGGGTACCTAAACCGACGTCAACGGAGCTGAGAGAGCCTCCATCGCTCGGACCACAACCACTTGCGCAAAAGAGCCGAAACCTCCACGCCCTGGAACACAACACCGACGCGTCTTTACTCCAAACTACTCGCGACCGAAAAGGAAGGAGACAAACTTCAGAGCTCCGACAAGGCTATCGGTGGTGAGAAGCGGCGAGGAGGAACACATGCGATCATTATTCACCAGAAACAAAGGTCCCGGCGATGGCACGGACGCTCACGCGCCGGCCGTACGCCGGCCTTTTTAGATTAACTTTCTCCTTCCTCTCTTTCTCTCTCTTCTCAATATCTCTCTCTAGTCTATATGTTCAGTTTTTACTAACAGAGACCATCTCTTATGTCAATAGTTTCTTTTGTCATATCATAATATATCTAGTTTTTAAAACATAAAAAATATTCTTAAATCTTAACTATTAAAATTAAAAAAATGATAAAATTAACGAAGCAAAGTTTTAAGAAGACTTTTTATGAAATAAAAAAGGCAAATTTCTTAAAAATCTTAAAATAGGTTTTTGACCAAAAGAACACAAAGAAAAAAAAAACGGAATTTGCATTAGATAACAAAAATAAGAAGTATAATTAGCTAAATGGCTATGCGACTGTACATTTCCATAATCCCAACAATAACCCTATTGAAGCTCTCGGACATGGGTCTGACAAAACTCCTACCTTTATCCTCCAAGCAGCTTTTGAAATAATTAAACAGAAATTGAAACAAACATTATTATCACTCAAATGCAAAAAAACAGAGAAAATAAAAACCTCATCTCATTTTTCTATTTTTTAAAAACTTTTATTCTCCCCTAAAGATAGTTATCTCTTGGATCTCGAGATGGTGTCTTCCTCACATCGTGAAGAGATATTCAAATAGCAACAATCCCAACAAAAAAATTGAGTCTTTCTAGTGAAGAAAAAGAAAAAAAAAAGTCAGACACTTTACATATGGGTTCGTTGATTAGATCTTCAGTTCTTTTTCTGCAATGGGTATTGCAGCAACGGATTGGAAGTTTCATGTTTTAGTTGTTGATGACAGTTTATTTGATTGGAAACTCATAGAGAGATTGCTTCAGGTTTCTGGCTATAAGGCTTTAGAGTTTCTGGGTTTAAGACAAGGTATTGAGAGTAACGACCCAATCAGCTCTTTCTTCATCTCCTCAGGTTTGAAAAGTTTGCCTCTTTTCTTTTGAAAATATCACTTCAATGCTAAGTTTTGTTGATTAATTTCGGCTTTGGACAGGAAGTAGAAGTGAATTTTACCATTATATGATTGGTTGTGATTTGCTCAAGAAAGTTAAGGTATTTGTTATGATCCACCTACGCTTATAGGTTCAATGTTAGGAACACCCAATGTCAAATTAAGAGATTGAGTAGAGTTTCCCAACCCCACAAAAGTGTCTTCAGCTCTCCTCTGGCCATCCAAGACTGCTTGTGATCCAACTAAACCCATCCACGATGATTCATTTATG
Source organism: Brassica oleracea var. oleracea (assembly GCF_000695525.1). NCBI lineage: Eukaryota > Viridiplantae > Streptophyta > Magnoliopsida > Brassicales > Brassicaceae > Brassica > Brassica oleracea. The sequence continues at coordinate 36,072,361 of NC_027754.1, read as the reverse complement.
AATTCAAATGTGAGAAAACAGTGTTTACATACTTTCTATAATATTCCAACCAGATAGATAATTATAAAACTGGTTACAACTAGGCAAATCCGGTTTCGTAAAATAATCTAGATACTAAAAGCCATTCGATGAAGTGAATGTATAAGGTTATAAATGTTTATATCCGGTTAACGGTTTTTAATATATCAGGTTTTTAATCTTTATGACCGACAATGACAACAATGGCTTAACATTGGAGAATATGACCGACGGTGACAATAATGAAGATAGCAAGAACGGCGGAGGATGTTGAGTTTTGATGGTGGTTGTGATTAAGGTTTCTTGCTGATTGTTCTTGCCTTAAACGAAAAAAATAGCAGTTGCGATCACCATCTCCCCCTTCACTTTTCTCTTCCAAGCACGCGCGTGTACTCACGCTGCTAATGAGTACCTTTCCAGTAAAACATATCTGGCTACAATTTAAGTATATCTTGATACAGACTCGGTTTTAAAGCAAAATAACCGGTTACCACATATCTTAATGCATGATATTACATGTTGTATCCATGATTAACTTTGTAATACACGGTTATACTCACATATACAATTATTCTATCTCTTTTATTACTTCAACTCGATTATATGATATGTTATCTCATTATATTATGCATTCATACAAATACAACCTTCTCGTTACTATTATCAAAAGCCGGATTATCTATGTATTAAATATATTATTGAGTCTCAAGAACTTTATCTTCACATAGCTAGCAAATTTGTTACCAGAAAGCAACATGAATCCACCAAGTATTACTCCATTGTCAATAAATTAATTTGGTTTGATTTAAATTCTTAAAAGTTAACTAATCAGAATTTTTCCTCTTTTGTAATAAACTAAACTTCTATCCATCATTATGAATGTTATCGAACTTCTAATGTTTGTTCATCATAACTGAACCTAAAAATTTGTTTATCAACAACACTTGCTTTGTAACCCTGTCAATAACCAGATATATTTACCAACAATTCATAGCCTAGCAAAAACAAAATTCATTTTTAATTTCTTATGTCCCATTAAAAATTGAAGGGCCCATTTCCGCTGCCCCTTTGTTTAGGTTTGAATTGTTTGTTTTCTTTTGCAAAAAACAATGCTCAGACAATATACTGACATAATGTTGGGCTATAGTTTTTCGCGAAACTAGTTTCTATCAACTTTCTAGTTGTATATGTACACTGCAGGGACAAGTTCGTCATTTTACCCTCATCTCTTCTACCAATCTTGCAAATTCAATAAATCAATGCATGGTTCTACTATTTCCATCTTTATTTTGTATATTGACCTCATTGAGCGAAAAAAAATCACTAGAATATATTTTTTAAATATGTAAAAGATCCGTTTATCTATATTTATAAATATATCATCAACAAATGTGTAACAAATTGAGGTGACGGTGAAAGTCATTAACACTTCGGTGGTGACTTTGGAGAGTTTGACATGGTCTTTATGCTCATTTTCGTATTCTTTATATGTACCTTTTCACCCGCAAGTTTCATCCATTATTTTTTATATCTCTTGAGATTTATCAAATTGGTTTGTAAAAAGCTTGATAAGCTGCATCAGCAGATAGCAACAAGCTTTACATTTGTATTCCCACAAGAAAGGAAGCCATTAACTTTAAACATGATAACGAAAATAACCAAATTTTTAAAATTGCTTTCCCTTTACTTGTCTTGGCCACCTTTGATATTTACATCCTTCTAGAAAGCTCTTAGCCATCGAAGCTTCATATCTCTACCGTGATCACTAACTCAAATGTGGTTTTATTATCTTAATATTTTACCTCCCCCAAAAAGTGGGTTTACAGTACATGTAAATTTAACGACTCTAAATAGTGGTCCTAACAAATAATATTTTTTTTGGTTATCAACAAGCAACTGATTAGAATGAAATCGAGATTAGTTAAGTAAACCAAACTAATAGTTAATTTAAACGGCTGGGATTCCACGCAAAATGGGTCGACCTGATCATGGCTTGCATCACATCTGTTACCTACGCCTTCCTCATCAACGGCTCGCCTAGAGGAAGAGTTAAACCGAGCAGGGGAATCCGACAAGGAGACCCACTATCACCATACATATTCATCTTGTGTAGTGAAGTGCTCTCGGGGCTGTGTAACAATGCGCAAGCGGACGGCAGCATGGAGGGGATCAGAGTAGCCAGGGGCTGCCCTCAGGTTAACCACCTCCTCTTTGCCGATGACACGATGTTCTTCATTAAAGCGGACAAGGACAGCAGCTCGGCTTTGGTCTCTATTCTGAAACAATACGAGTTAGCGTCGGGTCAGACAATCAACCCCAACAAGTCGACTGTCACCTTCCCTTCCAAAGCTCCGGGATCTTTAAAGACATCCATCAAAGAAGTGCTGCAGATTCAGAAAGAGGGAGGTATTGGCAAATACCTTGGCTTGCCCGAACATTTCGGTAGACGGGAAAAAGATCTCTTCACTGCGATTGTGGAGAGAATAAAACAGAAAGCGAAGAGCTGGTCAAATAGATTCCTCTCTACAGCCGGGAAACTCACTATGCTGAAAAACGTCCTAACGCCAATCCCCTCCCACTCGATGACTTGCTTCAAGCTCCCTGTCTCTCTTTGCAAAAGAATACAATCCGCATTTACGCGCTTCTGGTGGGACAGCAATGACGGGACACGGAAAATGGCTTGGGTCGCATGGTCAACAATGACAAAACATGCCTCGGAAGGAGGACTAGGTTTCCGCGAGGTACAATGCTACAACGACGCCTTTCTTGCTAAGTTAAGCTGGCGAGTCTTAAACTACCCGGAAAGCCTGATGTGCAAAGTACTTCTTGGCAAGTATTGCGCCAACGAGAGTTTCATGGAAGTTGAGACAAGGGCCAACGCATCCCATGGGTGGCGTGGAATTATGATAGGTCGTGACCTTCTCGCAGCAAACACTGGCTGGACAATGGGTACTGGTGAGGATATAGAAGTATGGAACGACCCCTGGTTGGATACTGCAAACCAAGTGCGTTCGATTGGACCGGCTCCCGAACTCCTAGTTCACCTAAAGGTCGCGAACCTGATTGACCCTATCCAACATGACTGGGACAGAGCAAAGATCCAAGCCACCATTCCTCAGTACGAAGATACTATCATCAGAATAAAACTGAGCAAAACAGGGGCTGCTGATAAACTTAGCTGGCTCAAAACCGCAACGGGCGACTACACTACCAAGTCTGGCTACTGGACAGCGTATGAAATGATGCGACAACACGAAGAACAGCACCACCAGGCGGAGTTTGACTGGAATAAAGGGATTTGGGGACTGGAAGTTGCCCCTAAGATCAAGCTGTTCCTGTGGAAGGTTTTCCAAGGAGCATTACCAGTGGGAGAAAGATTAATCTTGAGGAATATAGCCGGTGATCCAAAATGCGTACGATGCGGTCTCACTGAATCTATCCATCATCTACTCTTTCAATGTGAGTTTACTCAAAGGGTGTGGGCACTAGCTCCCATCACCCCAAACGTTGAGGGTAGCGGATTGATAGACTTTCCTGTGGATTGGCCGGACCTGCTAAGATTGAACTGCCTTCCCCCAATTGGCCTTACGTCTGCTGTACTTACCCCTTGGCTTCTCTGGTCATTGTGGATTGCACGCAACAACCTTTTTTTCAACAAGAAAACGGCCTCACCAGAAGATGTCATCTCCCGAGCTGTAGCTGCTGCGAGAGAATGGCTGAATGCACAGGAACCAACTGTAATCAACCCCCGAAGAAACCCTAGAGCGGAGACAACAATTGAGAACTGCCACTGTTTACAAACAGACGCAACATGGGGAGCAGATACAGGACTTGCAGGTCTTGGGTGGACCGTCCACAAGAACTCAAAGCGTTCAGAATTTGGTGCACACTGCTACTACGTGGCGTCTCCTCTGGTAGCGGAGGCACTAGCCATGCGCGAAGCAGTCCAGAAATGTCGAGAGTTGGGGATCCAACGCCTCCGATGTGAAACAGACTCAGTGTTGCTTGTCAAAGCAATTACCTCAAGGAAACCAAGTCCAGAACTTTATGGCATTATTTCTGACATTGTCGCCTTAATCTCAGAGTTTGAATTGATTCAGTTCAGGTGGATCCCACGGGAGAAAAACAAAGATGCCGATGCTTTGGCTAAGAAAGCTTTGCGCCTTGAAACTATTGTATTGAACTCAATCCTTAGGGGTCTTTAAAGTTTGAATGAATGAATGTGTTACAAAAAAAAAGTTAATTTAAACCAAAAGAGTACTAATCTACTTATTAAACCATCATATGAAATCTTCTTCTTTGTAACATAATTATGTTTTCGTATTCCCATAATTTTTTTTTCTTTTTCAGTCATGGTGCAAAAATTGAAATTGTGCGTGCTAGATGGATATTTGGAAAAACCAAAAACCGTAAAGGAGAGTTTGACTGACGGAGATAACAAGACCGGGCGAGATCGAGAATCGTCAAGACTCACCGAAGCTTTTGTTACCAACATTTGAATCGAGACAAGTCTAACTTATGGAACCCTAAGATATTTTTTTTTTCCTTTATGGGAAAGGTAATATTTCTGTATTGTTTTTATCAGGGTATAGTAGAGGAATGAATGAGCTTTGTGTTTTCTATTTCTTTTTAATTTGTTATTGATATATACTATTATGTATAAATTGTATTTTCGAGTATGTGTGGAAAGTCAGAGTTAGTACTTTTCTCTTTATTAAAAAAATGAATTTTTTTTCTGGTCATTTTGTCAAACATCTTCTTTTGTCTCTTGATTCTGAATAATTACATCCAAAGAAATGTTTCGACGTTTTTCTTTCTTAACTATTATTATTCCGTCGACTTTAAGCTCAAATGTGTGGCTTTCGGAAAAAAGTGAAATAATTATGTTCCCTCGTTCGATCTTTGAACTCGGTCTCTTAAAATATCATATTTTGGGTATCTGGGAATCTGGCTCAGGAGATTCCCAGGAAGAATATTATGTATTGAAAATCTAGGTAGTCCTCTCTCATGTTCTAAAGGTATTCTTCAAATAAGTAGTTATGAGATCTTATTATTCAATGAGTCGGACTACAAGACGTGGCAGACAAATCTAACAAGGACTGTTGCTGCAAACACAGCGTTCTATGATAATGTATCAAATATGTGCAATCTAATTGTGAGCTACTCTAACAACAACCGAAGCAACTCAAACATGATCTTAAGGTAGAGCCTTAGTCACCTAACATACGTTTACTTCTAGGAATGATACTTGGATATAATCATGGAATGAAGTACCTCCGATCCTTAAGTTTTGGCACATTCTTCTATGAGGCCAAAAGAGAAACTTAAGGATCATGTACTCTATTCCAAGATCATATTGAAGTATCATTCCTGGAAGTAAAATGTTTGTCGGGTGATCAAAGCTCTGCCACAATATTCCATTTGAGTTGCTTCAGTTGTTGTTAAAGTACCTCACAATAGATTGCACATATCCGATAGATTAGCAGACAATAGCGCGTCTGCAACATTAGTCCTTGTTAGATTCGTCTACCACATCTTGTAGTCTGACTCATTGAATAATAATATCTCAAAACTATTTACTTGAAGAATACTTTTAGAATTGGAGAACAGATTATATAGATTGCTGATCGATAATATACTTTTTCTAGGAATCTTTAGAACCAGATTTCAAGATACCAAAAAGTATAATATTCGAAGAGACCTAGTTAGAAGATTGAACTAAGAGACATAACTGTCTCATTTTCTTTCCGAAAGCCATACATCTGAACCTAAAGCCGACAAAATATTAAAAAGAAAGACGTCAGAACATTTGGACAAAATTATTTGGAATCGAGAGACAAAAGAAGATGTTTGACAAAATGACCAGGAAAAAGAAGAAAATGGACAATAAGTTAGCTTTCTAATAAAGAGAAAAGAACTAACTCTAACTTTCCACACATAATTCAGAATGCCATTTATATATAATAATATATTTCAATAACAAATTTAAAACAGAAAAGAAAAAACGCAAAACCCATTCCTCTATTATATCTCGATAAAAATAAAACAGAAAACATTACTTTTCCCCAAAATGAAAAATAAAAATATAGATTAAGGTTCCATATGTTAGACCTGTCTCGATTCAAATGTTGGTCACATAAGCTTCGATTTCTCAAGCCTTTGATAAGCCTCGATCTTGCCCGATCTTGTTATCTCGGTCAGCCAAACTCTCCTCCACCGTTTTTGGGTTTTCCAAATATCAATCTAGCACACACAATTTTAATTTTTGCACCATGGTTGAAAAAGGAAAAATAAATTTATGGGAACAAGAAAACGTAACTAACTATGTTACAAAGAAGAAGATCTCGTATGATCGTTTAATAAGTAGATTAGGACTCTTTTTTGGTTTACATTAACTTTGAGTTTGGCTCACGTTACTAATTTCGTTTACATTCTAATTATTTGTTTGTTTGTTGACCTAAAAATTTAATTTTTAGTGTTACCATTATACCGTTATTTTTGAGTCAAAGATTATCATTCTTGTGAAACAAATGACGTTTGATTGAAACATAAGCATGCGATTCATATAACCAATATTATAGAAATTAACACCATTTAGCAACGTAAGTTACCTTGTGTGTTCTATTGATCAAACACATGATGTGTCAATGTTCTTTTGGTAAGTAGGTATTGGGACGCCAGAATCATCCGTCAGTTTCTTGTAAGCGCTTTGCAATCTTCTTGTCACTGGTCCTACCTTTCCTCCACCGATCACTCTCCCATCAATTTTCACAACCTAAGAACAATGACCTCAAATTCATAAATGCCATGAAACAAGCCACAAAAGTGTTGTAAAACGTTTTGCTTCCAATGTTTTGAAAATCACTACATTCCCTAATAGCATTGAACTAGAGATTGTGTTGTGTACCGGGCTAAGTTCTCCCATAGTTCCTGTCGTCCATACCTGAAAAAAAGATTGATATATAGTTGAACTTGAAATTTAAATCTTTACTGGATCATTTTAAGATATTCTAAGATAAAGGGAAAAAGATGAGGAAACCTCATCAGCTGTATGGAATTCAGACAAGCTGATGTTTCGTTCTTCTAAGATGAAGTTCTCTTTCACCACCAGTTCCATGACCTATACATTGATGAGATGGTGATGAGTTTGGTAATGTTGTATAGTCACTGAGATATGTTAAGAAATGGTAAAAATGGTAAAAATCTTCTTCTCTCTTAACAGTAGCTCGGGTGATGCCTGGGAGACAATAATCTGCACGGGGAGTGAGAACTCGGCCCTTCTTCACCATGAACTGCATCAAAACGCACAATCCCTCCCACCATTAAGTAAGCTTTTCTAGAGAATAAAATATTTTCAATGAGGATCTTACAATGTTGGTTGCATTGGTCTCAGACACAAAGCCATCCTTGTCAAGCATGATTGCATCATCCACGTTGGCATTGTTGCTTTCAATCTGTGTCATTATGAAAAAGAAAGCATCATCCAATGATGACACAAGATCACAATCAAAACTTGATGCGGGAGGAAAAAGATGAAAACCTTTGCGAGTATGTTGTTGAGGAGGTTGTTGTGGTGAATCTTAGAATCCAAATTCTGAAAAAAAACAAGAGTAGAATAAGAGAAAAAAAAACAACAATGGACCACTTTATGAGAGTTCCAGAGACTTATACGTTGGGTGAATTGCGGCGTGTAGTTGCAGTCACTAGCACAATTCCACTATCGTTGTCATATACTGGAGGCTTCCACTCGGCCAGGACTGCATTATTTTTGAAGAAAAAACGATCATACAAACAAAGTTTCATGCCAAAACCATATTCAAGTTGTATGCTTGCAAGAGACAAATCTGAAACTTTTACCAATCAGAGTACAACCGTAACGGTTAAATGCAGGGCTCATTCCAGAAGTGACCTGAACAAAGTCATCGTAGCTTGTTTGAGTTTAAAATGAAAACATATAAACAACTTTGAACTTGGTAAAAGGTGTAAGCAATAATACCTTTTTGCCTCGAGTAAGAGAGAGTCTTATATGTGTATTGTCAAACATCCCATTGGTTATGAGAGTTCTGAAGATGGCTTCTTTTACCTCCTCCCGGGTCGGGACATTGTTGAAAGCCAGAGCCTTTGCTGAATCAAACAACCTATATCCAATACTTTCAACATATTAATAAGAAATGCTTTACTTTTTATTCTGACTTGGTTCTTACCGATCTAGATGTTCTTCAAGCTTGAACACTTTCCCTTTGTATATCCTAAGACCTTCCCATACAGAGTCACCGCCTTGCACGACCGAGTCAAAAACAGAAACCTTCAAACAAGAATAAAGAAACATCAGAGTTTCAAAGCAAGCAGCTAATAACAAACAGAGACTCTATGTTCATGGTTCAAGCAAGCACCTTCGCCATCTCACGTGGCACAATCTCATCACCAACCCAAGCGAAAAGCTTAGCGTTTTCAGGAACTGGAAGACTGGGAGGAGTTAAGTTGCTGGTCAAGAGAGATGACTTATGCTTCACGTGGCGCCTGAGGATGTTGTATAGCGGTAAACATTGCTCCAGCAAATCGTAATGCTTCAAAGGGAATGTCTGAGAAAACAATAGAAAACAGACAATGTTAGTTTGAATGATGTTTTTGAGTTCCACGATCTTTAATAGTTGTACTAAACTCAAACCAGTACATGAGGATAGGGCCTAGGAGACGAAAACCCTGTTGATTTGTGAAGAGTTTTGTACCACCATGAAGCCCATAGTCCGTCTTCTGGTATAGGACCAGCCTCCCATCTTCAACAACACACACAAACAATGAGTCATTCTCTTGCTGTTTATGGTCAAATCCAAGAGAAAGCTAAAGAGTCTTACTTAAGCATAGAGGGTTGAAACGGTATCTCCAGGTCACTGCAAAGACCACGTAATGTACCCTGGAAATAGAATGAATGATGCAAAAAAATAAGCAAGATTGTCAATGTTTTCATACTATTGCAATGAAACCTTCACCTCGGGATCTTGCTGAAACTCATCTGCATCGACGATTGCTGGTGGGGTTCCCATCTGACAGAGATCGCTGTATATCGATACTAACTCTCCCAATCCCAGTTCGGCAAATGATAAAGGGTGTACTTTCTCAAAGGAAGGCTGCAATAGAATTTCAAACAAAACAATAACAATGAGAAGAAACATCTCAAACATTTAAAAGATAAACCAGTTCAGAAGAATAGAGTTTGATAAAGCTAACCAATATGTTAAGGGGATTGCGTATCAAGATAAAGTGCTTCCCTTTGCTCATTAGCTCACTTGGCAAACCAAGAAGTCGCTGTTTCGATATATGCTGTACACAGAAGGGCAAGAAACACAAAACAGAATCACAATGTTATCCCAAACACAGTGACAATATAAATACGAAACTGAAGTCCCTAGATCGGAGTCTAAACCTTACAGAACCTATACTTTTTGTTTCCTGGACCATAAATGATGTCCTTCACCACCTTTTCTCCATCACACTCCTACAATTATGTTGATTTCTCCTCATAATGAGTAGACTAAGCATTGCCTTAATGCACTGTAACATAAATCAATTACTGACATACCATCTTAGAGAGAAGCTCATCTCTGTATGGCCTATCAGCACCTGTAGATTTAAGATATGCAGCGTATAATGGCTCGTCCAGCACTTCAGTGTCGTCTCTCTGAGTCATACAAACCAAAAAACATCTTTTCAAGTTACAACTCACACCCACAAAAATGTTTTTTCAGTGAATCAAATGTTAGTTTTATTTTCATCATCATAGATTCAGAGAGAAACCAAACAACTATAACTGCAGGAATACTCAAAAGTCTTCTCTCAGTGAAGCAAGAAGAAGAAAAGTACCTGAGCAAAGGAGTACATGAGAGATGTGCTGAGTGATCTTGGAGCAGACCATGCGTGGATCACCTCCATTACAGAATACTGCTTTGAAATCAAACGCTCTACTCTACTAACTTAGGGTAAAGAAAGTCATTGCCTTTGTCCGTGTCTCTCGTTATATATTAACAGCCAGAGAATCTTGACCTCACGTAAAAGAAGATAAAACTTTATTTCTCACTTTCGGGAAAAGATAAAAATGTTTCCTATTAATTATATGATCTTTTCAAATTAGTTTAAGCATCTTATCTTATCTCCTGCCACATCCAGTTTGGTGACTGATGATGTAATAAAATAAGCCATCAAGATCGAGATTCGTTCTGTATAACCAATAAATCAAATAATTTATATCGACAATGACATCAGATCACTGTCACAGAGCAGAAAGTTGAGAGTAAAATAAACTTTTTGCACAAGATGATAAGAACTTTGTGTGACAGGTTCACATCAAACCGTTATACTTTATTTTAAATTTCATTGGTTCAAATAAACTTGTTTGTCGCATTCGTTCTTGTCTTTTGCGAAATCAGCAAATAGGTCGTATGTGACCGTTTGTGATTCTCTTTATGTACCAGCTACTGCTGGCCATTCGGGTTTTCGGTTCGGGTCGGTTCGGTTTATTCGGTTTTCGGGCTATTCGGATTGGGATATTTAGGAACCGGACATTTTTCGGATCGGTTCGGTTCGGATAGTGTCGGGTTCGGGTCGGGTTTCTATTTTTTTATAAAACCCGAAATGGAACTGCATTACAAATAATTCGGGTGTGGTTCGGGTTTAAAGCCCAAAAAACCGAAAAAACCCCGAAAACTCGATCTAAACTCGGAAAAAACCGAAAACATGTCCGGGTTATTCGGGTAGTTCGGATTTTTGTAGATATTTTTTATTTATAAATTATATTTTATATATATTAAAATTAAAAATAATATTTTTTTTTAATATATTCAAAATATTCGGGTACCCGTTCGGTTCTCGGTTCGGTCCCGGTTCGGTTTCGGTTTTTCGGATTTAGAAATATAGGAACCTTTCGGGTTTTTGTAATTTTCGGTCCGGTTTCGGTCCCGGTTTTTTTGGTTCGGTTCCGGTTCGATTTTCGGGTTTCAGATAATATGCCCATGACTAGTACCAGCTGACTACAGCTTCCAGAAAATAATCAGAAAACAATTTCAGTCATCTCTATCTTATTTCTCTCTCGCAAAGCTACAAAACTAGCACATTTATCCCTGAGATCTTGTTCTTCAAGGTGATCTTTCTTTTAGATCACTTTCTAGTCTTGATTTCTCCTTTCTTAAGTTCTTGGTGAGCTCTAGATTGGAATTTGGTCACTTGGTTCTAACCTTACTGTTACATTGGTATCAGAAGTCTCTCGATTCTCGGCGCTGCAATGGTGGAAACACGGCTCCAGGAATGTTCTCTGACCGAACATGTCGACGAGATGCGCTCTCTCCACACTCTCCTCGCGGCGGAGGTCAAAACCCAGCACGACTCCCTCAACTCCCGTTTCGACATACTTGAGGCGATGATGTTCAACACCATTTCCCCTCTCCAAGCCGTCGGAAAAGCCCCGATGGACCCATGCCCGTCTCACCCACCCACCCCCATCTCAAACAACAACCCTAACCAACCCCTCCCGATACCACCGGTTACTCCGACCAACGCCCCGACCGAACCCCACAACCTCACAACGGCTTAGCCTATCGCCTCTCAAAGATAAAGTTCCCATCTTTTGACGGCACAAACCTCCGCGATTGTATTTCCAACTGCGAGCAGTTCTTCGACATCGACGCCACCGCACCGGAGCTCAGGTCCGCTTAGCGTCGATGCACCTCACCGGTAAAGCCACCCAATGGCACCATAACTATATGAGTACACGTTATGGGATCTTCCCTTCGTGGACTGAGTATGTCGTGGCCATCTCCGGCCGTTTCAGCGAGCTCTACGACGACCCACTGGCTGAGTTGGTCGAGTTGAAACAAGGCTCTGACTCGGTGGTTGAGTTACTCGACAAGTTCGAGACCCCTAGAATGCGACTCATCCTCCCAGAGGCTCACGCCCTAAGCATCTTCTTAGCCAACCTGAACCGTCATCTATCACTTCACACTAGACAGTTTGAGGTCTCCTCTGTCGCCGGAGCTGCGAAGATCACCATGCTTCACGAATCCTCCCTTCACCACACACCCTCCAAACAACCCAAAGCTCCATTCAATCCCAACCACAAACACAACCAACCCTATTACCACAAAAACTCAAACAACGCCCCCCTCCTCCCTACCCCAACCACACAAAAGCCCACCTCTAAAGCCATTACCTTTCCCACAAACAACGATAAACCACCTCGAAAGTACTCTTACCAAGAGATGCAAGACAGGAGAGCAAAAAGTCTTTGTATGTTCTGTGACGAGGTCTACACACCAGGCCACAGTTCCAAACACAGTCGCTCTCAGATTTACGTCATGGAAGGTGACGATGATGAGCTGCTTTTCTCAGACTCTGAGGAGGAGTTAGACAAATACTCTTGCAGCAGCCACTACGAGCAAAGAGGAAGACGCATCTGTGATTTCTATCAATGTTCTCAACGGTTCCTCCACTTTTAACTGCATGAGAGTTATCGGTCAGTATGGCAAGCGAAAGCTCTTTATACTGATTGACAACGAGAGTACTCACAACTTCTCGGACCTCAATGTTGCGAACGAAATGGGTTGCGTGCTGGAGAAGACAGGACCCATGGTTGTAATCGCCGCAAGCGGCAACACCATGCTCTCGCGCTACAAGTGTCGTAACTTCACTTGGAAGGCTCAAGGCTACACCTATACTTCTGAGATCAGGACACTCCCTCTAGACTCCTGTGACTTGGTGTTAGGTGTTCAATGGCTTTCCACGCTAGGTCCTATCTTGTGGGATTTCCTCAACCCAAGAATGGAATTCACACTTAACAGACAGAAGAATGTGTTGCGTGGAGTCATAAAAGATGGTTGCAAAGTCATTAAAGGCGATACCTTAGACAAGCTACTATCCAAGCAGCCGCAAAGAGCTTTGCTACAAGTGAGACAAATCACAGAAGCGCAAGCATTGAGCCTCGAACCCAGCTCTCTCTTGTCTCATTTATCTGCTGGAGATAACACAATGGCCGATAACCCCGCTCTACAAGAGCTCCTCAGTGATTTCTCTTACCTCTTTGAAGAACCCACTGAGCTACCTCCGTTCAGAGATGGCTACGATCACCAAATCCCTCTGGAATCAGGCGCTAATCCAGTGAACTTGAGACCCTATCGCTATTCTACGATCCAGAAAGATGTCATTGACAAAATGATCAGAGAAATGTTAAGTCAAGGCATCATTCAGTGCAGCTCAAGCCCTTACGCGTCTCCCGTGGTCCTCGTCAAGAAGAAAGACAACACTTGGAGATTGTGTGTTGACTACAGGGGTCTGAACAAACAAACCATCAAGGATAAGTACCCCATTCCTCTCCTTGAGGACTTACTTGATGAGTTGGGTGGTGCCAAGTACTTCACCAAGCTAGACCTCCGCGCTGGGTTCCATCAGCTTCGCATGTCCCCTGCTGATGTCTACAAAACGGCTTTTAAGACACACTCGGGTCATTACGAATATTTGGTGATGCCATTCGGCCTTACCAATGCGCCTTGCACGTTCCAAAGCTTGATGAACCGAATCTTTGAAGGTGTCCTGCGCAAGTTTCTCCTTGTCTTCTTCGATGACATTTTGATCTACCGCTCTTGTTGGGAAGACCACCTTAAGCATCTACGTGAGGTGTTTCAGATACTCCAGCAAGAGCAGTTGTACCCTAAACCCTCTAAATGCACATTCGGAGCAACTGTCATCGAATACTTGGGCCATTTCATCTCTGCAGAAGGTGTCAGTACCGACCCAAGCAAGATCAGGACAATCGAGCAGTGTCCTATCCCCACTACACAGAAGCAGCTTCGTAGTTTTTTGGGCTTAGCAAACTACTACAGACGGTTCATCTAAAGCTACAGCGTCATCGCTAGACCGCTGACAACTCTCTTGAAGAAAGATGGCTTTAACTGGCAAATTGAAGCCTCTTACTCCTTCAAGAAGCTCAAAACTGCTTTATCGACTTCACCAGTCCTGGCATTGCCTAACTTTGAGAAGCCGTTCACGGTCGAAACAAATGTTTCAAACACATGCATTAGCGCGGTCTTGATGCAGGAGAACCACCCTATTTGCTTTATCAGCAGAGCTTTAGGTCCTCGACAACAGTCGCTATCTGTCTACGAGAAAGAGCTGCTTGTAGTGGTGCATGCGGTGCAGACATGGCACGCGTACTTGGCACACAGACCTTTCATAATCGAGACGGATCAGAAGAGCTTGAAATACTTGATGGAACAAAAGATTACCACTCCCTTTCAGCATCTGTGGCTCTCAAAACTCATGGGGTACAACTTTGAGATACAATACAAGCAAGGCAAAGAGAATGTCGTTGTTGACATTTTGTCACGAGTCACGGGCTCTCAACTTCTCCACATCACACTATCTCAATCTCACCACGGCTTTTATGACTCCATAAAGCTGTTGTGGCATTCTGATCCTACTCTGCGCAAGATCATCTCTCAGCTGAAAGCAGATAAGAAATCCCACCCCGCCTTCACTTTTGCGAATGATGAGCTGCGAAGGAAAGGCAAACTGGTTGTGGGAAACAGTGCAGAAGTGCAGAGGTAAAGCTTCACATCTTCAAGTGGCTTCATGATTCTGCTGTTTGGGGCCACTCTGGTCGAGACGCTACTGCTCAGCGAATCAAGTCTCTGTTCTTCTGGCCTCGAATGAATGTGGAGATCCAACATTACGTTCGGAACTGCGCAGTGTGTCAACAGAACAAGAACGACTTCGCTGCTAAACCCGGTCTCCTTCATCCTCTACATGTCCCTAATGGCGTATGGGAGTCCATAAGCATGGATTTTATTGAAGGTATTCCTCCATCAAGTGGGAAACATTGCATCATGGTCGTCGTTGACAGACTCAGCAAGAACGCTCATTTCATCGCACTCTCTCACCCCTACACGGCCATCGAGGTTGCTCAGGTATATCTTGATAACATCTTCAAGCTCCATGGTATGCCGAAAGACATCGTTAGTGACCGCGACCCCACATTCCTTAGTGAGGTTTGGAAAGAGTTGTTGCGAGTGCAGGGAGTTGATCTGAAACACTCCACCGCGTACCACCCACAGACTGATGGTCAGACAGAAGCCCCACAGTCTTGGTCTAAATGGCTTCCTCTAGCTGAATGGTGGTACAACACCACTTACCATTCTGCGATCAGATGTACTCCTTACGAGGTTGTCTACGGTCAGGTTCCTCCAACGCACCTCCCGTATCTTCCCGGTGAGAGTTCTTCAGCAGTCATAGACCGCAGTTTGCAGAAACGCGAGGAGATCATCAACATGCTGAAGTTTCATCTCCTGCGGGCTCAGAACCGTATGAAACAATCAGCAGACTCGTGCAGATCTCACAGAGAGTTCAAGGTGGGTTATCATGTGTACTTGAAGCTTCAGCCCTATAGGCATCACTCCCTCAAGAACAGGAACGTGTCTCACAAGCTTTCACCCCGTTTTTATGGCCCATTTTGTGTTCTGGAAAAGATTGGCTCTGTCGCTGGTACTGCGATTCATGACACCTTTCATGTCAGTCAGCTGAAGCTCTGCCCTAACCCCCCCCCCCCCCCCC
>NC_027754.1:36042500-36056690 GCF_000695525.1 Brassica oleracea var. oleracea | reverse complement strand
CATTTGGAGCACCTGCATTGCCACAATACTATCAGGATTTGGGAAACGCAAAGGAACCCGAATGCATTCTGGAAAAGAAAATGGTGAAACATCACAATGCAGCGGTTACTAAGGTTATTGTGCAGTGGAAAGGTTACAGTCCAGCTCAAGCCACCTGGGAGTTCTATCAAGACTTCATCGCCAAGTTCCCAAACTCTGATCCTTAAGGACAAGGATGTTCTGAAACGGGGAGCAGTGTGACAGGTTCACATCAAACTGTTATGCTTTATTTTAAATTTCATTTTGGTTCAAATAAACTTGGGGTTTGTCCCATTCGTTCTTGTCTTTTGTGGAGTCAGCAAATAGGTCGTATGTGACTGTTTGTGATCCCCTTTATGTACCAGCTGACTATAGCTTTCAGAAAATAATCAGAAAACAATTTCAGTCATCTCTATCTTATCTCTCTCTCTCAAAGCTACAAAGCTAGCACATTTATCCCTGAGATCTTGTTTTTCAAGGTGATCCATATTTTAAATCACTTTCTAGTCTTGATTTCTCCTTTCTTAAGTTCTTGGTGAGCTCTAGATTGGACTTTGGTCACTCGGTTCTAACCACACTTTGTACTCAAACTTTAAGAACTCGTGAAAGTGAAATAAGAAAGCTTCAATATTGGATATGTGTTATAAGGAAAGACTCATTGAGAGACACTCTCTCCATTACTCTTACTTTATACTAGTCCTACTCTTACTTTATACTAGTCCTAGGTTGCACACACACGTACAACCCTAATACTAAGAGACACCCCATGTCCTCTTGTCTATATGACTACCAAGAAGCAAGAAGCAAGAAGCAATGCACACACCCACACCCCCATGTGCTTTTGTCTACTTTATGCATTCCTTACTCTTCTAGATCCTTTCCTCCAACTTGCTTCTCTTGTCTTGCTTTTCTATTGGGCTAACCCGTAACCTACTGGTAAAGTATTGGCAGTCTACTAGCTTCAAACGTATCAGAATATCACAAGGATGATAAGTTTTCTTCAAATCCAAACTCTTTTAACGTTTTGTAGTAACAAGCAGTGATAGTGTTTAGCGGTTGTTTTGCTACAACCAGATGAAACACTCACGGCAATTTTAACAACCAAACCTTTGACCTGATCAACCAACTACCATATAGGAACAAGTTTCAAAGAATCTGCAGTTTCAGTTGTATAAAGTAACAAAAATGCTTAACAGATTATCTGGAGGATATTGAGAAGAGCCGGACGCTTGAGCGGTCATACGAATGCATATACGGTAAAAGCTCATACGGAGGCTTAAGTTCTTCGGTCAAGTCTGTGATGGAAAGATCCATTTGATCCACAAGTGTCAAGAACGCATTGAAAGTGTCTGCATTGCGGATCACAGATGCTACATAAGCCACAGCAGGGCTGCGTCTTTCAGTCTCGAGAGAGCCATTGTCTCTTTTGGTTGGTCCTCTTAAAAGGGCTACTAGAACCCGAAGTAAATGAGGGAAACATGAAGGATCATAGATTACATCTGCGCCTAGACTGATAAGAACGTAAGGGTTAGTGACATAAGCAAACATCTTTTAACAAATGGTTATTGGTTTACTCACACAATATCTGGACGATACTCGCTCAGTTCACTGTCCGTTGCAGTTTCCCATGGGAGATGGATGCATTTAACTCGCTGCTTAATGGAGAAACAATCAATTAACTGTATCATATATACTCTGAATCAGAAAGCACAAAGAAACTCCTACTTACTGTACTCTCAGCTTCTCCGTGTTGTTTGAGCAGCTCGTCCTCATAGTTTAAGTGATTCCTCTCCAAGTTAAGCTTCATGTTAGAGAGAGTTAAGAGATCTCCGTCTGTTAGTATCACCTAGCACAAGAGAAATTTTGTGACTCAACATGCCTTTGTACTTATATGATGAGAAGGATGGAAATAAGCAATTAAGGATACCTTCTTTGCCTTTACATGTGCAAGGCAAATTCCGACCAAACCAACTCCAGAACCAACCTAAACATGACCCCATCAAAATCACTGAAGTGAACAGAATTGATCAGAACTTAAACTTCATGATGTCAAACTAACCTCAAAACAGGATCTATCCGTGAATAACTCTGGATATGACAGAACAAACTCTGACAAAAACAAACTTGAGGGCCAGATTGAACACCTGCTCAACAGACAGGACACACGGTGAGCGATGTAGAAAGAGACTCGCGCATCTAAATGAATCTGTGGCAGTCAAAGAAAGACTCTTACCCGGTATCTCCTTCAAGCATGTTCAGTGAACACTGCAGCGGAACAACTAACTTTCTTGAACTTGGACAACTTGGATGTTTGTATAAACCTACTAAAAACAATCCACAGATGAGTCCGCAAACACATCACAACAACAAAGATTCATAAAGACAGGATTTCACCTTCTGGGAAAAGAAAAGAGATGAACTTGGTGATCCTTATGTTTTCTTTCACCAGTGTATCTTCCTAACCACCAAACGAAACTTAGTTTTTATTCTCCACACATAACGAAAAACACGGAAACCTCAATAACAACAACAAAAAAACTACACCTTAGAAGCCGCTGACATGTGAAGAGCATACTCTTCGTACACTTCATCTAACACTTCACTTTTCTCCAACTCAACTTCATTTATGAGTTTCTTCAGTAACCTTTTCGCGTATGATGCGTTACCACTCGCGGCCTACATACACATTAATACTACTCAAGTTTCAATCTTGAAAAGGGATGCAGGATCTTAACCTAAAGCTTCTAACTTTCTCTGACTAGTGGCATAACGAGAGCACAAGAGTGTACTTTACTTACAGCTTTAACGCAAGTTTCCCAGAGAAACCTTTGGACACTCTCCGTAAGTGATCCTCCGGAACACTCTCTACATAAAAAGTACATACAGAAAGCAAGAATGAAACGCCGGAACAAATTAAACAAAGAAGCTCACGGCGGAGACGGCGGTAAGTGACGGTGGTGTTATACCTCGCGAGAGAAATGACGGAGTCCACCGGTTCCATTGCGAGGAAAGCAGAGAGTACATGAAGGTACTGTGACTCTGCCTTCCCCGCCGCCATGACTTCGCCGTGTCAAGCTCGGAGAATCTCTTAGCAGTTAGTATAGAACTTTGGGCTCAATGGGCCTGAAATGATCTGGGCCGTATGAATAAATGACTCTTAAATAACTTCGGAATGACTACTATACCCTTCGCCTTGCACCCTTTGTCTTCCTAGTTATCTTCGGCTTAGTTACAACTTCTTATCCATTACAAGCTATGATGAAATCTTGTTCTATCTTCTTCTTCTTCCTCCTCTCCACATGGCCATTCTACTTCACTCCCTCCTCTCTCTCCATCCCCCAAACCTCAAACCCCAAAACCCTAAAAGACCTAAGAGTCTCTTTCTGCTAGGACCGTCTGCATCTCTTAAAGTCCCCACCTTTAGGAGAGATGTGGTGCTTAGAACAGCATCTCTCTATTTCGTCTCCTTCGTATTCCAGAACCCACTTCTGCAGTCATTAGCCGATCCTTTGAAGTCTCCCAAACCGGCTAGACTCGCCATTGCCAATACTAACTCTTGGTTCCAGTACTTTGGCGATGGGTTCTCGATCAGAGTTCCACCTCAGTTTATCGACTTCACGGAGCCTGAGGTGTGTATCTCTTGTGAATGCTAATTAACGAGTGTAGTTTCGTTTAGTATCTTACTTGACATTGGACGATAGACTGTGCAAAGGCATGCTCGTTTGGTTAAAGTTGTAGACTTTGGTAGTTTCTGGCTGGAAAGTTTGAGTCTTTGTGGCTTCTCTGGTTAATTAGTTAGTGAGAACACTTGTTTAGCTGCCAAGTTTAGTCTAGATCAGTGGTTGTTCTAGCCAATTTTACATGTCGTGGAAGAGTCTGGTTAAAGTGCACTGTGCGTTTGATAATCTGTACAATCTTAGTAATGAAGTCTATTTTGGTTTCTTGACATGGTGTGTTACCTCATGTTTTAGGATTACTCTGCAGGGTTGTCTCTCTATGGGGACAAGGCAAAGCCAAAGACTTTTGCTGCCCGTTTCGCATCTCCTGATGGGTGTTGTTTTCCCTCTTCCCTCTGTAAATTGTTCCATTCAACTACAAGTGGTTCATTAGGAAACTTGTGTGACAAATCAATGTGCTGATGATGCAGATCAGAAGTTGTGAGCGTGGTCATTCGCCCTTCAAATTCCCTTAAGATCACTTTCTTAGAGGTTTGCACAGAAACATTTCTTTTGCAAGTTTTATGAAAATGAATTTTGAGAAGTTCACTTTGCCGGAGAGCTAATCAGATTCTCTCTGATTCAAATAGGCTAAAGATATATCTGAACTGGGATCATTGAAGGAAGCTGCAAGAATCTTTGTTCCAGGTTCTCTAAATCATATGCATCTTGGAAAATCATTTACAGTCTTGCATTTGAGATTCTTTCATATATCTTCGTCTTTTTGGTTCTGGTCATCGTTTGTTAATAGCTTCAACCACAAGCAGGTGCCGCAACGATTTACTCTGCTCGTACAATCAAGGTTAAGGAAGAAGAAGGTTTCAGGCAAGTTTCCTTTTGAACTATAGTCCCATCAGTTCCGGGAGTTTATGTTCTTCATCTGTTTATGAAAGTTGATTTTCTTGTTTATCTTTGGATGTAGAAATTACTACCTCTACGAGTTTGGGAGAGATGAAGAACGCATTGCTCTAGTAGCCGCTGTGAACAGGGGGAGGGTCTCTGCTGCAAACTCAAGATTAGATTCATAGTTTCATATTCATATGACTCATATAATCATTTTGTTTTGTTTGTGTTTCTTGAAAAGGTATTTATAGCTGGAGCAGCTGCACCGGAATCCAAATGGAAAGAAGATGAGTTGAAGCTTCGATCTGCTGCTATTTCTCTGACGGTCCAATAACTGAAAAGCGTCTTCTTCTTCTTCAAACAGGAAAAAAGTGAAACGCTCAATGAAGAATTTAAGACCAAACAAGACAAATGGACATTGTTTTGGAACACTTTTGAGTCATTCATGTTCTGTTCTCTTTTTGCCTTTCGTGATGTGATCTTCGTTATTGTACTGTATAATGTAATGAACAAAAGAAACCAAGATTCTTTTAAACGCGTCCTAGAACGCGATTTTGCTGGTTTTCCTAGGCGTTTTAGTGTGTGTTGGTTCACTTGGTTTCCATTGTCTCGGTTTGGTCATCAAAATATATGTGTTTTCTGCGGTTGTGTTGTGGCAACCTGCTCATGTTCCTTTTTTTTCCAGAGTTGGGACACGTACTCAGTCTAGAAGAGAGGCACATCGAGATACGGTGCTCCGCGACGTAGCGAATCTCATCCGCCTTAAACCCCGTCGATCGAAGTCGAACAGGATGGGAGTTGAAGATCAAATGAAAGCTAGGGTTTTTCTTTGAGATCGAAAATGGCGCTCGTGAGGAGGTTTCAGACAGTTCGCTCACTGCTGAGAACAGCTGGATCAAGAGAATCTTCTTCACTTCCGTAAGCAGCTTCCTAACTTGATTGTTCTTCCTTTGATTTGCGTTGGGAAATGCGTGAATCGTTTGCTGTTGAACCTTTAGGAATCTACGAAGCTCTGTTTAGCGCAAAAAGATTCGATCTTTAGCTTCTGCATCCACTCTCCATTGCTTCGATGTGATATTTAACTTGCAATTAGCTTAAAAAGAATCCATTTTTATCTTTTGTTTCCAGTTTTCGGAGTGGAAATGAGTTCTCTTGGACTCAATTTGGAGACGGTTTCAGATTGGGGCGTTGGAGGAGCTTTCATTCTTCTCTTTGTCACGGTAATGAGTCCAGTTCCCAATTTCTCCACTTGTTTGACTGTGAATTGATCCTTTATGAGTTATTTAGTAATGTAATTTGACATGTCCAGTTCCTGACACTCTTGGAAAAAGCGTGTATTCAAGCTTATACGAGAGCCACAACGCTGCCAGCTCACATTTGCTTCGATCTACAATGGTAATCACCAAAATTATCTCAAGTCTTATTGATGAATTTTTGGTCTGGTTTTGAACTTCTAATCTTTTGTTGTTTCTTTCGTGTGTGTGTCTTAGATTGCAGAGTCTGTTCCATTTAGCAGTGACAAAAGGTATGCCACAACGCAAGTAAAGGCTCCACCTCAGCTACAGAAAACGGTGTGTTAACTAACTCAATTTCAGTTCCTCACTCTTGCATTTTTTCTTTCTTTCAAATGTTAGTTGTTTCCCATGGTTTGATGTCTCACATCACATCACTATCTACGAGTGCAGGGTGCCGTTAGAGTGTCGATGGTAAGTCCTGGATTTGTTTACGAACCCTATACACTCCATGAGAAAATCCCGTGGTGGCGGAGGTAAGTTTAGCATTTGACTTACTTTCTCAATTTTTTGTTTTGAAAAATGCTGTTCTAATGCCAACAATGAGCCCGAGTCTCTGCATTTTTCACTGGTAGTTACTTTCTGAAGTCCCAAGTATTGTCAGAGCATAAATTTTCTCCTAGAATTGAGTTGCTAACTACTTTCTTTTGAATTGTAGGTGTTTCACTAGAAGCGGTTGGAAAAGAACCAAAGAGGACTTCGTACGGGAGGTTGAAACATCTCCATCCATTATCTAGGCTGGATTATATGTTCCTAACAAATACTAATAACATGTCCGAAACTCTAAATTTTCAGCTAAGAAGTGCCTATGCTATCGCAAAGTTAAGAAAGACTGGGTACTCAAAGAACAAGTTCTACATAGAAGCACTAGAGCTATACAAAGAGGTATGTACTTGTACACTTGGTTTTGGTTCTATAGTGAATTGTTTTTGAAGATTCATCTTGAGTTAGCTACACATGTTTTGCTTCAGATTAACATTATGATGGCCAATGGTGACAAGAAGACTATAAGGAAAAACGTCACTGAGAGGATGTATTCTGTAAGCTTTCCAACGAATTGGTTATCAGTGTTTGTATCATAAGAGACTGTGTTCAATTATTGGTTTTTTTTTTTAATGTAGGCATTGAAGAACGAAATTAAACAAAGAGAAGCCATGTGGGGTAGTGTGTACTGGGAAATGGTTGAGCCGGTCATCAAAATCAAAACTTTACAAGCTCGACTGGCAAGTGATTATACAATACATTTGTTGAATCTGAAGCAACAGGACACTGGTGGATTTTTCAAGCTCACCTTTATATTTTTTTCATCCTTTTGACAACTCTTCAGATCGGCATCGACAGGACGGACCTTAGTAAAGCATTCATACAACTGACACTTGAGTTTCTGACAAAGCAGGTCAGTGTTATCTTTAGTCACCAGTTTGTATCTAATGCATTTGAAGCTGTACTGAGTTCTGGATATCATTACTGTCTTCAGAAATTTGAAGCATACGATGCAAAAGGCAATGTAGTAGCTGGAGACAAGAAGAAAGAGGTAAAGTGTACTTGAATCATTTCTTTCTCTTCATTTTTACAATAGGGGCATCAGGAGGAAGCTATGATTGTTTCTAGGCTACAACTAGTTGGCAGTACTTTAGAAAATTATAGTTTTCTTACTGTAATTAACTTGGAAGTTTAAAAACATTTCTTACCTGCAAGTGAGTTACAAGTTTGTTGCTTCTGCAGGTGCTCGTACGTGACATCTGGGTTTTTGAGAAGTCTCTGTTCCACACAGGAGCTTACTGGCGTCTCTGTGGCCGGATTGAATTTCCGAAAAAGGATAAAATCCAACCCGCCCTCTGATATTTTTTGGCCGAGTCGGTTTTCTCTACACAATTGGCATTTTCTTCTAGTCTCTGTTGCAACTAAAGCGTGAATGTTATCTGATTAGGCCCTAGAGAAATCCACTTTGCGTTTATGCTCCAGAACCATTATTAATAAGTGCAAAGACATCAGAAAGAGAATTTTGCCTTGTAAAAACCTCGTTGGAACCAGTTTTCATTTTCTTTTGTTGCTTCTGTCATCTCTTCTACTTAAAAGTTATTGGTGGATTCTTTATGATCAGGCAACTAGTGTAACAAACTGTCTTAAGGAGTCAAAAGCTGGGGGTCCTTTTAGAAGATAAAAGTTGTGTTGTGTTGTTGGCTCCATTACTTATAGTTTATATCCCCAAATGAATTCAATTTGTATACAACGAGGTCCTGCAGCTTAGACGACAAGTTTTCAACTACCTGACCAGTGACCACTTCATAAAGATGTTTTAAATGTTGTTGCCAAAGCAGTGGTTCTTTAGTAGATGCTGGAGAACAAAAACTTTGAAATCTTACTTTTTTTGAGTAAAAAATTGGATAGTGTTCAATAGGCCTGGGCGTTCGGGTTCGGGTTCGGATTCGGGTCGGGTGCTTCGGGTTTTTGGATGGAGAGGTACAAACCCCTTCAGGTTATTTTATACTTCGGATCGGGTTCGGGTTTTTAAGGTTCGGGTTCGGATTATTTCGGGTATAACTGAACTGTGTAACAAATAATAAAAAAAATTCTATGTATCTTTGATTTGACTTTGTGAGACCAAAAACAATATTGTTGAAGTTAGAAGATTGAACAACTTAATATAAGATTTATGATCTTTCTGATTTGTTATTACGTTGAGGAACACGAGTCTGTATTCTTTTTCTTCGTGTAATTTCTATTTGTATTATCTTAAATAGAAAATTTCTATTCATAAATTAAAATCAAAGAGACATCAAAATCAAACAGAAATCAAACATGGATAATCATGAATGTTTGAGCTCATGCTTGTGTAAAGCGCAAAGAGAAAACAAATCGTAAATCCTACTTGTAATCAAACATAAATCAAAATCGCAAAATATAGTGATTCATACATGTAATCGGTCATGAAATGAGTTTAAGTATGTACTGAACATATATGTTGAAGAAGGTGAAGAAGGAAAGATGAATGGGAATGGGAGATGTAAGTTTAGGGTTATATATATATATATATATATATTCGGGTAATTGGTTTGAGTATCGGATATAACCAATCGGGTACGGATAACCAGACTGGTTGAATTCTAAACCTATTCGGACTTTTTTTAACTTTGGTTCGGTTTTGGGTTCGGATTTTTCTGGTCGATTCAGGTTCGGATTCAGGTTTTGGTTAATATGCCCACGCCTGCCTAATGTTCAAAAAGCATCTATAACTTGACTATATTATAGTACTGCATTAAGCGCTTTTTCTTAAATTAAAGTCATTTGGTTCAAACAATTAGAGATTTTTACTTTTCTTGAGAGAGATCTCAGATGTTAAATTAGAATAATATTTATTCCTTGGAAAAGTCGTAGTGATATTTGGCAGACGAACATGTTTTAAACGTGATGTGATCCTCCAAAAAGGCTTGCAAATGGGCAGTGGCTGCTATTCTCTCTTTTAAGTTTTAAATCTTCTTCTAATTCTTCTTCCACTTTCATTGGTCCCTTTTGAGGCGTGTGGGAGATCACTTGCGATGGAATCACAGAAACCCATGTTCCAAGTCGAAAACTTTGACGATGAGTTTGTTCAGAAACTGGTCTACGATGCTCTCGTTTGGTGTTCCCTTCACGGGCTCGTCGTCGGTGACAAAACTTATCAGGTTAGTTGCTGTCCCCCACTCTCAAGCTCCCGCCTTTTGATGTTTCAATCAGACAATCATGAGGTTTGGGCATGATGTGTTCCAGTAAAGTTGGAGGAAAGATTCAAACTTTGATCATCTGTATTAGTCTTGTGTTGCTAATTTGAATTATCCCATCTGAATGTTTTTGATGAGAAGGTTTTGATTTACAGAAATCAGGAACAGTTCCAGGGGTTGGGATGACGCACGCCCCGATTTCATTGCTGCCAACTCAGTTCCCAGAAAGTTACTGGAAGCAAGCTTGTGAAGTTGCTCCCATCTTCAATGAATTGGTTGATCGTGTCAGCTTGGATGCCAAATTCATACAGGACAGTCTCTCCAGGTTTTAGTTCATCTTAACTCTCTCTCTCTCTTTCTATCTGAAAGTAGCTGTCTTTGATTTGATTCTCTATATGTTGCAGAACGAAAAAAGCCGACATCTTTACATCTAGACTTCTTGACATTCACTCCAAGATGCTAGAAAGCAACAAGAAAGAGGTCTTTTACACTAAACTTGTGGTTTCCTCGATTCATTGGTAACAATCATTCATTTTGCTGTGTTTGTGTTTGCAGGACATTCGTTTGGGTTTACACCGGTCAGATTATATGCTAGACGAAGAAACAAAATCGCTTCTTCAGATAGAGATGAATACAATTTCTTGTTCCTTTCCAGGCTTTGGTCGTCTTGTTACCGAGCTACACCAGTGCTTTTATCTCCCATACTACACCATCTTCTGATTTAGCTTAAAGGTTTACATTTTTTAAAAATTTCTTTCATTCACTTGTTTTGCAGGTCATTGCTTAGATCTCATGGGGATCATCTTGGCCTAGACTCTGAACGTGTACCCAAAAACACATCCAATAGCCAGTTTGCAGACGCAATGGCTAAAGCTTGGTTGGAGTACAACAACCCAAGGTTAGCCTCAGAGCCAAAGAACGTATTTCCAAAAGTTTCATGTTTAAAGATATAATCTTTCTTTGTTTCAGAGCGGTGGTCATGATAGTTGTGCAGCCGGATGAACGCAACATGTACGATCAGCATTGGCTAAGCAGCGTATTGAGAGAAAAATATCCTCTTTATGCCTTGTTCCTCCGCTTTCCCGAGGCTCTATCTTGACTTTTTAATACTATATAAGGTGTTGTTTGCTCTTCTTTAACTTCAAAACACGCACAGTATTGTAACCATCAGGAAGAGTTTAGCAGAAGTCGAAACAGAAGGGAGTGTACAAGAGGATGGAACACTTATTGTGTAAGTAGTCGTCTTTAAAACCATTTATTATTGAAAACTGTGTGAAAGAGCTTTTGTTGTTGTTGCAGTGATGGCCAAGAAGTCTCGGTGGTTTATTACAGATCAGGCTATACTCCCAGAGATTATCCATCTGAATCAGTAAGTAAACTATCTTCTTTCCCTTTTGTGGCTTGACCATTTTAAGAATATACTGAATCAGTATTGTGAACTTGAAGGAATGGAATGCTAGGCTGCTTATAGAGCAGTCCTCAGCTGTCAAATGCCCCTCTATAGCTTATCACTTAGCTGGCACCAAGAAAATCCAGCAAGAACTTGCAAAACCAGGTGTTCTCGAGAGGTAAAATGGACATCATTTTTTTTTATCTTGCAGAGAGGCTGAAACTGAACATTTCGATAAACAGGTTTATGGACAACAAAGATGACGTTGCTAAGCTGAGGAAATGCTTTGCTGGACTTTGGAGCTTGGACGATCCAGAAATCATCAAGAAAGCAATTGAGAAACCTGAGTTGTTCGTCATGAAGCCTCAGAGAGAAGGAGGAGGTTAGAACCCTGTTGAAGTCCCCCTAGAGTCTTCCTACTGTACTTCCCCCTCATATTCTAAGCTTATGTTCTTGGATTCTTTCAGGTAACAACATTTATGGAGATGATGTGAGGGAAAATCTTCTGAGGTTGCAGAAAGAAGGAGAGGAAGAGAACGCTGCGTATATCCTAATGCAGAGGATATTCCCAAAAGTCTCAAATGTGTTCTTGGTGCGAGAAGGCGTTTACCATAAAGATCAAGCTATATCAGAACTTGGAATCTATGGCGCTTACCTCAGGTACAGAGTAGAAACGAAGAGTTTGGTATAAGCTTGAATTGAGTCTCTCTACTTAATATGTTGTGGCATAATCTTTGAGCAAACGTGTAGGAACAAGGAGAGAGTTATAATAAACGAGCAGAGCGGTTATCTGATGCGCACAAAGGTCTCGTCATCAGATGAAGGTGGTGTTGCGGCTGGTTTTGCTGTCTTGGACAGCATTTATTTGAATTGAGATTGGATCCACATTCACCGTCAACTTGATTCATGTTTCTGTTGGTTTATTCCCTTCTCTCTTTTTCTCTTCTTCTTGCTTGTTAAAGATCTGTGCACTTCTAATTAATAAAGGTTTATAAGACATGACTAGACAAAGCTCTTTACATTTATTTGCAGAAAACATATATGCTTCTAAAAATCTTTTTTTTTTTGGGATTTGGGAGATGCATGGCTGGTTCTGGATATAGCCAAGTGGAATATTGATGTAAGACATGGTTTAAACACAAAATTTCATTAATGTTTATAGCCTCGGGGTTTACACTAACAAGGCATTTGATGAAATAAATTTAAAACAATGTATGTAGTTGGAGATTATATGTACATGCTCGAGACGCTCCCACCAAAATTTACGACGTATCTAGAAAACGGCATGGATAAGATGGGTGATGGTTATAAGAGATGTTACGAAGATGTTATTGAAGAGATTCTTACGAAAAAAAACTATATCTAGAGAGTGTTGTATGAAAGTTGTAAACATTGGAAAAGAATGCTACATAGAGATTAGAAAATTGATGTTTCAATTATATCAACTCAAAGTCTCAAGTTTCTTTTAGAACTAACAAAGTTTGGGATAAATATTCTGTTGAAGTTGAAAGTCCATCTTCATCTCACAATGACAAGATTTAATTATCTTGATTCAACCTTGTTATTAAATACTGATTTATTATAGGATGTATTCTAAACTAGTGGTTTGTTATACTATTTTAACTATATAATAAAAAATAAAAAATTTATGAGCTCGTTTTCTTAATTCTAATGCGGTATCTTGGGTTATCTTAACTAGTGTTTGTTTGGCTTACAAGAATCTTGTTAAAAATATCGTATATTATTTTCTTGTAACTCAAAAAAATATGTTCTCTGGCAGTTTAATAACTTTATAAGAAAAAGTAAAAATTGAGAAAATGATATTGGAAAAAACCCAGTAAGTTACTCTCTTTTTATGATCCTAGCTAGGATCTAATTTGTGAAATTAATTACGTCAAGCTATTTAGAATATTTTCCGCATAACACATAGCTATATACTACCTTCAGACAGTATAGAGCTTTCTCCAAAACAGCATCCTTTCGACCAAAATCACCTTTAAATGGATCCAAACCAGTGGATTATTATATATACACACTTGTAGATCACAGGAATAGGAGAAAAACAATTAAAATAAAAAGTTTATAAAAAATATAAGACATAATGGAGCTTAAAAAAATTTCCATGGCTTTTTCCATATCTACTTTGGTATCACTTGTGTATCCAAGTTTGGGCCAAGAAAATGGTGACAACCACCCATTGGTTAATCTCGGTCCTGAGATGGATGCAGTGGAGGCAGCAGTATTGCGAAGGCAGTATTCCCGGCTTGCAAGATTACAATTTTAATATGCTCGAGAACCTTCCAATTAACAAAATACATGATGTATTTCGGAACCTCTATGGATAAAATGGAAAGTAGTTGTACGAAATGTACTGAAGATACTATTGAAAAGATTCTTACGAGAAAAAAAAAAACTATTTCCAGAGTGTTATCTGAAAGTAGTAAAAACTGAAAAAACAATACTACATGGAGATTAGAAAAGTGATGTTTCGCTATTATCAACTCAAGCGCTTTGCTTCTCATGTTTCTTTCAGAACTAACGAGATTTGGAATAGATGTTCTACTGAAATTGAAAGTCCTTCGTCATCTCAATATTAAATTCTCTTGATGGAACTTTTGTTATAAAATACTGGTTTAGTATATGGTGTACCGTAACATTATGGTTTATTATACTATTCCAATTATATAGATTAAAATTTAATCATCCATGAAAGTATAGTCTTTTTGTTTTTTGTTTTTATTTCTTTGACCCAAATAAGGATTCTTTTAACCTCAGCTTTCAAATAAGAGGAGGTCCAACTCCATTAAGTTTTTTTAACTAACAAGCAAACAAACATCTATCTATCTATATATATAAAGTTGGTTTTTTCCCTTCTTATGACATGTGGAATGGGGGTTTGTTGACATGTGTCCTCACATTTTTTTTGTATTTTAAATCCTTTTTCTTTTAGATTATTGCAATTTGTTCCATCAATTTATAATTATGTACTATCTAATCCTTCTCACACTTATTAGTCCCTAAAATTCAAGAAATAAATAAAATAATAAAAATATATTTTAAATATTTAATTTATTTACAATTAAAAATAGCATAAATTTTCACCATTTTATTATTTTTACTAATTTTTATTATTTCATTTACAAATTATATATTTATTTCACTATTAATATCATAAGATAATCAAACTAAGAATAAGAAACTAGAGCACCAACGCAAATAACCAAGAAAGC
>NC_027754.1:36030672-36042291 GCF_000695525.1 Brassica oleracea var. oleracea | reverse complement strand
TCCAAGCCCATATAACATGCACGAACGAAAACATTATCCAAACCTCGAGTGGCAAACATGGTGAAAGGGAGAGCCACCAGACATGCGATGAAAGCTGCAAAGAGATGCGAGAATAGAGAGGGAAAGGGAGACGAAACGAAATCAGCAAACTATGAAGCCATCCTCGAGCTATGAAAGAGAGCATAGAAGTATGAACACCAAAAATTAGATCTTGAAAACAAAGACGAGCAGAGACTATTGACGGTAAGCCAACGTTGAGGAATACAACATCAAAAACGACTAAACTCTGACCCAACCAAGAAGATGCAGTTCCTAACATCAGCTGAAATCTAAGGAAGAAGATGAGCAATCAATATTGACTGGAACAACCTACAATGCCGTGAGAATCAACCGAAAAACTGAAAACTCATAAACCCGATCTACAACAAATACCATATAATAAGAAGACAAGGAAGAACAAGAGAAAGATGTAAGTCTTTTTCCGGTGATGGTGAGAAGCACCGCACACCAGAAAGGTAACGAAATACATAGACGGGGATGGCTCAAGGTCAAAATATAGGGAGAGGGCAAAAACATCTTACAAGTTATAATTTTCAAAAATATGAAAAAAATATAATACAATTTTGACGTTGAACCCGCTAATCTTAGAATCAACAAAGTTATTGAAATTCAATAATCTTTTACATTAGATGCTCATTTCACTACTAACAAGTACTATACACACAACAACACATTATTCGAAAATACAAACACAAAATATATTAACATATCATCTATTACTACATAACACGCTAAAAACACCAAATAATGATCTTAACAAATAAAAACGACAACATAATTACATTATCCAAAAAATCATGTTCTTAGCAATAATAAAAATAATATTTCGCGCGAAGCGCGGACACCCTCCTAGTACCTAAGTATAATTAACCTGGCTAAAATATGTATCCTAAAACTACATTTGAAGCTGGAGTTGCAACTCAATTATGTTTGCATCTTCAAGAAAAGACAAAAGGCTAATTATAAAGCCCAATCCAGGGAAGTATTAACATTGAAAACCCAATCTCAAAACTCCTTCAAAGGCTTAAACCCATCAACAATGTAATATAGTTTTCCAGTCGAGAACAACTTCTTCAATGGCTACTTTAACATACAACGTAGGTAGGAATCTTATTTGGATGGGTTGGTGCAGTTTGCAAAGTTTATCTATGAGGTGAAATCATAAATTCGGCATCTTCAATGTAAATATCAGTTGTATGCAAACACTTCATCTCAATTAATTGGTATTTTTGATTTAGTGAAATTACTAGTACTTTTCAAAAACGTTAAAAAACATACAGATTTGAGGATATTATAAATGATAAAAATTTCTGAATCATGTTTTAGAACGTGAACGTGGATAATATGAGTGATATATCATTCATCGCCGTATCATAAAACTAGTGAGATTCATTAGTTTAATTAAGTTTTCTTATGTTCTTATTTGGTATATGTTTAACTGTTGTATGTATTTGGGGGATTAGTCATATTTCTGAAAAATACAAAACCGTGAAAAAGCTGCATATCATTCACATGAAAACTGAATATGTAAATATCATTCAATACTTATTTATAAAATGCTAATATTAGGATAAATTTAAAACCAGTTGTTAATTTGTATTTTATCATCCAGTATAGGCCTGGGCATTTCGGGTATCGGTTCGGTTCGATTCGGGTATTTCGGGTTTCGGGTAGTTTGGATAGGGGTGAATCCTAATGTGAACGTAAATCATAAAACCAATGATACCACCAAAACAGTTATGGAGTCGTTAGTGGTGATGTGTCCTGTCACAATACTCCCGCTTCCATAGCATACTTGGCCTCAAGTATGAAAATCAGGGTATCCCTTCCGCCGAACTAATATACCTTTGTCACTGCTCTGTTTTGGCGACTTACCATCTTTTTCTCAAGCATCCTCTATGGTTCTTTATCTTTGCAGAAATATTGAGGCAAAATCGAATGTGATGGAGGTGGATTTGGACAGAGCTTTAACTGATTCTCAGAAAAGACATTATGAGTGTGGTAACAAACAGTGTCAAGGTTGAAGGTTTGCTGTGTCTCTAGCGTACTGTCCAGTTCCCAAAGATGAAGTAAAGCAATCTGAGGTCCTTGTAACATGAGTTTGTTGAGACTGTTTCCTGTGATTTCCTTGGGACTGTTTGGTGAACATGTTTCCTGTGATTTCTGCAACCCAAGGGCAAGGTTTGTATTTCAGAACTAAACATGTATCCCTGCATCTTCCAAGAAAACACACTACATTTGTACTTAGTAATCAGTTCTCTACTTGCTGCGACGACTAGTGTTGGTTTGGTTGGTATCAAAGTGCACCCTAAGCTTTTAGCGATCTGTACATCGAGAAAGTTATGAGTGCTGCCAGAGTCGAGTAAGATATGCAACTTCAATTTTACAGTTAAATATCGGGGTTCCATTTAAGGCGTGGACAGAGATAATGGCGACCTTGTTGTCTTCATCGAGAGTTGTTTCACGTATTTGTTCTTCCAGCGCAATTTCTTCATCAAACTCTGTATCAGCTTCCAAGAACAAGAACTCAGCACGCCTATGCTTAAGTTGATGACCTGGTGTAAACGGTTCCTCACAAAACATGCATAAACCCTTACGTTTTCTTTCCTACATCTCTTCTAAAGATACCCGTTTCTGAGGTGTGTTGGAGAGGAGGGGGTTTATTGTTTTGATTTCCAACAGCGTTAGTCGTGGGTGGTGTTGAGGTGCTGAATTGGTTCTTCTTGGGTTGTGAGAAATTTGATCTTCATGAGTTGAAGGTGGGAGGAAGTGTTCTAACCAGAGTGTGTTGAAGAGATAGTTCATGAAGCTTTGCGATCCTTGCAGCTTCTGGAACGGTTGTGACGTTGAATTGACGTACATAAAGAGCCAAATGTTATTTAATGTTTGTCAAGAAGATACTCAGAGCATGGCCCAGAGCAAGCGTAATTCTGTTCGCAGCACAATAGAGCTTCTCTAAATGGATTTCAATGGTGTTGTTACCTTGCTTTAAGCTGACTAATTCGGATAGAGGGTCATCATATAGCTCTCCAATGCGTGCTGATACAGCTGCAACATATTCCGGCCAGAGTGGAAAGATGTTGTAGCGATTAGCGATGTAGGTGTGGTGCCACTGTAAGGCTTTGCATGTCATGTGAAGAGAAGCAAGGTGGACCTTCAGTTCAGGCAGTGTGCTGTCTATGGAGAAGAATTGTTTGCAATGATATATCCATTCTCTAAGAACTGACCCATTGAACATCGGAATCCAATTTTAGTCAATCTTGAAGCTAGTCCATTAGGTAGAGTTGGGTTGGGATTATGATCAGTATCAGGATTGTGTTGCAATGTTTTTGTCGTGCTGCCATCCAAAGTTTTCTGGCAGTTCTTCTTGTCGGGTCATTCCAGAGTTGGAAATAACAGCAGTTGAGTTGTCTTGACTTGTGCCTTGTTAGTTAGTCGAAGGTGGTGGGGTGTTGGCGAAGTATTTTTCCATCATGTTTCTGAGTTCAGAGATTTCTCCGCTTAGTTCCTTGCGGATTGCCTCTGTTTGCTGGTTTTGTGACAAAAGAAGTTCCTCGATTTGCTTGTTCATGTCGCTTAGAGCGGTAGCCTGACGGGTTTCGATTCCTTGACTGGTCATGAGGTAGTCGATTGCTCTGATACCACTGAGACGGGAAACGGATAGATAGATTCCCCAACTAGAAATCCTACTTGCGGATTCGAAGAAAGGGGGATACACAAACCTACAAACCTAGAAGATGACCAATTGACCTCTGAAGAAGAAGGACTGAGCTCGATATGCTAAGTTCTGTATGAACTTGAGCACGAGATAGATTCAGAGAGAGTTTGTGATTAAGGAATATTATTATTATTGATAAGCTAAATATGCCGTGAGGCTTACATATATAGGAAAACCAACTACTAGATAAAGCCAAATCAAATAGGAATCCTAATGTGAATGTAAATCATAAAACCAAACAGATAATGATAACATCAAAACTGTTATGGAGTCGTTACGGACCGTGGTGACGTGTCCTGTCACAGAATCTTCTAGTGAAGTTCAAATTTAACACATATAAAGAGCTTTTTTTTGTTAACTGATTGTATGTAGGATAAAAAGGAACATCATTTAGTGGAGAGTTCTGTTTTGGCTAGTAGGACAATCAAGCTCACATAAATCAAGGCACAAGATAAACATGAAGGTCATGAGAACTAAAATGCAGATGATTCTATATCTGGTAATTATACGACAAACGAACACAACAGAAGCAAATTGAGGAACTAATTGCTACTTCTGCCGTCATTCGAACATCACTTTGCTTATAATAAGTTTGGTTATGGCACCTCCTTGGTTGATCTGGAACTGGTCTCCTAATCCAAAATGAGCCATCAATAACCAAACAAAGCTATGAGTTCTCCACCTTTGCTTAGCTGAGCCGCGTGTTCGATAGCGCCACACTAAGTTGCTGCATAAGAAAGGAACTCAACCCACACTTCCCACATGTATGTCTCGCCCTTGACTTCTTTTAAGCCCATAAGCTCTTTGAACTTGTTTTTTACATCTCTGTACACAACTAGTCTTCTGAGATCTTCATCATTTGCATGAATGCCAGGCAAGCAAGCAAGCAATGCATTTCCCGTAGTTGTCCACCTCAGCCAGCATGAGAATCTGATCCTTTGGGTTTCTTACCCTTTGTTGGGCAACATGGGGACTTTCGTCATCAAGTTAAACATCTTCGTGTTGATATCCCCCAATTCTTTCTTCATGCCTTTGGTAAACTCATGTTTTGAAGACTCCACTTTCTTCAGCAGGCTGTTAAGTGGAGTAAAATGTTTCCTCACCTCATATCCAACGTCTTCGTTACGTTCTTGTAGCTTAATCAGATCACTGTTCAACTTACGTAGATTAAGTTGCAGCTTGGGAACCACATCCTCAGAATCTTCTTGGCCAACTAAAACATCAGGTGAACTTGTCACTGATTCAAGTCTCTTGTTTTGGTTATTGGTCTATGATCATGTTTGCTTATTGAGTCCAGCAGCAGTGCTTCCAGACGTCTTTATTATATCTTGCCTCTGATATGGAAGAAGCTTTGTATGTAGTTGGTTCACGATCTTGAGGATCTCTTGGATTGCAGTCTTTGGATCATCTTTTTTCTTTGGCACCTCTGGTGATAACTCCTTGGAAACCATGAAAACCCTTTCTTCTCAGCTCCCAGAAGAAACCTAAAACACACACAAGACCCAATTTGCAAAAAAAAAAAATGTCTAGATCAAGTTTTTTGAAGATATTCCATAACAAACCACATCAGTAATCAACTTGTGAACTTGAGGTAATTGGTAAGAAAGGTTTTATATTTTCCCTACCTAGAAAGCTTTTACGTACCTCTCGCAAAACGACTAAAGAAAGACACATTTGTCAAAGAAACGTTGTTTTTCTTACTTGTTTTCTGTTTTCCCACTCGTTAAAAAAGTGAAAAGCGGGAATTAACATTTCGGCATCGCCAAAGACAAAAGACCGACACATGGCAACACGTAACTAGTCTGGACCATTTCTATGTGACCAGTATACCCATGTATACTTCAAAAAAAAAGTGAGACCGGATCTCACCTGCAACATCAGTCAATTGCAAATGAGACAAGAGATGGAATAAACAAAGACTCAAGAGTTTAATAAGCTTATTAAAGTTCAGTAAATTCAATGCTTTTGTTAAAATTTTCTAATGCTATGTCGAAATTCGATACAGTAAATTGGATTATCTCAATTAGGCCTGGGCATTTCAGGTATCGGTTCGGTTCGGTTCGGGTATTTCGGGTTTCGGGTAGCTTGGATAGGGGTTAGAGGATCCATTTAGTACTTGACCTATTTTCGGTTCGGTTCGGTTCGGATAATTTCGGGTTCGGTTCGGTTCGGATAGTAAATGTAGGAACCGAAAAATATCCGGAAAAAGTTCGGTTCTCATTTGGATCCGGTTCGGGTTCGGATAGTTCGGGTAGTTCGGATAATTTGGATAAAATATCGGGTATTTAAGGTAAAATATCAAATAATTAGGATGATTTAGATAAAAAATTTGGACATTTCGGATTACTTTGGATATTTTGGATAAAACTATCCGGATATTTTCGGATACTTTCGGGTAGTTTGGATACTTTACAATAATTTAGTTATCATCAACTTTTTCAGATACTTTTAATAGAATTTTAAAATTAAAAATATATATTTAGTGATGTTATATGTATATATAATTAATATTTTTATATATTCGGGTACCCGTTCGGTTCTCGG
This sequence comes from Brassica oleracea var. oleracea, assembly GCF_000695525.1. Classification (NCBI taxonomy): domain Eukaryota; kingdom Viridiplantae; phylum Streptophyta; class Magnoliopsida; order Brassicales; family Brassicaceae; genus Brassica; species Brassica oleracea. The sequence continues at coordinate 36,035,969 of NC_027754.1, read as the reverse complement.
TTCGGTTCCGGTTCGGTTCGATTATTTCGGATATAAAAATATAGGAACCGTACGGGTATTTGAGGGTATTGGTCCGGTTCCGGTTTCGGGTATTTCGGTTCGGTTCCGGTTCGGTTCTTCGGTTCCGGTTATTTTGCCTAGGCCTAATTCAGTATATGTTTTAGTATTTGTATGTGGCGGAGTCAAGTTTTTAAGTTGTATATCAGTCAATACTAATAACTAAAGAGATTACTAGCTAGGATCATAAAAACAAAATTTGATAATCAAACTGAAAATATAAAAATATATTTAATACGCAAATGAAAACAACAAGTAGATTACTCTCAACACACAATATGATTAAACAAAACATGGTCCCCTATCCATATCATGTCAAGCAATCTTGATCGCAAATGTACTTCTCCTGAATCGCAATAACGAGTTAACAGAATACGATTTATTTTAGTTAACAAAAAAAAAATAAGTGAAGCCTAAATTTCTGGCGTCAAAAACAGTTGAATATATGAAAATTTAACTATTAAAGTGGGGCAACTTATGCAACTATACAATTATCATAATGTATGCATTGACAAAACTTTTACCATTGGTCATTTTGTAACATGCGTCTTTAGCGTATGTGAAAGTGATATATGATATTTGATTTCTAGAAACTGCATGTGAACAAAAAAATCACCCCCCCAATACGGTACCCGCAGTTCGAGTCCCGCTGGCCATCCGGGTTAGGGTTAAATCCTAAGAATACGTGGAGTGTCATGGGCCTCGCGGGAATAGTCGGTTGACCACGGTCGTCGGAAACCCGCGGTTATCTAAAAAAAAAAAAAAAAACAAAAAAAAAAGAGAAACTGCATTTAACAACTTTAACAAAAACATAAACAAGACGTCGAAAAACAGAAGCCAAAAAAATATTGAAGCGAGTCCATCAGTTAGGTTAGGTTATGATCAGTGGCGCATTGTGAAATTGACAATCATTATTTAAAAAACTTTGGTGTTTTCTTTGCTGTGTCAATCACTGCGTCATGTCATAGCAAATAAACAACAGAATATAATTGAATAAACCGTGGTCCCTAGTACATATTAAAAATACCGTGAAATGAAGGGCATCAGAACATTTGAAAATCGTATTTATCGATATTTCATCTGACCCACACATATGTACATCGGGCAAGTCAAATTAGAACGTGATAGAGCCTTCAATAATGTATTGCCAATTTGATATACATATGTATGATACAGGATCAGCTTTCAGATAAATTGATTGTCAATCTCTAAGTCTTTCGTATGTGAATGGAATGAAATGGGTTATCTTATCTGTCGTTGTAGTAGGTCATTGATGTACTTCTGAGCGTAACACTGAGCTCACTAAGACGTGATGTGACCCAGTAATGGAGTCTAGATGAGATTGAATTGTATTCTGCTTTGATGATTGATCAACCAGCTAATTGTTTTAGTGACCATGAAACTATGGTCATGAATGGTAACTTCGTGGGTGCGGATTTCTGAGCGGTTTTGGTAAAACTGCACCATTCGTAACATTCTTCAAAGAGGCGTGCGGTTTTGTAAAACCAAAAGGTAAATCCGCACTTGTACAATTTGTTCAGTAAATAGTTAATAATGCACTTCAAATTAGGTAGTCTGTAATTTTTTTTTAACAACAATTGATTTTATTAGCACTTTAAATGGTATATGGCCAATACAAGAAATTCACCAACCAAATCGGTGGAATCGTATAAAAAACAACAATATTATGATCAATCAAGGATTGCTTTGCCAATGAATCAGCCGCCATATTCCTTTCTTTATTAACACTTCCTAGTGAGCAATCCGGTAGCAACGATATCCAATGGCGTATATCATGTAAGATATTTCATAACTGGACGTGATTAACCACAATCTCATTAACAATGCGATCCAGTTCTTTATTATCACCTTCAAATCAGACCTTTCTCCATCCTTTAACCCATACATACTGAGGAACATATAAAAAAGCCAATGCTTCACCTTGTAAAGGGGAGTTAACATTATCCACTTTCACAATTCCAGAGCAAATATGAATTCCTTGATGATTTATGATTATCCAACCAATCCCAGCATAGTTATTACCTTCCTTATAACTACAGTCGAAATTACACTTGAGCCAATCTTGAGGTGGTGGTTCCCGCTGTGAGCATTTAGAAGTTCTTACTTTCAACGACTCTGAGGTCATATAATGGAGATTCCATTCCTCATTAGCATCCTTAGCCCTTTGAACATCCTACATAGGGTGTACATTTCTCTTATCAAAGAGAAATTCATTTCTCGATTTCCATATGTACCATAACATCCAAAAGGATAGATTTGACAGTTCTTTAGGGGTCGTCGGACTCTTCTGAATATGAAGTAAAGATAATAAGTTATGTTTCAGATCCAGTGACTGAATACCTTGAGCAGAAGCAATGCCAAATAGCTAATGCGTGTGGGCAAAGAAACATCACATGATTGATAGACTCCTCTTCCATACAGCATCTTTTGCAGACTGGATCAGTGTTTATCCTCCGAGTGCATAACTGAACGTACGTAGGCAGAGCACCCGAAACCACTTTCCATAAAAATTGATGTATTTTAGGCAATATTTCTAATTTCCAAATTTCTCTTTTGATACTCAAAGACTCTGGAGGCTGTTGAATTGGCTCCCCTTCAGAAAACAAATGCGTAGCAGCCCAATATCCTGATTTAACTGTATAATTCATGTCTGCAGTGTAGGGCCACACATACTTATCGCACTGACTATATCTAGACAAGCGCATACCAGTAATAAGATCCACTTCCTCAGGTGCTACGTAATCTCTAATCTTTGTGACATTCCAGGTTCGAGTTTCTTGATCAATAAACTCTGAAACTTTCATGTTAGGCAACAGGCAAGGAGATTGAAGCTTTCCCGGAGGAAGAACATGTAACCAATGATCGGAGGAAGAACATGTAACCAATGATCCTCCCATACTCTAGTATCATTACCATCAGCAATCTGTACTACCATACCCTTCTGAAGTAGTTCCTTTCCAACTTGAATGGATAAGCAGCGTTTTCACCAAAAAATGCACTGAGCAATTATATTCTTTATTTTTTTACAATAAAAATATGTTTTAAATACATATGTTGTACATTATCTTAAGATACTCATTCACAATTCCAACATGTTAATAAGTACAGATTTTTCTTTTCATTTTAAAATTCAAATAAATGTGTATTTTTAATATCACGTAAATAGTAAAGTTTTGTACATAAATTTAACTGCAATATTTGCTACACCATCATATCATATAAATATACAAGATGTACAAGTATTTTCTGTTCATTTCAAAATTAAATAAGTTAGTATTAAATAAAGTGTATTTTGTACCTCAAATTACTTTGTAACCATAATAATATATGTTTTAGGATTTTCGCTCTTTATTTTAGCAAAGGATTTTCGCTCTTATTAATAAAACATAATATTCCTTTCGTATCACTTTAAATGATGTTTAAGGATTTTAATTTTGTTTCATAATAAGTGATGTTCTCACTATTCTAAATAAAATTTAATGTATTTAAAAATTGTGACCCATTACAAAATATTATATTTTTTTTTATTGGTTAAACTACTATTATTTAATACTACTTTTATGCAACCAAGATAAACTACATAATTTTTTATATTTTCTTATTTTTTGTGCAAAAACCTTAAAACCCACTTAAAATGATACAGGATGAGTAAAACTTAGTTATTAATGCATAGTTTTTTGTAATTATATATTTTTTATATTTCTAAACCAATAAAATTTTAGAAAATGCAATTAATGTTCTTAGAAGTTCACAATTTTTCATTAGTAATTGACAAAAAAATGTATTGGAAATATAAAAAAACATCTTTTTGCAAACAATTTTTTTTCTACAATATGCAACTTTTTGAAATGGAGGGAGTATAATATACATATCTTTTTCACCATTTGATACCATTTAACTATATACAATAAAAATAATAATTTCACTGTTTTATTGAATAATTAAAATTTTAAATCTAATATTTACTAAAATTTAATAAATTTATTTTATTTTTTTTTTCTATCAAACCCGCTCTCTTTTTCTTATCAAAACCGCATTACTTTTTCTATCAAATCTGCACTTATACTGCAAACCGCATGAACCGCAGTTAAACCGTACTGCACTTAAATTTTGCACCGCTTATATTATCAATACTGTGGTTACCATTCGGACCCTATATGTGTTCTTAGATAAACCAAAACTGAATCAGAAGAATCTTGATTTAAAAAAAAAATTATGTATATATAAATGATATACTTCTTGTTCATGTTTTCATATTTTGAACATACAGATACTCTATTTTACTATTTATAATGTTCACACTGTAAAGGGGCGAACAATATTCACGTACGGTTCAAAACTGTTTTGTAAAATAATAGTGCAAGTGACAGTAGGCAGAGGACATGTACGGGACAATAACACGTGACTAGTTACAGTAAATTGGCCAACATTTTTAATGTGGATAAGCTATGACTTGTCAACCAGTTCCAGTATGTAAATCTCCTTTAATTATTCAACCAGTTCCATGTTCCCTAACCGTATCTTTAGAATTCTTCGTTTCTTTTTTCCAAAACTATATATTTTTTTAAATATAACCTTGTGGATGGATTATTCCCTGCATTATTGGTTGGCTCCGCGTTGCTTTGGCAGAGGTATGTAATATATATTGTTGGCAACACTTAAATTATTAGGTTATGTCAAAGTGGAAGAACGCGATTCCAGATAGAGCTTCACAAGTTTATTCTGGAAAAAAGTACAACGCCGAGAAGGCTCATAGCTAATAGGTTTTCCACGGTTTTTCGCTTGGCCCGTGGATCTCATTTTGTGTGACGAGTGACACTTTAATTTTTCGAATGCTCAATAAATTTGTTTATTTACTACGTAATCATCATATAATTTTTCTTCATGTTTTGGGCTTAGTCACAAGATACCGTAAATTAGGCCTGGGCAAAATAACCGGAACCGAAGAACCGAATCGGACCCGAACCGAAATACCCGAAACCGGAACCGGACTAATACCCTCAAATATCCGAACGGTTCCTATATTTTTATATCCGAAATAACCGAACCGAACCGGAACCGAACCGAGAACCGAACGGGTACCCGAATATATAAAAATATTAATTATATATACATATAACATCACTAAATATATATTTTTAATTTAAAATTCTATTAAAAGTATATGAAAATAGTTGATGATAACTAAATTATTATAAAGTATCCAACCTACCCGAAAG
>NC_027754.1:36017044-36030585 GCF_000695525.1 Brassica oleracea var. oleracea | reverse complement strand
TAAATCATCCTAATTATTTGATATTTTACCCTAAATAACCGATATTTTATCCAAATTATCCGAACTACCCGAACTATCCGAACCCGAACCGGATCCAAATGAGAACCGAACTTTTTCCGGATATTTTTCGGTTCCTACATTTACTATCCGAACCGAACCGAACCCGAAACTATCCGAACCGAACCGAACCGAAAATATGTCAAGTACTAAATAGATCCTCTAGCCCCTATCCGAACTACCCAAAACCCGAAATACCCGAACCGAACCGAACCGATATCCGAAATGCCCAGGGCTACCGTAAATCATTCATTTTTTCACTATTTCGGTTTAAGTACATTTAATTCTGGAGCTTTTTTATGTATAACTGACAAAGTACATGTATTTTGGTTACATAGATAATTAAATTAATTTTTAAACATTTTTAAATAGCACCAAACCGGAATGTTACAGGATAAACACAATGTCATGGTAAAAAATTTTAACTTCTGAATCTTCTATTAAATTAAGTAATTATTACTTACGTATTATTTTATTTTATTTATTTTATTAATAACTCGCACACGTACTTTACGTGTTTACCAAACTTCAATACGGATGGTGAATTAGTGATACAGTCCACTCATACAGTAACGATGAAGTCAACCACTATATTACATGGTTTTTATCTATTGAAAAATTAAATAAATCGGGCTTTGTGTGGATCTGAAAGATATCCTGCATCTGCAAAACCAACCATTTGACCATTTGAATCTTTAGGGTAAAATAAGCCTAAATCAATAGTCCCTTGTAGGTAACGAAAGACATGTTTAATTCCATTCCAATGTCTTCGTGTTGGAGATGAGCTAAATCTTGCTAGAAGATTAACAGTGAATGATATATCAGGCCGTGTACAATTTGCAAGGTACATCAACGCTCCAATTGCACTTAGATATGGTACTTCCGGACCAAGTATCTCTTCTTTTTCCTCAGGTGGTCGAAATGGATCACTTTCAATGTTAAGTGATCTAACGACCATTGGGGTGCTAAGAGGAGTTGATTTATCCATGTTAAATCGTTTCAACACTCTTTTAGTGTATGTGGATTGATGCACAAATATACCATTTTGTGAATGTTCTATTTGTAGGCCAAGACAGTACTGTGTTTGTCCTAGATCTTTCATCTCAAATTCTCCTTTGAGATAGTCTGATGCCTTTTGTATTTTCTTTTGAGTTCCGATAATGTTAAGATCATCAACATATACCGCGATTATCACAAATCCGGATGTTGTTTTCTTGATGAAAACACATGGGCATATAGGATCATTCACATATCCTTCTTTTGTTAAATGTTCACTGAGACGATTGTACCACATACGTCCAGATTGTTTTAACCCATATAATGATCTTTGCAATTTTATTGCACATAACTCTTTAGGTTTGGAACTTAATGCTTCTGGCATTTTAAATCCATCAGGGATTTTCATGTAGATATCAGTATCTAATGATCCGTATAGATAAGCTGTAACAACATCCATGAGACGCATCTCAAGATTTTTATCAGCGGCTAGACTCATCAGGAATCTAAATGTGATCGCATCCATTACAGGAGAATATGTTTCCTCATAATCAATACCAGGTCTTTGAGAAAATCCTTGGGCTACAAGGCGAGCTTTATACCTTGTAATCTCATTTTTCTCATTTCGTTTTCGAACGAAAATCCATCTGTACCCAACTGGTCTCACATCTTCAGGTGTGAGTACAATAGATCCAAACACTTTTCGTTTGTTAAGCGAATCAAGTTCGATTTGTATTGCTTCTTTCCATTTATTCCAATTTTGTTTCTTTTGACATTCATATATGGATTTCGGTTCTGGATCATCGGTATCTTCATTTACCTCATTTGACATAAGATATGAGAAAACATCACCAATGTCATCATTTTCATTCCTTTTCCATATCTTTTTATTATGGATGTAATTAATAGAAATCTCATGATTATCTTTCGATTCATGATGCTCTGATTCATCAGAGTCCTTATCATTTATTTCTTCCAAAATATTTTCTGCTATTTTGGGTGCATCATATATTTCAGCTTTCTTTTGTTTCCTAGGATTCTTATCCTTAGAACCAGCAGGTCTACCACGCTTCAGGCGTGTTTTTGGTTCTCGTGTGTCATCCTCCTTTTCTTGTTCATTTGGCATTTTGATACGAGCAGGAGCATTTGCAGCTGGTATATGAGATTTAGTTACCGTCTTGGTATCTGCAAATGCATCAGGTAGCTGGTTAGTTATACTCTGTAAATGCATAATTCGTCGAACTTCTAGTTTTGACTCTTTAGTAGGAGGATCAAGATATAACAATGATGGTACACTCCATTTTATATCACTTCCAATATTTTTGTTTTCTCCCCCTAGAACTGGGAATACATTTTCGTCAAAATGACAATCAGCAAAACGTGCTGTAAAGACGTCACCAGTCTGTGGTTCTAGGTATCTTATAATTGATGGGGAATCACAACCAACATATATTCCCAACCTTCTTTGTGGTCCCATCTTTGTTCGTTGTGGTGGTGCTACAGGCACATATACCGCACAACCAAAGATTCTAAAGTGGGAAATGTTTGGTTCTCGACCAAACGCTAACTGTAGTGGGGAATACTTATGGTATGCACTCGGTCTGATCCGAATGAGTGCTTCTGCATGCAAAATGGCATGTCCCCATACAGAGGTTGGAAGTTTTGATCTCATGATCAATGGTCTTGCAATCAATTGCAGACGCTTAATTAAAGATTCAGCCAAACCATTTTGCGTATGAACATGAGCAACCGAATGTTCAACTTCAATTCCCATTACCATACAATAGTCATTGAATGCTTGGGATGTGAATTCACCAGCGTTGTCTAGTCTAACTCTTTTAATAGTATAATCAGGAAACTGTGCTCGCAGTTTGATTATTTGAGTTAGAAATCTCGCAAATGCCACATTTCGAGATGATAATAGACAAACGTGTGACCATCTACTGGATGCGTCAATTAATACCATAAAATAGTGGAATGGTCCACAAGGTGGGTGTATAGGTCCACATATATCGCCTTGAATTCTTTCAAGGAACTTTGGTGATTCTTTATCGATTTTGGTTGGCGATGGCCTTACGATCAATTTTCCTAGAGAACATGCAACACATGTCATTTTATTCCCTTGAGAAATCTCCTGGATTTTCAGTGGATGACCATGTGAACTTTCTATGATTTTACGCATCATTGTAGTGCCTGGATGGCCAAGGCGATCATGCCATAATGTGAACTCTTCTGGGTTCCGTTTTACTACAAGATTTGATTCGATCTCATCGATATAAGTATGATGTAACCCCGAAGGAAGCTCTGGAAACTTTTCCAATATGTGTTTTCTGCCACATTTCTCAGAAGTTACATACATGTATTTCTTTCCATCCTCAGTTGCAGACTGAGTATCATATCCGTGAAGATATATGTCTTTAAAACTCAACAAATTCCTTTTAGAACTTGGAGAATATAGAGCATTATTTATGGAAAATTTTGTTCCATTCGGTAAAGTAAAGTTTGCTTTACCAGTTCCTTCAATCACGTCTGCAGGACCTGATATTGTATTGACGACAATTTTTGTCGGTTTTATATCAGAGAAATATCTCTTTTGTCTCAGAATAGTGTGCGTTGTTCCACTATCTGGTATGCATATTTCACGAATCCGTTTCTTGGATTTTGCTTCATTAGTATTCTGATCCATTTCTGAAATTGTCATAAATATTAATAAAAGAAAAACATAAAATTCATTCATATAAGGAAACATACTACAAGAAAATGTGATTATTGTGACCAATTTTTGTGTCAAAATAGTTGGTCACAATATTATGACGAATTGTTGACAAATTTGTGACGAAATTATTATGTTACAAAATGGTTACTATTTTGTCATAATATTGTGACATAATAAAAAGTAACAAAATAATGTCACAATTGATGACAAATTAGTGACGAAAAATTTCGTCGTTCAAATTGCTAGTATTTTTGCGACCAGAATTTGTCACTAATTTATACTATATTTTGTGATTAAAATTACGATAGTAACTGTTATAAAAGTGAAGCAGCTTCATCACATTTTCTGACTATTTTGGTTACAAAGTTAAAAAACGTATTTTTTTTTTACTTTTATCAAACACGTGATTTTTAATCACACAAATATCGTATAGTGGACAGTTATTGGATCATTCCAAAAGATTTTCCCTCACTTTCAAAAAGCCATTATTTATATCTGTAAACATGAGATTCTCTAAAATAATCATCAAATAATAAAATTAGTAAAGTCATTATATCTATTGCATAGTTTCTATCGTGAGGATAAACTAAACTAATAATTTGGGCTTCTTTAACGTTAAATATTTTATGACCTATAAGGAATTCTATTTATCCTGATGGTAACAAAAAAATGTTTACTTCAAAACATAAATATGAAAAACACGTGAGTTTATAAAATACAACTAATTTGTAATTTTGTGATTAAATAGTATTTAAAAAAAATCCAATAATATAGACTAAATATTTAGGTCACAAACAAATCTTCTTTGTTTTCATCGTTTTCCACACCTCTGCAAAATTTTCCATCACATCTCGAATGGTTTTGTGAATTCTAAATAACACAATGAGTTCTAGTGGCGATATTTTTTCTTCGAGAAGTTGGATGTATAAGCGAATCAATCAAACGTCTAATGAAGTTTCTGAAGAATTTTGTCAAGGTTTAGAGAATTTTATGAAGTTTGCGATGAATCAGCCACTGTTTTTGGAGACTGGGAAGCTTTTTTTGTCCATGTATTAAATGTGAGAATGGAAAACTATGCAAAGAAACAACAGTCTCTGGACATCTATATAACAGGGGGTTTATGCTTAATTATTGGGTTTGGATTTCTCATGGGGAAGACTACAATATTTTGGGCAACAATAGTTTCGTGCCTGAAGAAACTTTGAGAGATGATTATCATTCAGAAGAAGAAAATCCTTATATGGAGATGATTTCAGATGTTCAGAACATGGAAGAAGAACCTAATCCCGAAGCAAAAAGATTTTATGATCTTTTGGAGGCTTCAAAGCATCCAATATATGATGGATGTAAGAAAGGCTTTTCACAACTCTCTTTGGCAGCACGGTTGATGAATTTGAAGACAGATTATAATCTGCCTCAAAGCTGTATGGACTCAGTTTCACAAATATTGAAAGAATATTTGCCAGAAGATAATATCTCTTTGGATTCTTACTATGAAACGAAGAAGCTTATGCGTTCTCTGGGTTTGCCATACCACAAGATTGACGTATGTCAAGATAATTGCATGCTTTTTTGGAAAGACGCTGAAAATGAAGAAACTTGTCGATTCTGCAAAAAAGATAGATTTCGTCCAACTAAAAGGCTTGGAAGAAAAAGAGTTGCGTATCGCCAAATGTTTTATCTACCGATATCTGATAGGTTTAAAAGATTGTATCAGTCAAAAAGTACAGCAGTACACATGAGATGGCATGCCGAGCACTTGACCAGGGACAAAGAAATGTCTCACCCATCAGACGGAGAAGCATGGAAACACTTTCAAGAGGTATACCCTGATTTTGCGAAAGAGTCCAGAAATATTTATCTTGGGTTATGTACAGATGGTTTCAATCCATTTGGTATGTCAGGACATAATTATTCATTATGGCATGTTATAATGACACCGTATAATCTGCCACCAGAGATGTGTATGAAACAAGAATATATGTTCTTGACAGTTTTAGTCCCTGGTCCTAATCATCCTAAGAGAAGTCTTGATATTTTTCTTCAGCCACTGATAGATGAGTTGAAAGATTTGTGGTCTAACGGCGTTCAAGCATTTGATATTTCTACCAAGCAGAACTTTTTATTGCAAGCTGTATTAATGTGGACGATAAGCGATTTTCCTGCTTATGGTATGCTTTCGGGATGGACCACTCATGGTCGGTTAGCTTGTCCTTACTGTATGGATGAGACAAATGCATTTCAGCTGAAGAATGGTAGAAAAACAAGTTGGTTTGATTGTCATCGGTGTTTTCTTCCATTAGATCATAGTTATCGGCGAAACAAGAAAAATTTTATAAGAGGAAGGGATGTGACTGATTGTCCACCTCGTTTGCTATCAGGTGAAGAGCTGTGGCAGAGTGTCAACGGTTTGCCCAAAACAGTTGACTGTGAAGGGAATCATAGACGGTTGCAAGGATATGGTGATACTCACAACTGGCACAAGCAGAGCATTTTTTGGGAGTTGCCTTACTGGAAATCTCATAAACTTCTTCACAACCTTGATGTAATGCACATCGAAAAAAACTTTTGGGATAATATCATCAATACGTTACTTAATGTGCAAGGAAAGACGAAAGATGATATCAAATCGCGACTTGATTTGAAAGAGTATTGTAACCGGAAAGAGTTGCATTTAACATCTGATGGAAAGGCTCCAGTCCCAATTTTCAGATTACAAGCTGATGAGAAAAAGACTTTTCTTCAATGGCTGAAAGAAGATGTTAAATTTTCAGATGGATATGCGTCAAGTATATCTGGTTGTGTTGATCTATCTGGGGGAAAGTTAACCGGAATGAAAAGTCATGACTGCCATGTTTTAATGCAACGGTTACTTCCAATTGCATTTGCTGAGTTGTTGGATAAATCTGTACATGAAGCTTTATCTAGTAAGTATATTATTAATTTATTATTCTATAGTTAAACTAATGTTTTGTGATTAAGAACACGCAGCTTTGTTTTCTAAGTAGAATTCAGATTCCTTTTAATGTGAGAGTATTAATGTGCTTGATCTCCATGTTATACTAGAACTACGTTACACGTTTAAGTTTTTATTGCTTTTGATGTTTTAAATCCTATGCTATAACTTCTAGAATACAATCATTATTTATTTTTTACAGGCGTGAGTTCATTTTTTCGGGATATTTCTGCAAGAACTTTACATAAAGATGGTGTTGCGATGTTGCATCGGAATATTTCTATGGTCCTCTGCAATCTTGAGAAGATATTTCCTCCATCATTTTTTAATGTTATGGAGCATTTGCCAATTCATCTGCCACATGAAGCTCAACTTGGAGGACCTGTGCAATTTAGATGGATGTATCCTTTCGAGCGATACATGTACCACCTCAAGAAGAAGATCAAAAATAAGGCTAAGGTAGAGGGCTCAATCGTGGAACAATATGTGAATGAAGAAATTTCAACATTTTGTTCTCATTACTTTGAGTCGCACATAAAAACAAAGAGTCGAACAGAAGATCGACACTATGATGGAGGTGATGATCAATATACACACCAACTTGGTGATGTTCCAGATATGTTTTACCAACACGGGAGAAGCAGCGGTAAAGCGAAAGATATATGGCTTCAAACAAAAGACTTTCATCATGCACATACATATGTGTTGCTAAATTGCGAACAGTTAAGACCATTTGAAAGGTATGTAAGATCTAAATTTACTTTATATTTTAACAAGAGCAATTTCTTAAAACTTTGGTGTTTCTAAAAGAGATTCATATATAGGTTGTTTGATGAGAGAATGATTGCTGATCATCCGGATATAAGTGATAACAATCTTATCAAGCTTAAAGAAAAAGATTTTGCAAACTGGTTACTAAAACATGTAAGAAATAAGTAGTTTTTTTTACAATAACTAATTCATGCTAAAATTTTATTTTATACTAAAAATGTTTGTATTTGATGGTGAAAATAGGTGGAGGACAATTGTGCGGATAAATCGTACCCAAATTGGTTGCAGTCACTCGCACATGGTCCAATGGTAAAAGTAACTTCATGGCCAATTTATTTTTCAAGAGGTTACATATTTCACACACATGATTATGGGAAAGAAAGAAAAACTGCCAATTATGGAGTTTGTGTGAAGGGTACAGTATCTTCTGGATTGAGCGACGAGCCTGATTTTTATGGAATAATAAGAGATATTATAGAACTACATTATCATGGACCAGTTGAGCTGAAAGTTGTGGTTTTCTTTTGTGACTGGTATGATTCAACCAGTGGAAGAGGTATAAGGAGAAACAAGTCAGGCATCATCGATGTTAATGTTACAAAGCGCTATGGAAAATATGATCCTTTTATTTTGGCTTCACAAGCAGATCAAGTGTGTTATGTTCCATATCCGCGGGTAACTCGGAAAAGAGAACAACAATGGGAAGCAGCAATAGTGATACAACCAAGAGGAAAAGTTTTGGTTGATGGAAACTTAGATTTTACTGCAATGCAGTCTGAAAATGATTCTCCAATTATAAATGTTGATTCCGTGGAAGTCGAGACGTTAACAAATCTGCATGGTCAAGTAGAAGACCTAGATGATGTGAATGTTAACGATGAATCTGGTTCAGATGATGAAGATGGGAATTCAGATATTGAAGTGACAGACGAAGACTCTGAGTAAACTGGTCGTCGTTTGTGTTTTATTTTGATTTAACGTTTGCATTTATTTTGATTTAAACTTCTTTTATTTAACTTTGAAATTTTAGGTAACGTTTCATTCCGTTCAATTCTTGAAATCAATTAATTAACTTGTGCTTCAAGGAAATCAGCCCCATGTTCATTACGAGTGATGCTTATATATGTTGCCGTTGAGCCATCTTGCACTTAGTTAAGAGTATCGGATAATGACTTATTCAGCTTCTGCACTTAGTTGGGTCAATTTTGTTTTACCTGAAAAGAAGAAATCATACGACTAAAGATAGTCGGAGCAAGGTGTTCTAAAAGAGATCGAGAATTTAAAGTTCTTCAAGTGGCTTAGAGTTGGAGATGATGTCTCATCATTGGTCCCTGGAGATAAGTTCTTGTGGTTTTAATGAAAATACCAAGAAGCTGTGATTTAAGTTAATGGCTGCTAATGAGAGAAGTTGGAGTTTACATGTGTGTGTGCTTGAAGTCGGTCACGAGGATTCGAGGTTAATAATAATTCATATGAATCATTTAATATTGTTTGTGGTGTTTTTCTGCAGTTATATTTAATTACTTCTTGGCCATATTATCTATTTGAAAAATTATTGTATCTATTCTTTTAAGCCTTTAGAAGTACACGTATAAGTGTAGATGCACATGTGTGTCTGTAGAGACCCAATAAGCAAAAGAGCTTAAGAAAAGTATTATTATTGAAGTTGAACGATTGAATTATCCCTCGCAGATTATTTTGTTTGGCATCAAATTTATTTATCGTTTGTGCCTTCAAAAGATCAAGACGGTTATATTCTTCGGTCCTACATGACTTCCCAATTTGAAATATTTTCTTTATAAAAAATTATCATTGTAAATAAGTGATATTTTTGTTAAAATAAACACACGTCTTATAATTAGCTAGTGGGTATCTCTAATTTTTTTCAATAGACCGCCTTAAATTTTGTTAAGTGGAGCCATAAACTTTTTATTATACCGCTTAAGTGCTGCCAAAAATTTCACGAACCTATTAAAACCCCAAAATACACCATTACCTAAGGCATTTGATAACCTCTGCCTCTAGAAACTCTAAGGAAGAGATTATCTTTCTAGATTTTCTCTTTTATTTGTTGCTCTCTTTGCCATCTTCCTGTTAAGAAGGTAATTTCTACTTGATTCTAGATTTTGAGAAGTTAGGTTTAATTAATTTTTATTTGACTTTTTGGATTCTAGTAGAATTAACGAGTAAACGTAGATTGATAGTTTCTGGTTTTCATTTGTTTATAATGAGTCATTTATATTCATGATTACATTATACCTTATTTGATTGATTGGTTTTCTAGATGGCTTCGCAAACAATAGGTGGGCGCTCGTACGGAAGTTCACTAAATTACCGTTCTGTTGGTTCACAAGATCCCATTTCCCCTGCTCGCTCACCTACACATGTTGCAAATTCTCAACCAAGTGTGCATATGGAAGACTCGTATGTAGTTCGTACATCTTTACCCATGCTCCATCATTCTCGAACGAATGGATCTAAATGGTACTGATTTTTTTTCCAATTACCAACTGAGTTGTCTCAGATTTATAATTTATTACTAATTTTATCTCAATGGAACAGGTTTAAACACAACACCGAAGTGTCAACTGCAATCAGAAAGATCATTCAAGGTTGTTTTAAAGGACCATGGTACTCTTGGAAAAAAGTGCCACCTTATTATAAGCGAACATGGTTTTCGATGTTTAAGGTATGTTTTCTAACTAATGCTATAATGGTTTTATACTTAACTAATCATCTTTGCTATAATATATTTTCAGAAAAAGTTCAATTGGGATGCTTCGATCAACTATTCAGTTGAAAAGGAGTTTAAGAAACTTGCTGCCTATCGCCTCAAAGGAATGGTAAGTATTGCAAAGAAAGGAGGAGTAAAACCTGACTGGATTTTGTCTGACTATTGGACCACTATGCAAGCTTATTGGGCAACACCAAAAGCTAAGAAAACGAGTGCGAGTGCACGTGCTTCTCGTTTGTCTGATCGCAATGGTTTAGGTCCGCATCGACATAGAGCGGGTTCATGTTCATATGCCAAAGTTCAGGATGTGCTGGTAATGTTTATTTTTCCATTCTTAGTTTCTGATAATTTTGTATTATTTATTTTCTATCTATTCTTAATTGTTTGTAGGAAGCAAACAACGAAGACTTCTCTTTTATTGCTATGATGAAGAAAACACATCAAAGACCCGATGGAACTTACGTTGATGAGCGAGCTCGATTGGTTGCCGAAACCTATGAGAAGCATGTAGAAGAACGCTTGGGACAGCTCGAATCTTCTGGTATAGAGAATGTAACTCTTGAGAATCTTGACCAATGTGAGAAAAATGAGATTTATGTCAAGGTAATATTCTAAATTATACTGCCATCATTTTTAAATAATGTTTTGTCATGTTTTACTATACATGAATATTTACAGTTAGTTACGTTATTGATCATTTCTCTTATTTGTGTCTAACAAGAACGAGTACATCACGGACTTATGATTGTAAAATGGGGTAGTATTAATATGTTTCTTAAGTGTCAAACTAGTTAATGTTGTTGTGACTTGTTTGTTTCTCTACAAACTACACCTTGATTTTTTGACGTGTCTAGTGGCATATACTATTTATTTTTGTAGTTAAATTTTTGCAATGCTTTTGTTTTTGTTCTCATGTTTTGTCATTTGTATCAGGCTGCTGGAATGTCTAAACAGGGACGTGTCTTTGGACTTGGAGCATTACACAGTAAGTTGGTACCATCCTTTGATGCATCATCGAATGCACCAGAAGCTTCTGAAGAAGTGGAAGTAATAACACAAAGATTGCAAGAGGTGGAAGCAGAGCTAAAACAGAGTCGCGAAGAAAATCTGCAGTTTCAGAAAAGACTTGAGAACATGGAGAAACTTGTTCAGTCTATCACAAATCTGAATGTCTAGACCTGGATTCACCACCAAAAAGCTCCCCACTTTCCATGAAGTTTATGTTCATCTCGTGTTTTAGTTTGTTTATTATGTATTTTGTTGTCTATTTTCGTGTAAATATCTTTGTGAACCTAACTTTGTTCTATGACTTGGATGTTAACTTTTATTAAGTATTTTAATGGTAGTTCACGTTTTTTTAGTGTTTCATATTATATATAATATTTATATATTTGAAAATAATGTCGTAATAACAGTATATTAATTTTGCCATTTTTATTTTATTTTGTTAGTAATAATATGTTACAAAATTAGTAACAACATAAGGTCACAAATAGAAGACGTTTGTGACAGCTTAATTACTATCCTTCCGTCCCTAATTGTAACGCATATGTGTGACATTATTTTGGTCAAAATATATGACTAATGGGTGACACAAATTTGGTAACAACATGTAACGAATCTGTGTCTAAATGTGGTCACGGTTTGTGACGTATTGTGACGATTTAATCGTGACAAATTGTGGCGTTTTTGTGACTTTGATATTTCGTCACAATTGGTGACAAAATTGTTACCGTGGTTAATGGTCACTATAGCTGTGACGATTTTGATACGTAAATGGATTTGTGACCATTTTATTGTGACTTTTTAGAATTTGTCACACATTAGTCACAATATAAAAATTGTGACGAAAAAGTAAATCATTGTGACAAAAACTATGGTCATAATATCTATATTTTCTTGTAGTAATTATACAATAAGATGACGTTAAAAACATCATTATTTGTTTAAAACATGAAATATAATAATTATACATGGTAATACTGAAAACTATTCAATACTCTTATCATAGGCATTTCAATTCTCTTCAGAAGTAATCTAGTCCAGCTCATTAGCGAAGTCGGAGGATTCAACATATGAGGTCCCTTCAACATTTTCCGTGAGGTTCACCTCTTTAGCCTTTCCTTTCGTGGACTCTTGATATAACTTACAGAGATGTGAAGGAGTACGACAGGTACGGGACCAATGTCCTTTACATCCACATCTGTAACATACAGTCTCACTTTTCTTTGTGGTATCCTCTTCGGTTTCTTTGCCTTTAGGAGGTTGTTCAGATCTAACCCATTTGTTAGATCTAATACTTTTAGGATAGTAAGGCTTTCCACGTTTGTTGTTGAAACGCCGACCACGACCTCGGTTGGTCTGGTTTCTCCTTCCCGAATATTCTACCGCCGTAGCATTCACTTCGGGAAATGCCTTGGCTCCCGTAGGTCGGGAATTATGGTTTTTGATTAGTAACTCATCGTTCTTTTCAGCCAACATGAGTGTTACCATCAATTCAGAAAATTTGGTGTACCCACATTTTCTGTAAATTCGGGATAAGACGCTCTGTTCTTTGTGGAAAGTATTGTATGTCTTGTCAAGCATTTCTGCTTCGGTGACAGGGTTACCACAATATTTTAATTGTGCAACTATCCTCAAGATAGTGGAATTGTAATCTCTAACCCTTTGGAAATCCTGAAACCTCAGGGTTTTCCACTCTTCAAGAGCGTGAGGGAGATTGATTTCCTTTTGATTATCAAGGCTTGCCATAGTACGGCTGGGTCCTCAACGTCTCCATAGTCGTGAGTTAGATTCTCATCTAAGTGCTTCTTCAGGAAGATTATCGCCTCGGCTATATGCTCGGGTGGCGATTTGTTACCGACTTTTATAGCTTCAGATATCTTTTTTATTACAAGATAAGGTTTCACATTTGTGAACCATCTGACATAATTTTCGCCGGTTACTTTCAGAGCCGGGAACTGGAGTTTCTCGATGTTTGCCATTTGTATTTCTAAAACACAAAATAATAATTTTATTAGAACTTCATAATTTAAAAACCGTTTACATTAATCATACAAGCAATTACAAGGAGAAGCGATGTAAATAAAATTAAACCGATATTCATCTTAAATTCACTCGGAGTAAATTCTCCAACGAATAAACCATAAATAGAAACACAAATAAAAATGGCACATAAAAACAAAAGTGCGCGAATCATCTTTCTTGAAATGAAAAATCGGAGGAGAGCGATTTGAAATTTTTTTGAGAGAAGATGAAATGTTTTGGATGATGAAATGGAGTGAAAATGAGTTGTATTTATAGATGAAAAT
>NC_027754.1:36003358-36016874 GCF_000695525.1 Brassica oleracea var. oleracea | reverse complement strand
TAGTAAATAATATAAGCGGTATTCCGGCCATTATAACAGGGTATAAATGATACAAATAAATTTTACCGAATCGCAGAGTGATCGTGCTGATAACGTGTTATAAAAAGAACTGGAATTTTATTATATCGCAGGAATTTAAATAAAGCAAAATTTTATACCCGTACGAAGGAGATAATACTGATAAGAAGAGATGATGTGTTATTGAAGGAGAAAGATGATGTGTTTACAAACGAACGCAAACGTTCGTATATATAGAAGGAAATTTACTGTGCAAATAGTGCAGCGGACCCCAAATCTTTTATATTTTCAACGAAAGCGGCTCATCTTTTTTTGTCTTTCGTAACAATAAACAATTTATTTGAATATTTCAGGTTCATGTAGGAATTGGGTGGTGTCAGTACAACACTTTACAGAGGACTATTATTATTGATACTAGTAAATTAGAAACATGACCTAACAAACTGTACAACTATAATTATCCTTTATTAATCGATGCCTATTTTATAACTTCCACTCCAATATTTTCGACACCACTTCCGACAATTATGACCATGTTCGTTTACGTGTCGCGCGACCTGCGACCTGCGACCTGCGACTAAGATTACGTTCGTTTACGTGTCGCGCGACTTGCGACTTGCGACCTGCGACCTGCGACTAAAACTATGTTCGTTTACTTGTCGCGCGACCTGCGACCTGCGACCAGTCGCGCGATCAAAATTTTCTTAATTTTTAGTCGCTGTTTTTTCGGGCGACTTAATTAGGAACCCGCGACTGGTCGCGCGATCAGTCGCGCGACATCAAAACGAACAACAACCTGCGACTTGCGACTTGCGACCAATCGCAGGTCGCATGTTACGCGACAGCAAAACGAACAACAACCTGCGACCTGCGATCAGTCGCAGGTCGCATGTCGCAGGTCGCAGGTCGCGCGACATGTAAACGAACACGGCCTATATATATAATAACATTTATTCCTTCCTTTTGGGTTTATACCAAATTGTGATTGGTAATCTATGTTACTTTATTATAGTAAAATTATAATTAAAATCTATTACACTATATACACGAATATCATTGTGATATTAGCATGTATTGGGTTACATTGGCTTTTTGTCAGTATTTCACCCAAATTAATTTATTTATGGTATAACACGTTACTTTATAAAATAGATTTATGTATACAGTTACATTATTGACATATCTTCTAAAAATATATGTTAATTACTCCTAATAGTATTGGCAAAGAAGTATAAAATGTGATTATTATTGTAGTCACTTAATTTTTGTTAAGAAATACAAAATAAAATATTTATAGTAGTTTCACTTTTTATTGTCACCCCTAATATTGCTTTTAAAGTAATACTATTTTCACAAACTATTACAATATAATCTTAGACTTAATCAACTTTGATATATTTCGTAAAAAAATCATTATCACACTACAACCACATAACTTACATCTCAACCCAAAAAATTAGGATTTATTCAACAATATATTAATTATTTTAAATTCTAAATGATTTACACAAAAATTAAGTTATCAATTAACAAAGTACATGATGTTAAAATGGGTTTCAACGGGTTTTAAGTTGGTTTTTAATAAGGGAAAGTATATTTTTCGATTTAATCTTTTTTATATATTTTTTTTTAATTTGTGTTTTTGTAATCATATTTGTGTTTAATATTAATTTAATTTAATATAACTTTTAGTAATCAGTGAAGAGAAATTATGTGTTTAATATTAATTTATTCAAATCAACAAAGCACGTAATCTTAAAAATAGGGTTTAATGAGGTTTAATTAGATTTTTAATAGAAAGAAATATTCATATCAATACATTTAATTTAACGGGTTTTAAATAGGTTATTTGATTTAAAAATATTTATTAAATATGATTTTACTTAAAGTTAATGAAGTTCATATTAACCCATTTACACACACACATATCTATATATATATATTAGAATAAATACTAAAAACTAAAAAATTTAAACCTTTTTAGAAAAATTGTTCGATTTTCGGCGTGGTTGAGTTTGATATTGGTTTTCGGATGTAACACTTAAAGAACCGTTCAAATATATAAACCAGGTTTAATAGAGTATTAGATTTTGATTTTCGGGTCGATTCCGAATCGGATTTTTTGGTACAAATATTCTTAACTAATTATGTTAGGTAAATATTAAGAAAATATAATATGTTGCAACCTTTAAGAATAAAATTTAAAAATAATTTCTGAAATGTATATGCCATAAGTATATAGTTATGCAACGTGATATATTTAATATAGTTACCAAAATTATACTAAATTAAATTAATATTAAACATAAATATAATTTAAAAACATAAATGTAAAAATTAAATTTTTCAAAAAAACTTAACAAAAAATATACCCGCCCTAAAAAGGACGGGTCAGAATCTAGTACCATCTTAAGAAACAAACGGAAAGCTTGGACATGTTTTTAAAACTGTGTTATAATCTATTGAAAAAAGCAGCCAGCTTTTGGAACGTTGCATATATCTTGGCTACTTTTTATAATGTGTATATATATCATAGTTACTTTATAAAACACTTGTACAATATGAGAAAATAGGTGATGTGAGAAACCTTAATTACGAGAAGTGATTCCAGTTATCACATTGTATACCACTTTAAACGTCTATAGATAATCAATAGACGTTTAAACGTCTATATAATGATACCATAAACCGTCACTTGATTATCTATAGACGTTTTTTAAAACATTTTTTACATTTTGATATGTAAATGATGTAGAATGATACATTTTACAGTTTAATATCTTACATATAGAATACAAATATACAATGAACATAGGCCGTGTTTAATTACAATCACGGAAAAATACATAAAATGGCCAATTAAGTATTAGAAAAACTAAAATACTAATCACAGAATGAAAAAGGGTAAAATTCTCTTTGTCGATGAGCATAGCATCATAAACTGAATTTAAATAAAAATATAAACATTTCAATCTACATATGGCTTATCTCATCGGGCTGACCTGTAAGCGAAATTTGTATTTCTTCAAGTGATAATCCTTTCGTTTCCGGAACGAGCAGCCAAATAAAAAGCAACGCTCCTCCTCCGATAGCCCCGAATATGTAAAATGTTCCTATATATATATATAACCCAATAATCTTATTATTATATATAATTATATAAACCAATAAACTTATTAATTTATTTAACTTTGTTCCAAAGATCATACCTTGAGTGCTCCATTCGAATAGAAAGTTGAAAGCGTAAGTGACGATGGAACTACTTGACCATGAGGCTAACGTAACTAAACTCCCTGCTGTTACTTTTATATTTATTGGAAATATCTGCATATATACAAACGTCATACAGTAATATTATGAGATTTATTTACAAAATGGTATACATTTTTTTTAAAAAAGTTTGAGATAAGTCATGTATACCTCTGACATTATTACCCAAGGGAGGCCTCCCACGCCTATTGCATAAGTTGCAATATACAGCTGGCAAGAAAGAATAACATCAATGTTTATTTGTTTGTACTACGTTTTATTCGTATAGGACGGTGTGAAAGTTGAACAAATGTTATACCGTAACGCAGATAAACGTGAATACTGGAGTTAGTTCTGGAAGTAATTGCATTTTCTGCTCATACCAAACATACAAAAGCATTGGTTCAGAATTGAATATATGACCAAAAAAACATATATATAAAAACGTAAATAACCTGTAATGCGAAAGCGAGTCCAAGAAGCATGCTAGTTATGGTCATCCCACAGGCAGAAGTCTATATTGTCCGAATTGTAATAAAATATTAGACAACTTTCATTTTTTTAATGTTGATAAATGATTGCGTAATTAGAAAGAAAAAAACTCACCAACAAGAGGGGCCGTCTGCCCCATTTATCTACAAGAATTAGACCAATCATTGCTTTTGGTATCTGCGAATAGCCACAAATGTCATTCAATGCTAAGAACAGTACAAACAAATGGAAATTGTAACTATATATATAGAGAATTTCTTAGTTTAAAAAATTCATTGAAGTTTGATTGTTTAACCCCCAAAATGTCAATAAAATCACAAACATCCCAATAACTTAGTAGTTGAATAAAGAGTAGAAAAAATAGTTTGATTTCATAAACGTAGTATTAGTGTAGTTCATAAAGCATTTGAAAAAGAAATGTGTATACTTACCATGAATAGGCCTAACATCGTAGATCCAATGGCAACCGAAAAACCTGTTTCAAAACTAATTGTTAAAGAAAACAAAATTGAAAGTAACTTAATGGCATCATCATGCAAAATATATAAGAAATTGATTGGTAGAAGAAATATGAGCATCTTGAAAAGAAAAAAAAATACAGAATCCCTTGGGGTTTAAAATTTCTATGCAAATACAAATAGACAGAATGCTACCCTGTGTGTATATAAAACATAATCTTACCAGCTTTTCTAAAAATGGTACTTGCATACGAGATTACAGCAGCACTTCCTGAGAACTGTTGTATTAACATTAGCCCGATTCCTACCTGAGTAATAAAAATGATGTGCAGATAAATGTAACCATGTATAGTCAGGAAATTAATTTATATACTTATTTTTACAACATATATTAACACTGTACCACGAGAGTATGTCTATACTTTCTCTGGAACAAATCAGAAAAGCTCGACTTTGAATCACTTTCTACCATTCTGGTCATAAGCTAAAAACAAAACAAAAATCATTCAGACTCTACATTATCTCTATGTCAAGTAATGAATATACATTTAAAACCTATGATACAATAACATTGTAAAAACTCACTTGAATCTCTGAAGCTTCATGTGAAATATCAGCATCTCTCCCTCTAAGCCGAAGCAGTGAATTTTCTAGTTCTTTTTCCGTACCAACTTTTGCCTTCGAAAATTGAAATAGTTTAATTAAGGTTCTTCTATTTCTTCTCATGGTTAGTAGATTCTATAACGGGTTTTACTAAGAAATATAAAAATTAACCAACCAGCCATCTTGGGGATTCTGGTACAAAGAATAAACCGATTGCTTGAATGACGCATGGTAAAGCACCTAAACCGGGAATATAGTAGATTTTTGTCAGGTAATTTGTACACTTATAACCACTTTCTTTTGTATTTGAACATCACCACCACATTGATTCTGTGATGAAATAATAACTGATTTTACCTAGTAAAGCCATCATCCTCCAGTCCAAGAAATTCCCGCAAAAATAAACCATGGAGACTCCAGCGTTTTGAAGAAGCTAATAGTTAGTCACACGATAATTTAAAAGGGTTAGTGGACTCACAATAAAGTTAAAATTTCTTCAAGTTCTGAAATATGATTTACGATTGACACTTTCCGATTATACAAACAAATATAAATATTATGGTGGTATTTGGATTAGGTTTGTATATATTTAGATGATGGGTCAGACTAATTTTGGATCATATCAATAAAAAATTAGTCAAACAATTTCGTCATGTTTGGGTTGAGATAGCGTATACGTTCAGTTTTTAAGTTTTGATATCGAGTTTCAATTAAAAACTCATTATTAGTTTTAAATGTTTTACTTCTATACTCTCTCTATATATATATATATTTTTTTCAGAAATACTTTTACTTAGTTTTGGTGAAATACATTTTTATATTATTTAAGAGAGCGCATATATATCCCCATAAAACCACAACTGATTTTATTTTTGTTTAGTTTTATATTGTTTGCTCATATCGGTGAGTAAAGTTATCAAACTAAAGTCAAACTTTATTTTATGTTGGCTGATATGCTTTTCTTTTCTTTGTCGGCCTTCATTATATTTTCTATAGCTAAGTATTAATGGTTTGGAAAAGAAAGAAAACAAAATTACCTGATTTGAAAAGGTAAATGTACCGCGAACATGTTTTGGCGTAATTTCGGCTATGTAGACAGGTACCTGCTCCATGTATAATATAAGTATTTTAAATTTTAAATCGATATATATATACGTAATAAATAAACAGCAACGCAACTTGTTTACAAGTTAAATATATATAAACTATAGTATTAAAGTATCAGTAAGTAGTTAACAAGTTAATTACCACATAGCTAATCAAGCCGATTCCTATCCCTGATGATATTCTTCCAAAGTCCAGCCACAACACATCCTTTCATGTTCCAGGCATGCAAACAAAACACTATTTAATTGTTGGATTTATTTAACCACAAGCTAAATTGTTTGGTTATTTTTAAGAAATAATGACTTCACAGCACAGACATATGTTTGTGGTTATAAATCTTTTAATACCTTAGCGAACGCGATGGATAGCCAACCAGTGATGCAGAGGATATTGGACACCCACATTGTCTTTAAATCATGAAAGCAGAAAAAAATGTTATTGGTAGGAAACAAAATAACATTTCTAGTTGGAAAAGAAAATGTATGTTTTCTTTCTTAAATGGTTAAAACTAAAATATGATATTATCAAATTCTACTAGACATAAAACTGTAAGATTATGAAAGGGTAGAAATATATTTACTCCTCTTCTTCCTAGCATGATCGCCATTTTACCGCTGAACAGCGCACCGACTGCAGCTCCCAACGTGCAGAATGAGCCAAATGCTGAAAACTGAAGAATTTCAGGTTAATCCAATGATAAATCGCAAAAGTTGATGAGTAGGTTTGTTTAAGTGGGATATTAGTTACTAAAATTAGAAAACTAACACATGTTAAGTTTTTTTCAAAAAAAAAACACATGCTAAGTATTCATATCAATTATTATTTTAAATAACTGAAAGTTAAAAACATGATTGTTTGAATGGTAATAAAACCAAAAATGGAATGATTTGATGTTTTACAAATATTTTTTTGTTCGTGAATGTCAATGTTTTTTTTGAAAGCAATGTCAATGTTCATATATGTAATAATATGAAGTAAAGGCATTTGCATTTCAGTATATTTTAAACGTCTAATACTGTAGAGGATAGAGTATTTATATATATTATTTTGAATGATTTCGATAAGTCCACGTATACGGTACCTTATATATATATATATATTAATATTATACAAAAAATCATATTTATTATTTTTCGTTGGGTTGTCATATATATTACGATTAAAAATTATCTTTTAAATTTAAAAGTGAACCACACGTAATAAACTCCACTATTTGGGATAACGACGTTATATCATTTTCTTCATTTGAATTGAAGGTTAACTATTTCAGTTAGAATGAATAAAGAAGTAAATAATACGGAGTTAAAATTAAAAAAAAAAAAAAAAAAAGACATGTTAACCTGATGCAGTTGTACTTATCTATGTAAGAATCTAGTATGAATATGTCACTCTTAATCTCTGCTAATCAGTACTTTATGATTAATTTAATCTCAATATTCGCTTATCAAAATAGAATAACAGATAGGCATACTTCTGCAATAGAAAGGCCCATGTCTTGCATAATTCCTATCTCAGCACCTGAGGTATAACCAACCTGCAAAAACCATTAAAGAAAAACAATTAAACAAATATACATAGGCTCGAATGGTAAAAGCAGTTCAAGCGGGACATATCAAACAAGACAAGTGCAGATCAAACGGGACAAGTGCAGATCAAGCGGATCATGCAGGAGAGAAGCAGATCAAGCCGATCAAATAATTTATTATAACTTATGAATGACAAAATCAGTTCAAAACTATAGATCATATATTAAAACAATAAAAATTACACCTAGATATCTAAACAAATATCTTAGATGTTATAGAATCGGTCGAAATGCCTGTAAATGTTTTATAAAATACTTATACTTCTTTTATTTTCTTTTTAGGTGATCAAGATTTTATTGAGAGAACCAGGAGGTTACACTAATACTTAACTTTTGGTTAAATTTACCAAATTATTTGAAACAGTAATTAGTCATGAAAATTATTTGATCGTACAACTCAATAAATACACGTTTTCGGTTAAGATTACATTTAAAATTGTCTTCTCTCAATAGATTTACAAAATTTCAATCATTTACCTATATATTAACTATTTTAAAATATAAAAAAAAATATTAACTACTTACCCTTGTCGATATTTATGTAGGAAAATTTATATTTTTTTCCTTTGAAAATGTTGTGTTTTGTTGGCGATTGAACGTCATGCTTATAATTTTAAAACAACACAAACAATATTAGTGTAAACTATATAGTTTGAGCTAATCATTGTATATTATTTATAAAATCAGATAAATATATTTTAAAGTTAAGTGTTTATAACAAAATTATTATTATCAAAAAGAAAAAAAAAAACAGATCAACACCACCAAATGTTAGCGGATGAGCTTTTTTCACGACAAGACAAAAATATTGAAGTAAAGGATATATAGATAGGATCATGGCACGTAAATGACGTAACCAATACATATTACACACTAGTTTTAGTTTCTACTAGTAAGATAATTAGCCCAATTTCTAAAGGCCACGAGTTCGATCCTTATAGGGGGAGCTTTTAAGTAACTTTTTATTATAATTTTGGTTCCACAAACACTGTTACTCTTTCAGTTTTGTTTAAGCATAGTATTTACCGATTGTAATATATAAATTTGTAAAAGAAAAGAGCAAGCAAAGTAAGATGATAACTTACAGCAACACCAAAGGAAAAGGAGCCGCATACGGCGACAAAAGTGCTGAGGATAACACAGGCAGTAATACGACAGTCTGAAGTGTCGTTTAGGTTCTTCAGCTTGAGAAGCCCTTCCTCCATACTTCTTTCTTCTTCGACCACCATCATAAACACATGTAGTGTAAAACAGAATTTCTAGAAAGCTACAGAGAGAGAGGGTAAGAAAAAAGAGGGGAGAGAGAGAGGCGTATGCTTTGTTTTGTCAAAGTGGGCTTCATATATAAGGAGAGGTGTGGTCACAAAGTATTATTCCTTCCATATAGTAATTATGTTTATTTTCTACTCTTAAATGGACATTTTTTTAAAAAATGGACTTGGATTAGAATGCTGATGCGGATGTGTCGATGTGAGATTTTTTATAAGAAAAATTCAAGTCAAATTTTCTTCATTTATATGTTGTATCGATTTTTTTTTTACTGAGAATTGAAAAACAATACAGCTATTTGTTTTTATCATTATATAATCATACATGCGTGATTCGATGAATTATTTTTGACATGTCGCACATAACGATTGAACATTAATTTGTTCTTCTTCTTATTTTGTTACCAAACCTATGAAAAATGTTTCCGTTATTGAGAATAGATAGTTAATTTTTTCAAAAACAATTCATCATGGGTTGTATCTAAAGAAAATAAATATAATTTGTTTTATGTAATTGTATACCAATCATACCGTATTTTATAATAGTACTTACTAATAGCGGTACAGAGAATGTCCAGAGCCGAGGAGAACCATTGCATTTGCATTAACCCATATTTTTTGGGTTTGGCTACATTTACCACTCAAAGGTAACAACTAACTAGAAACTATTTAACTGCCTAGCTACTTCTCATATAAATTTTTACTAGTTGATTTTACCGTGTTCATGTACCGCTATAAATATTATAAAATAAATACATTTAATAATTTATTAATATTTTATTTTTAATTTTTAATTTTTAATTTTTAATTATTCTATTATTTATGTTGTAATCAATATGAATGGTTTTAAATAACATTATGTTATTTAAATTAGACAGATAATTTTGGATGTATAATATCTCGACTGTTTGGTTATTATTTGGATATATTAGATAACATTTACTTTTCCGATTTAACTATAATATTTTTGTTGTATAACTTAAAATTTTGATTAATTTTGTTATTTTGATGTAGTTTGATTCTTGTCTTAGATTTGTAAACAAATTTTAACAAGATTATGTATAGTTTATATGTTGTTTTGAAAATCAAATAGTAAAAGTAAACTAAAGTGTTGACGATTCAAAGTTACATAAATAAATATAACAATGATAGTCTTTTGAAACCTTATGCATATATATAAGTTATACAAAATACTTAATTATAATAGTTGGTTAATATATTTATTATATTATTTGAAAAATTCATATTTATTTGTAATATGTTGAGCCGTTTTATAATTTATATGTATAAAAATATTACTATAAATAAAAATATATTATTTTTAATTTAATTTTTTGACTTTGTATAAAAAATTTGAATTGGTCTAGTTACTCATTTTGTGGGTATATTGTGTTACATATATTTCGTCAAATTAATGTATAAATGTTTCTATTAATTAGGTACGATTGGTAAGAAATTTCGCTTTAGACTTTGCCTTTAGAAATATGGCTGTAGAGAATTTAGTTTTAAAAGTTGTGGATTTTATTTTAAAAAGTTTAAAAGCCTGACTGACATCAAAAGCTTTAGTAATTTAGTATATGTTAATTTGGAAAAATAAAATTATAAAAATAAAGTGATGATAGGTACAAAGTTACATAAAAACATAACCTATAAATTTTAAAAGGGAAGATTATTTTTTTACTTTAATATCAAGATTATTTTTATGAAATTTCCTTTTTATGAAATCGCGTTATATATAAAAAAATATATTCATCTTAAATTTTATTAATATTTTATTTATCACATATGTTATTTGAGAAATATAAAAGGGAACTTCAATAAAAAAAGAAAGATTAAATTAAATTTTATTCATTAAAGATATCTTAATTTAGGTTATTTAAATTTTTTTTTGTCAACCAAAATATTTTGTAATAATTTGAGAAGTAGATTGATTTAAATAAAATGCTTAATACTTTTAAAATATATATTATGTTGTTTAAGATTATCTTTTAAAAGGGAATATTATTTCTTTACTTTAAAATCAAGATTATTTTGTGAACTTTCCTTGTTATGAATTACACTATATATAAAAAAAAGATATTTTCATTTTTAAAATTTATATATTTTCTTTATTATATTGGTTATTTGAAAAAATAAAGAAAGGGGGAACTAAATAAAAAAGGAAAAAATAAAATAAATATTTAAAAATGATAATTAGATATATTTAATTCATTAAAAGTATCATCGTAATCAACCACCGTGAGAGTTAATGTGATAATTAGTTATTATTTAATGTTTAACTAGATGTTTTCCCGCATTTGCGTGTTTAATAATTTTTAAAAAATATATAAATAGATATAGTATCAATTCAAAAATCATTCAAAATAAAATTATTTTCATGCTTTTGAAATATTTAATAATTAATTAAATATTAAAAAAATTATGATGAAATTTTTATGTTAAATATATTTTATTACGTAAAATAAACTTTAAATCATTCATATATAAATAAAAATATATAAATATATTTATTTTAAAATATTATGATGTAGAATATTTTTAGATAATATAATATATAATCTTTTTAGATAATAATGATTATCAAATTAATGAAATTCATTTTTAATGTATAAGTAATTATATATTAACAAATCTAATCTAATTATTTATTAAGGGTAATAAAGACTTTAAACACTCTAAACTTTAACGTGAGAACGAAAATAATTACTACAAATAATAGTATACAAATATTTTTGAATCTTTGCCAACTTTTTGAGAAACTATCACAATGATTGATATTGATTGTCCTAAAAATATAATTGGTTTAATATTACGAAGCCAAATATAATATAAACATATATATAATATTTTAATATTACTAAATAAAATATAAATTTAACTATGATACATTCTCAAAACAATGATAAATTATCAGCTAAATCACTATAATTATTTATTAAAATTAATAATTAAGCATAAAATATGTCTAAAACTAAAACTATGGGTAGCATAACAAATTAACAAATTCACTTCTCAAATAATATGATAAATAATATAATAGATAGATATGTTAGAAGTTTTTTTTTAATAATTAAGCAATTTAATGTTAGTCCTATGCTGTTACTATGATGTTAAGATCTATAAACCTGTTACCATCTAGGAATGGAACCGCCTGAGTAGTTGGCCTTTCAACTCTTCAGACTTTAGCCATGCTGCTTAGTTTCATTTATGAAATATTAGAAGATTAAATATAAAAAGGCCAAGGCCGACGATATATTTCGTATTTCGTACGGATGAACTATAATATTGAATGCTTTGTTTTTCTTCGGTAAACCTATTGAATGCCCTTTCATTCAAGGTTTCGTTGTATTGGCGAAAGAATGTAATATCATGATATAAAATAATCCCAGTTAATTACAAATATAATGATTTTTAACGTTAAAACTCCTTAACTAAGTTTGTTTTGGGAAAAAACCTCGTATTTAACAAAAAAAATCCTCAAACTAAATTTATTTAATGAATTAAACCCTATCAGATCATAATTACCATTACTACTGGTAAATCTTTAGTCTAGAGATTTCTAGATTAAGTAAATATAATTGAGGGATTTTACCATTAACAATCTAAAAAATCAAAAAAATTCAAAATTTAATAAAATTATCTAAATATTAGTAATTTAAATTTTCAAAATTAGTATTTTTAATTTTTTTTTGTAAATATATGAGTTTAATATGTTTTTAACACCAACATTATATGTATAAATTAAAAATATAAAAACCCAGAAAATATAATAAAAATTATCTAAAGATTTACCTATAATAAATTTACTAAAAGATTAAAAAAATTAAAAACAAGAAAATATAATAAAAAATTATATCTTATCTAAGAAAAATGTAATAATAAATCTTTAGATAATTTTTATTATATTTTATGGGTTTTACATTTTTAATTTACACATATATAATGTTGATGTTAAAAACACATCAAACTCATATATTTAAAAAAAATGAAAATGTTAATTTTGAAAATTTAAGATAATATTTAAAAATACTACTAATTTTTAGATAATATTATAAAATTTTGATTTTTATTTTATTTTTTTGATTTTTAATGGTAAAACCCACAACTATCTTTATTTAATGTAGAAACCCGTAAACTAAAAATTTATCGGTAGTAAGGGTAATTATGACCGGCTAGGGTTTAATTCATTAAATAAAGTTAGTTTGAGAGTTTTTTCGTTAAATAATTATAGTTTGGGGTTTTTTTTTCAAAATAATTTTAACGGTTAAAATCTTTTTATATCCTAGAAATTAAGATATACTTAAATTTTTTACTTGTTAAATTTTCGTCCTGCTGTCATATTAAAAAAAAAACTCGAAAATACATTACCGTCCAACTATCCCCCGTGCATAAAAGGACATCACTTATTATACCCAAACTAATAATACTGTTTTAAATAATAAGAAATTAAGTTTTTTTTTGTTCAAAAGAAATTAAGTTTTTTATAAACTCATTATTAGTTAATGTCTTATTGACATCAACTAGTTAGAATCCACCATGTTATCTGACTATAAAAGTCATAACACTACAAGAAAAATGCGTTTTTATAGCGGACGAATAACGCTATGTAACGATACGATAGCGGTTTTTGAAGCGCTGTATCATCGCCCGTCATAATAGGTAAATGACATTACATAGCGGTTTTTAGCGTTGCTATTTTTTCTTCCGCTACAATAGCGCTTTTCAATATGCAATTA
>NC_027754.1:36002645-36003281 GCF_000695525.1 Brassica oleracea var. oleracea | reverse complement strand
TTAACAGCGTTTTTGATTTGTTATTGTTAAAACTACTATAGCAATTTATTTATGCTATATATTGTAAATTATATTTTGTTAATTATTTATTTTAGAATTATTTTTCAGTTAATAATTTAAAAATAAAAGCATAATTAAAATTTAAAATTAATTCAGATATTTAAAATTTCTTTATTAATATTGATCTGTAACAAAATTGGATTACAAAAATATATAAAAAAAAATCTAATTAAATAATAAACCAAAAACTTTAACCTAATTACTAACTAAACCAAGCTTTAACCTAATTAGTACTAACTAAGCGCCACCCCAACACCACCACCTTCGTCGTTTCTTCATCTTCTAACCCTCACCCGTCACACCACCACCTTCGTTGTCGTGTTCTTCCATGATCTTCATCGTCTTATCAAGCCATGAACTTTGTTTCCTTCTTCATCTTCCAGTCCTCACCCGTCGCACCACCATCTATGCTCGCGACCATCTCTGTCTACCCCAACGCCGCCCCTGCTCTGTCTTCCCCGACGCCGCTGCTCGGTCTTCTCCGATGCCGTTGCTCTGTCTTCTCCCACCTTGATTCTCCAAGCTTACACTATTGCTCTAGTCTTTCTCTGAAACCTTCTTACAAACCAAAAAAAA
>NC_027754.1:35954452-36002572 GCF_000695525.1 Brassica oleracea var. oleracea | reverse complement strand
AGAGAGGAGGCATCACGGTTCAGAGAGAGAGAGAATAGAGTAGATGGGATGCTCCTCCTCTGTTGTTGTCTCACGACCTCCATTATCTGTAATTAAGGAGAAGGATACTGAGCGACAGAGAGGATGGTGACAATGAGTCTGTGACTTAGAGAAACTGAAGATGCAAAGAGAAAGAATATGAGTTTTGTGAGTCTAGACAGTTACAAAATTTTTGGATCTGAAAACAAAAGCGACAGAGAGAGAGAGAGGAGAAGAAGTAGGAGTAATCTGGACCCTTCAAAAAGTTTAATCAATGGTTGTGATTACATAAAACATGATCTCCGTCCTTGTATGTGATTGGCCAGTTTGTGTTGACCAACCAAATTTTTGTATTTGATTCCTATTTTTCTCAATAACATTGTTTTCTATTTTATTTTGTGTGTTTAGTATAGTTTTCTATTTTATTTTGTGTGTTTAGTATAAAAATATTTATGATATATTTTTGAAAATAAAAATTATTTTAAGAAAGGTTTAAATGTTTATGATTTTGTGATTTATATTTGGATATATGAAATATAGTTTAAAGTTTATGAACTAGAGGATTTAAGTTTGAAATTTAAAATTAAGGTTTAGAATTTGGATATATGAAATATAGTTTAAAGTTTATGAACTAGAGGATTTAAGTTTGGCATTTGAATTTTGTGGTTATATGATTAAAAACTGATTTGATAAAAAAAATTATATGATTTGATAATTTCAAAAATATTCAATTTTTTAGTTTTATATCTAAGATCTGAAGTTTAAGTTTTCATGTATTATAAAGTTTATAGTATTATAGTTTAAAGTTTGTGTTTAAAGTTTAGGGTTTAGAGATTCAAAAGTCAAATAATGATTGTTGCCACTAGATCAAATTCAATCAATGGTCCTAAAAAAATAAAATTGTTCTTCTCATTTCACTTCAAAAATTGCATAAATTTAAAGAATTAAACATGATAATTAAAATTTAAAATATAATAGAATTTGAGGATCAAAAGTTTGGGGTATTGAGATTTGAGATTAATTTTTAAACTGTAATCTTAAATTAGTTTAAAGATTTTAAATAAAAGAATTATACTAAATGAAATTAGTTTAAGGGTTTAAAGGTTTGAGTATAGGGTTTGAGCCCAGGGTTTGAGAGTTAAAAGTTTGGGGTATTGAGATTGAGATTAAATTTATGAAACAGAAATAGTTTTTGACTATATACTTAATATCTGAGTTTAAAGTATATGTTTAAAGTTTGGGGGTTTAAAAATTTGTTTACGGTTTACGGATTTAAAAAGACAAATATAGCATTTTTAATTATGTGCTATTAAATATATGTCTATTAAACATATGCTATTATAGACGTTTCACCTTAAGTGTTATGTAAAAATGTAAAATATAGTAAGAGGAAAAGTGAAACAAGTACGAGAGGGAAAATCAATTATTTTTCCGCTTTAGATATGCATAGTGTTTCAAAACTAAAAGTACTATGTATACTATGTCCGAAAAGTGTTTTGGAGAAATTAAAATCGGACCAACCTAACATAGCGTTTGTATTTTCGCAAACGCTATATAAAAGTAAGAGATATGTCAATAATAGCACAATCGAAAAAAACGTTATCTCGATCTGCAATCGAATAGATGCCCTAGATTCGAAACCACTAACCATATTTGTTAGTTATCAAAACAAGTGAATAGGTTAGACTTCCAGATCATTAAAGCTATCATATCTCCTTGGATGCTGCTAACCATGCTGAACAAGGGTCAAGATCCTACGATCTTATCCGTTTTATCCCCAATAATTGTTCAACCCACCAATTTTTGTTTGAGTTTTGGGATCTCTGTAACAATTGATTTGTTCATGCACTTTAATAGCGTTCTAGATCATATAAATTTAGTTTGAACGAGCAAATTAATTAGCGGTCGTGGGTTTAGAATTGTGAATTTTGATCTGCATGCAGTTGTTAGATACTTAGGTTATGTTCCAAAAGAGAGTTAGACTAGGATTAACAATTGTATTTCTAATACTGCCAGCAAAGCCATAAAGGAGCTTGACCTCAGACCCACCCGTTGAGCAGGGAAGAAAGGCGGACTTAGTGCTCTGACGGTGCTGAGTGGAAGGGCCGTCGCTCAATTATAAAAGTTTCTCAATTTTTGGCTGTTAAGTGTAAACACTTTATGGGTTTTGATATAATCCTATTCAGGTAAGAACATAGCGTTTATGGTTGTGTACAGTGTACTTAGTCCTTTTGTTTTTGTCGGGTGTACTTATCCTTGAACTCCAGTTTTCAATCGCGAATGTAAAGTTTATTTTAAGTAAATCGATATGGACGACGATGATTCCAAACAAACAAAAAACGATATGGACGATGACAGAATCATAGATGCGAGTAATCAAGAAAGACACGTTACCAAAGAGATTCGGGTAGCTCTCTCCAACCCACGTTTTGGGTCCCCACATTAAATCTCATTGAACTATATTCGCAATAATAAAAAAAATTCTTGGCGATTTATATATGGCTCTATGCCTATTTCTAGATAGAAATTAAGTGATGAAAAACTATTTGTATTGGAGAAAGAGAAGTTTGAAGACCAGTTGGTAGGAAAGTGTTCAACGATCATGTGATTTTTGTAGTTAGTGGACAAATCTAACGTACGCACTAGAAACAAAACCTAGTGCGTAAGTTTTTTTTTTTTGAACTTTAACCTAGTGCGTAAGTTTGAAAACCTAGTCAAATAATTGAACGAAGGCACAAGATTAGTTCGTTACCTGATATTTTATGTTCTTTTAAAAACATATGGGTATTTGAACTTTGGTTTAAATAACCTAACTAGTGTTCAAAAATATTGAAATAATCGAGGAATGTGATATGTTTGTGACGTTTTGAAAAGAGAGTAAACTATCTTCTTTTACTTATCCACTTCTTGAAGTGTGCCACCACAACAGCTCCAAAGTTACTGACCAGCAAGATTCATTGAATCTAGACAGAAAAAGATCCAACAGACATGATTGGACAGAGTACTGATAAGAGTTAATAGACAATGATGAATCCACACGAGTTTAATACTCCTCTGTTTCATTATAAATATTGTTTTAGATTTCGGCACACGGATTAAGAAAATAATTAATTTTATACATTTCTTATAAAAACATTATTACTTTTACAACTAACCATATTTCAACCGATAGAAAAATAAATTTTACATAAAATAAATAAATTTTGCATTGAAAATCGAAAACGACACTTATTTTGTAACGAAATTTTTTCCTAAAACGGAGGGAATATATGGATTTGATGCTACTGTCTTACCGAAGTAAAGAAAAATAAAACAGATCAATGATTATTCCTAGTGAGGAGTGAATGTGACGTTTGTTTTTCCTTTTTCACATGTTTGATACAAATAGTGGGAGTTAGAGAAACCATAATTTTTGTCACATACTTTTCCTCTGTACCTCTATAGTAAGATATCCAGTCATACCCTTTAATATACATGAACCATGATAATGTTCTCCGTTTGACATCTACTGTAATTTTACTGTTATTTTCTGATTTAAATTAATTCTTATGTTAGATTTTGAATGTACATTTTGATCTTGATTTTTAGTACTCCATCCGTTCCAAAATAGATGATGTTTTGAAGAGTTTTTGATGTTTTAAAATATATGATGTTTTGATATTTTTATATTAATTTTAGTGTCGTAGAAAACTGTGTGACCAGTTATGTTTTATAGTTCTTTTGATGATTGATTGAATTAGTTTTTGTTTATATTTTTAATGATACTTTTTATATAAAAGTGTATGTTTTAATTCTTGTGCAATGAACCAAAACATCAACTATTTTGAAACAGAAGGACTATAGTTTACTAAAAATCAACATATGAGTGTAGTGGTGGAGTATTTAAATGTATACTATACTACAAGCTTGGAGTAGAAGTTGTGAAGGTCAACGGTCCTGTCTGAGACTGGAATCAGCTCCTAAAGTGTCAAATGTAGCATCGGAAGGTAGAGGAAGAATCTTTGATTTCAGCAGAGTCCAACATGATCCTCTCCAGGATGTCGTTGAATCATCTTCTAGAGACACTACTATACGAAGAGACCATATGGCTGGAAAGCAAACAGAGAAATATCGGAGGGAGGAGTTGGTAGAAACAAGTGGTTTACTTGCTCCTACTAAGAAAAGACCTGCAGTGATGCTTCACCAGTCAAGCAATCAACATGAGAAAGATCCGCTTGCTTTAAAAAGGCCAGTTGATGGGTTGGTGTCATCGTCTACACCATTAGGTGGTTTTGCTTTGGGATATGGTGATATCAATTCCAGAGATCGCAGCAACAGAAGCAAGAACTCTCATAGGAGCAATTCAACATGGTCGAGGAAAAGCCAGAGTAAGTGAAGAGTGTCTCAATCTGGTTACGGAGGAGCTCATAATGACAGAGAGGATAGTGCCGACAAACGGAAAGTAGACGAGGAGGGAGAGGTTTCTTCAAAAATGTCACGATACAACAATTGTTTGATGGTTCACCAAAAACCATCCAATCCTCAATGACGACGCTCAGTTGGAACTGTTGGGGTTTGAGGAGCAACCTGACAGTTCGACGCCTAGAGGAGATGTGTCATGAACATCTTCCGGATTTCTTTTTTCTCCTAGAGACTAAAAACTCTAGTGATCACGTTATGAAACTCCGTAGTTCGTTGGGTTATGACCATTGTTATCTGGCGGACCCAGTGGGGCTTAGTGGAGGCTTGGCGCTGTTTTGGAAATGTAAGTATGAGGTGAGGATTCTTTCTGCGTCATCGAGAATTATCGACGCAGAGGTGAAGCTTGGTGAGTTGGTTTTCTACATGACTTTCGTCTATGGTGATCCCGTTCGTCAGTGTCGTGTGGCTGTGTGGGATGAGCTTAAAGACATTGGTTTGAATAGAAGTGAGGGGTGGTTCTTGGTTGGTGATTTTAACGAACTCATGAATAATTCATAGAAAGTGGGAGGTCCTCCGCGACACGAGAGCTCGTTTTTTTATTTTAGAGCTTTGGCTAGAGACTGCATACTTAAAGAAATCCCAAGCTATGGAAACCGGCTTTCGTGGGGAGGCGTGAAGGAGATTTTGCACAATGGTTTGAAAAAGAAGGTGTGGGTGCAATGCCGATTGGATAGAGCTTTTGGCAATGCAGAATGGTTCAGGATTTTTCCTCAGTCACATACAGCGTACCTGGAAAAGACAGGGTCAGATCACAGACCTATCTTTACGAGTCTAGCGAACTGTGGTCAAAAGAGAACTGGCTGTTTCATGTTCGATAAACAGTGGTGCAAGAAACCAGAAGTGGCAGAGGTTATACGGCGAGGTTGGTGCAACAATTTTGCTACTGGCCAAGGTTCGGTTTCGGAAAGGATTAAAGCCTGCAGACAGGAGCTTTGCAAGTGGAAAAGACACGCTAATGTGAACTCCAATGCCAATATTAAAAGGCTAAGGCGTCAACCGGAAGGGGAAGAAAGCAAAAAAATCTCCTAATATTGATATCCTTCCCTCTCTACGTTTGGAGTTGGAAAAAGCCTATGATGAGGAAGAGGCCTATTGGAAGTGTAAGAATTCATGGCTGCAAGTTGGTGACAAGAACAAAAAGGTGTTTCACGGCTGGGTGGAGTCAAGAAAAATGAAGAATAAGATCCACTCTCTCATCGACAATGCAGGAGTTGAGCAATTTACAGAAGATGCAATGGGAGAAGTAGCAGTTGCGTACTTTAAGGACCTCTTTCACTCAAATGGATCAGCTGATGCGTCTGAGCTACTTGAGGGTATGGTTCCAAGAGTGTCGGAACACATGAATAGGGATTTGATTAAACATATATCTGACTCAGAGATCAAAAGGGCGGTAAAGGTCATTAAGAGTGATAGCACCCCGGGGGTTGATGGTATGACAGGGCTTTTCTTCCAAAATTTTTGGAATATAGTGGGCCATCAAATTACTCAGGAAGTGAGACGGTTTTTTGAATGTGGTAATCTCCCTCCTGACTGGAATTTCACTGAATTATGCTTGCTGCCCAAGGTCCAGAATCTGAATCTAATGAAAGACCTCAGGCCAATAAGTCTCTGCTCGGTTGTTTACAAGATTGTCTCCAAGGTACTGTGTGAAAGATTGAAAGTCGTTCTTCCACACATTGTTTCTCCAACACAAGGTGCTTTTGTGGAAGGAAGATTGATCTCAGATAATCTCTTGATTGCACATGAGATGGTCCATGGCCTGAGGACGAATCCATCATACAAATCAGATTTCATGGCTATCAAAACTGATATGTCCAAGGCATATGATATAGTGGAATGACATTTTCTAGAAGCTCTTTTCATCAAGTTGGGCTTTCATCCAAAATGGGTGTCTTGGATCATGCTTTGTGTTCGTTCGGTTTCGTATTCAGTGTTGCTTAATGGTCAATCTTATGGTCATTTCTCTCCAGAACGGGGTATCAGACAGGGAGACCCTCTCTCTCCTTTTCAGTTTATCTTGTGTGCTGAGGCGCTGGTGCATACAATGAGTCAGGCAGAACAGAATGGGTCCATCTCAGGAATGAAGCTAGCACCAAATT
The DNA here is from genome assembly GCF_000695525.1 of Brassica oleracea var. oleracea. NCBI lineage: Eukaryota > Viridiplantae > Streptophyta > Magnoliopsida > Brassicales > Brassicaceae > Brassica > Brassica oleracea. Next base: position 35,995,994 of record NC_027754.1, on the reverse strand, counting down.
TCCATGCAGTCCAACATTTATTATTCGCAGACGACAGCTTCTTCTTGTGTCGTGCTGTGCTGTCAGAGTGTACGGAGTTTCTCCGGCGCTTAAAACTCTATGAGGTCTCATCTGGACAGATGATCAACTTTCAAAAATCAGCCCTTTCTTTTGGAGCTGGTATTGATTCGGTAATGAGACGTTTACTGGCTGAGCTGCTTAATATTAACAAGGAAGGTGGCGATGGTAAGTACCTTGGATTGCCATAGTGTTTTAGTAGATCTAAGCAACAGTTACTTGCGTTCATAGGAGAGAAGATGAGCAAGAGACTCAAATGATGGTTCGTTAAGAAACTCTCTTTCGGAGGCAGAGAAGTTCTTCTGAAATCTATTGCGATGGCGCTTCCGGTCTACGCAATGTCATGCTTCAGACTGACAAAACACCAATGCCAGAAGATTATGAGTGCGATGGCAAGCTTTTGGTGGGATGAAAATGATGAGAAGAAAAATATCCACTGGGTTTCTAGGAGAAAAATGTGTATCTCAAAGGAGAATGGAGGAATGGGGTTTCGGGACATTGAGGACTTCAATCAAGCCCTACTTGCCAAGCAAGCTTGGAGAATACAAAATGATCCAGATAGTCTTCTAGCCAAGATCTATAAAGGAAGATATTTTGCATCGTTAGGTCCATTGGTAACGAAAGGTCTACGTTCGTTTGGTCTCAGAGCTGTGTCATGGATGATCTTCCTAGAAGACCGATCAATAAAGAGAGAGAGGTAGATGTAAATCTGCAGGTAGCTTCGCTGCTGGGGACTAATGGACAATGGGATGTGACTAAATTGATACATCTTTTCCCTGAGAATGAAGTCACTCGGATACTCCATATGCAGGTTGGTAACGTTCATGATCGAGATGTCTGGGCATACTCCCCTCATGGCTCTTACACGGTAAAAAGTGGTTATACTCTGGCGACGAAGTTGAAAGAAGCAGAAGCTGTTCGCGATGCCTCTGAATTTGTAGAGGTTCTGGAATTAAAGAGACTCATTTGGAAAGTCCCCACTATCCCAAAGATTCATAGTTTTCTCTAGAGAGCGGCGGCGGGTGCTTTGGCGGTAGTAGAGAGACTCAACACCCGAGGTCTAGAGCTAGATACATGTTGCAGGATCTGCAAGGCCGCAGGTGAATCCATTGAGCATGCACTGTTTAATTGTACAATGGCTCAAGAAGCATGGAACGTCACCGGTTTTCAGCCTCTCCAACTCCAATAGCAACGCTCTTTGACTGATCTCTTAACGGCTTATCTCAAGTTTATGCCAGATGAGACGATTCCTTTTGCTCAAAGGAAGGCGATTCCTTGGATACTTTGGGCTATTTGGAAAAACATAAATATGTTATTGTATGCTGACACGCAGGAATCAATTACAATCCAAGTTCAAAAGGCGATTGAGGAAGCTGGCATTTGGTCTGAGTTAAATACTCAGTAACAAGTTCCTAAGATCGTTCATGGTATGAATGAAGAAGAGAAGAAGTGGGTGCCACCGCTACCAGGGTATGTGAAGTGCAACATCCATTCCAATTGGAGAAACGCGAAGCTGCACAGTGGAGTGGATTACATTATTCGTGACCAAAGTGGCAATGTTCTTCACCATGCTAGAGATGCTCTTACTTTCTCACCAAACAGAGTAACGTCTGAACTTAGTTGCCTGGTCTGGACACTAGAGAGTATGGCGAATCTTGGTATCAAGAGATTGTAGTTGGCTTTTATTTCAAAGATATCATTGAGGCTGTGAAGAAGCCTAACGACTGGCCATTGTTTAGAGCTTTACTTCAGCTAATAAGCAGTCTGTGTGCTAGGTTCCGTTCGGTGGCTTTTGAAGTGGAATCATCAGCTTCAAATCAAATAGCAAGAGAGATAGCAAAGAGTGTCCTTTGTGATGGTCATTTTCAATCTTATTTGGCGTTTGGAGGTCCCGCTTGGTTGCATCAAAGGATCCTAAGAGAAGCAGCGCCAATCAGCTCGTAGATCTTATTAAGATTGAGTTTTTTGAGTTGTTTCTTTTTATTACCGTGTTTGTTCATCTGGAGACTATCCTCATGATTTCGTCTTTCAATTGAAGATGTTAAAAAAAAGGTTGTGAGGGGTCCGTTGGGTCATTTTCTCTGTGTTGTAGGCTTGTACCCAGTCATTGCTCGATCAATGGGCTACCACTTTTATTTTGGGGTTCTTAAGCTTAAGGGTCCGTTTAGTGTTTATTTTATATGTGGTGTAGGTAATAAAATTCACTAATTCGATCTTTTTTTATACGTTGAAAATAAATTTCGTCATTAAATCTGCAACTACTAGAGTTGGCCACAGTTTTTATTAGTAGCCGATTCGTAACACAGAGTTACTATATACTCATGGCTACTGCAGTAGATAGTTCAAAATCATTGTTAAAATACAGTACCACAAATTCAAGATTGCTCCACTTAGTTAATAAGATTTTGTTAAAGTAGACATGAATTTATTCAAGACTGTATATCAAGCTCTTGATCGTATTTATGCTACCTTTTGATATGGTTTGCTTTAGAGTAATTAACTGACATATAATTTGTTCAATGTTGCATGTCATGAACATATGGGTATGCACTTAGAGCCTACTATAATAATAATTTGAACAAGACTAGTTTTTTTTTGGTAGGATGCAAGGGACAAAAGCCCCCTACTTTTTATTAAGCAAAAACTTCAAAGACAACTACATGCAACATTTCCGAGTTCTAGCTATCTCATGGAAATCCTCCGATAGCATAGAAGTAACATGCTCCGGAACCAACTCAAAAAAATGTAAACCATAAGGTAGAGAAAACGCATAGTTTGCCAATCCATCGGCTAGACGATTAGCCTCCCTATACACATGAGATATTTTGACTATCCAGTCTCTTGATATGAAGCCATAGCACAAGCGTACTAGGAACGACAAGGGATGAGTATCATGTATCCCTGTCTTTAGAAAACCCACCACACTCTCCGAATCCACCTCCACTTCGAGCCGTCGAATACCATTGTCCCATGCTATGCACAGTCCATAATAAACACCCCACAACTCTGCTAAAGGGGCGGAACAAATGCCAATGTTAATAGCAAAGCCCCCTTTCCACCTTCCATTTTCATCTCTTATCACCCCACCTGCTGCCGCCAGCCCCGGGTTCCCTTTAGAAGCTCCGTCCGTGTTCAGTTTGCACCATCCCGACATTGGTCGTGTCCATGTGATTTGTCTCTCCATTCGCGCCCCAATCACCTGTTTGTGCCTCTGATTGTTATTCGCTTTTATCACCTCCTGAGTCTTATCCTTAACAAACTGCACTCTGTCTCTACACTTCCCTGTTTCACCGAACACATACCCACATCTCCACTTCCAGCACCACCACACAGTAAGGGCGAAAAGCGTTGGCCATTTATCTCCACCAGCCGTTGAGTCTTGCGCTAAATTTTCATATAACCATTCTAGAAGTGGCTGGTTACAGAACCTTTGATATCTGCTTGGTGCCATAAGTCTCCTCCATATTCCAGCAGCTGCCTGACAGTCTCGAAGGGCATGAAGAATAGTCTCATTACCGTTCCGACATAGCGTACACATGCCATTATCACTCATATGCCTTCGTTTCCGCTCCATATTAGTCATGATCACTTGGTGTGAGACCAACCATAGGAAGACCCTTACTCGTTCTGGTGTCATAACACGCCACACTCGAGCAAATAAAGCTTCCATGTTCGGTCTTGGTAAGTCATCTCTTGTAAGAAAGGCATACGCTGATTTCACGGAGAAGATTCCATCTTTACTTTCTCCCCAAGACATTCTGTCTCTAGCTCCAGTAACCTCATCAATGACGACCGAGGCGAGCCTAAGTCGATTTTGATGCGATATATACGGTTCAATTTGTTGTACTAACCAACCCACTCCCTGTTGCCATAAATCACGGGCTTTTGCCTCCAATATGGGCTCCGGAATCGCGACGTTGCTTAAACCCTGTAAGGGTTCATTCAATAGCCAATTATCCTTCCAGAACCGGACATGATGCCCATCCCCTAGTATCCAGGAGACGCTTGGAACCACGATCTGTCTGATTCCCAAAATCAAACTTCTCCATGTAGGCGACCAATTTCCTTGAGCAACCAACCACGATGTTTCATATATCTCGCCCACCCGAAACTTTTTTCGCAGGATTTGAACCCACAAACCATCCTGTGTGTTAAGCAATCGCCATCCAAGTTTAGCTAGTAGAGCTATATTCATTCCTTTAGCTGCCCTTAAACCAAGCCCACCTTCTCTTTTTGGTTTGCATATTCTCTCCCAAGCCACCATGTGTTGTTTTCTGTTCCCTTCTCCACTCCCCCAGATGAAGGACCTAGCAATTCTATCCAGCTGTTCCAAAGTCGACACAGGGAGAGCTATAGAACTCATTATATGGACCGGAATTGATGCGAGGACAGACTTAGTGAGAGTTATCCTACCCGCCATACTCAGAAACCTCCTCTTCCACCCAGCCAATTTAGATGCAACTTGCTGAATCACTTCTCCAAACGTCTCTTTGTTGATTCGCTTCTGTAAAACAGGCATTCCTAGATACTTTCCTAACTCCTTTGTACCTTTAATGCCACTCTCATTACTTATCGAGTTAGCTAGATCTCGATGAACATTCTCGGAGAAGAATATTAGAGATTTCGCCAAACTAACCTTCTGGCCAGAAGCTTCACAGAATCTCTCCAAAACCTTACGTACCACTCGAATCTGTGATAGTGATGCTTCAGCAAACAATATCAGATCATCCGCGAAGCAGACATGTGATAAGGATGGTCCGCCCCTAGATAATGTGATTGGTTTCCATTCCTTATTGGCCACAGAAAATTCGATCTGGTGACACAATCTCTCCATGCATAGCACAAACAAGTACGGAGACAACGGGTCCCCCTGTCTCAGTCCCCGTTGGGGCGTAAACGCTTCTGTTCTCTCTCCATTCCATAGTAGACTCATACCAGGATTCGTAACACATTCCATAATCCATTTAATCCATATATGTGGTAGTTTCGCAGCATAGAGAGTATCTTCTAGAAAATCCCACCTGATGCGATCATATGCTTTTTCAAGATCCAACTTAAGCAACATCCAGCCTTTCCGTCCTTTCTTCCTCCTCATGGAATGGACCGCTTCCTGAACCACAATTATATTGTCAGTACTTAGCCTCCCTGGAATAAAGCTCGCTTGTGCTGGGCCTATTAGCTTTGGCATTAGCTTCTTTAATCTCAACACCATCGTTTTTGTTATTGTCTTGAACAAAACATTGCATAAGCTAATGGGACGAAACTGCATAATCTTTTCCGGTTTTATAACTTTTGGTATGAGAACTACCATTGCATCATTCATGCCCTCCGTTAGGACTCCGGATTCAAAGAAACTCAGTCCACATCGAGTGACTGATTCGCCCACAACCTCCCACGAGTCTTGATAAAAGACCGGCTGAAAACCATCTGGCCCCGGAGCCTTATATTTTCCCATCGATCGAACCGCAGATTCCATGTCTACTCCCGAGAAAGGTTTATTCAAACTCACCAGCTCATCCCATGTAGGCGCAGTGAAACCTTGCTGAGGTAACTTTTGTGTATCTAGGGATATATCCTTCGTCGAGTAAAGTCTCTTATAGTAGTTGATTGCTAGTCTCTGTAACTCTTCCGACTGCTCAATCCAACGCCCATCATCATCCTTTAGCATCTCAATTTTATTTCTCTTCCTCCTCACTATAGTACTCGTATGGTAGTAATTTGTGTTCCTATCTCCAAGTACTATCCATTTTTCTCGTGATTTCTGATACCAGAGCACCTCCTCCTGCTCGAGGACAACATCAAACTCCTTTTGTAATGTTGCTTCCCTTATCAGAAGATCATCATTCAGATTCCTTTCCAACTCCTCTTGGATTTCCTTAATTTCCCCCAGTAGTTTTTCCTTTCTTTTTTGCACATCCCCAAAGATTTCTTTATTCCATTTCTGGAGCTTTGTTTTGAGAACTACCAGTGCCTCAGGAGTACTCAGTTCTCTATTCCAAGACGTTGAGAGTAACTCCTTGAACCCGTCATGTTTTAGCCATGCAGCTTCAAACCTGAATGGTCTTCTTCTTGTGTTTCCTCTCTGTTCTGGCTCCAATTGAACATACACCGGTGCATGATCCGATGCTAGGAAGGGGAGATGTGAGACCACCGCCTCCTGCCATCTCACTCGCGTCTGTGCACTACACAAAACTCTATCAAGACGCTTGGCCACAAAATTGCGTGTTTCTTTACCTCTTCTCCAAGTAAACTGATTCCCTTTGAAACCCATATCCACCAATGCTAGTTCATTGATCCAGTCCCCGAACGCCAGTGAATCTGGTGAAAGTCTACCGTTCCCTCCAGTTCGCTCATCCAACCTCACAATAGTATTGAATTCGCCACCCAACATAACCGGTTCATCTATATTTTCCAGTACTCGTTTTAACTGCCCCCAAAGACCACTCCTGCGGCTAGCCGTAGGGGCCGCATAGACAGCGACGAGATGTATGATGTCCATACCAACCACCACCTTCACGTGAACAAACTGATCAGAAGATTCCACAACCGTGATAACCCCGACCTGATCCCTCCATAAAACCCAAATACCTCCTCTCTGACCAATGGCATCCACTCGAAAAGAGTTCTCAAATCCCAAACTTTGACATATTTTCATTGCTTTATCCCCGCCCGCATGAGTCTCAAATAAAGCAAGAAAATCAGTTTTAAACTTCTTCAAAATATACCGAATAGACCGTCTGAAATTGGGTTTATTTGCCCCCCGGCAATTCCAGAATAAGCAATTCATCATCATAAATATAATAGTATCTGATTGAATTCCCGGGGCACCCTGTTATGCGAGAGATAACACTCTCCCATCTTCCTGTAGGTTCGTCTGTGTACCAGCTGTTCGCTGCTCTGCTTCGCTGATACTACCATCCATTGGATTTTCCAATTCCTCATCACACAGCTGAGGGGTCTTAGGCACAGCCTTAGCTTTCTCCATGTTATCTCTGAATGCTCCACCTTGTCTCCCTACATTGTTGTTTTCTACTCTCAGTCTTTTCCCCGACTCTGATAGGTTTATTTCCCCCTTCGTTGGCCCAAAGATCAAACCTCTTACCGGTATGTTGTTAATCTTCTTCAACTTGCCTCTTGCTCCCTCCATCATTTTTTTATTGCCCATCCATCTCTCCTTAGTCTCCCACTTCGAAACAGATGGTACACTTGTAGTCCCGCCAAAAACAATGCTTCCCTTCTCTTGCAAGACTCCCTTACCCTTATTATCCTTGATATTCATCTTCTGACTCTCCCTATCCTCCTCACCCGGGCTAACATCATCTCCTACTTCCCCCGTTTTTCTGTCTATATCAAGGCTTCCATACTTGTTCGATAACACAATCTTCTTAGTTTCTTTCATCTCACTATTGGATCTGTCAGTCTCTCCTTTCGAACTTTTTCCTGTCATGCCAGTAGACGACCGAGGCAACGCTTGTGCTCCTCTTCTCGATCCTCGTGCTTGAATAAAGCCATCGTCCTGCGGTTGTGGGACTTGGGCGGTCGTTTGTTTAACTTGTGCTGACACCTCCGTTAAAGTCATTGAAATGGCCATTCGTTCCGCAATCGTTCTTGGACATCCATGCACTAAATGCCCATATACCCCACATTTGGAGCAAATCTCAGTTAGTCCCTCATAAGAAACGAAGTACCTGTCTCCATTTATTAGGACGGTCCCCTTCAAAGGTTTTGCTAGATTAACCTCAACGCAAATTCTCGCGAACCGCGCTCTTTCAAAGTTCAACGTAGTTGGATCCACACGAATTGGCTTACCTAGACCCTTAGCAATTCCCATAAGAATCGATCGATGGTAAAAATTTACCGGGATATTCGTTAATCTGATCCAAACCGGTGTTGTAGCAATGTTATCTTTTAATGGATCAAACTCTGGTGACCACGCTCGCACCATGAGGTAACTACCAAAGGCCCTCCATGGTCCTCCTGTCAATGCTGCCAGATACTCCTCTTCCCTTTCAAAGCGAACCATGAAGAACTGCCTCGGTAGATCCATCACATACATTCTCCCCTTCGGATTCCATAGTTCCCGTAACTTCCTATTCACTGCAGAGATCGCAACGTTTCTCCCCAAGACCCTAACAATCATACACTTCTTCCACAACCCATTCATCGCTTCGAGGACCTCGTTTTCAATCGTAATTGATGGTTCTCCATCCTCCCCATTCGGGAACTCCACGTGGAGTCTGTTAGACACAAACGAGTCCTCGATCAAAACCTCTGGAACCGGCATACCCCCTCCTACCGTACTTGCTGCCTTCGAAGCCCATGAGATTCCCTTATCAAGCGGTTCTCCTGGTCTGTTGGTTCTCTCACCCACGTCCGTCATGCTCGCGTCGTGATCCTCCGAATTCGGAACCATAGAAACACCGTTCGCCTCCATGCCCTCCACTCCTTCCGTACTTGCCGCCTTCGAAGTCCCTGAGATCCACTTATCAGGCGGCTCTCCTGGTGGGTTAGATTTCTCCCCCACCTCCGTCATGTTCTCGTCCTGATCCTCCGTAGTCGAGACTCTAGAATCGCCGTTCGCCATCATCAGATCTGGAGTGTTCTTTCTTTGCAATATTGGCTTCTTTGTTTCCATTTGAACAAGACTAGTTTGCTTAGACTGAACTAGACACCAATCAATTTCAACCATATACTTTACCATTGCTTAAGCTTGACTCAATGTAAGTACATAGTATATGTTATATATATCATATATATTGTGCGCGGTGTATACATTTGAAGTTTAGGATGTCGGATAAAACTTATATAAGAAGTAAAATTCAGGCGTATCAAAATGAAACATGTGCTAGCAAACAAAACGGTGTAACTATTTATAGCACTATTGTGGTATATATTGTCTGCATTCAAAAATTAAATGAGAGATATTATTTTTTAACATTTTTTGTCTCAAGTAATATAATATTTATTTATATTAATATGTATGTTTATTAGAATAATATATTAACACATAGCAAAAATCAGTTTGTTACCTATATATGTAGAAAATATAACCAATTTGCGATATGTGTCCAGATTTGATTAACTGTAATTATGTCTTTTACAAAACAGAAGTTATTTCATATGTTAATTTTTAGTGAAACCTAACTAATATTACCCAACAGCTGTTTCAATATTAATATATTAATACATAGTGAACATCATTTTGTTACCTAAATATGTCAAAATTTAATCAATTAGTGATATGTGTCCAAATTTAATTACTTGTAATTATAAATTTTACATTTTACTTATTTCATATGTTTATTTTAGTGAAATGTATTCAGTTTTAGATAACAACTGTTTAAATACTACTCCTTCCATTTTCTAATATAAACTGTTTTAGAATTATGCACATAGATTAAAAAATCATTATTTTTTTAAATATTTTCTAAACAAAAACATCATTAATTATTTTCTTAACCTCAAATCAACCAATAATAAAATAGAAGGTATATTATCATTGGTCATATAACATTAAGTGTTAATAAATTTTACATAGAAAACCGAAAACGTCATATAATTTGGAACATAAAAATTTCTCTAAAACGACTTATATTAAAAAACGGAGGGAGTAATATTAAACTTATTATTATATATTAATCTGGCCAAAATTAACTGAATTATTAATATAATCTCTATTTAAACAACTTTAATTACGTCATTATTATGATGTGAAACGTATCAAATGTTAGTTCCACTATATTAATATTTGTTACCTATATATGTCAGAATTTAATCAATTGGTGATATGTGTCCAAATTTGATTAATTGTAATTATGTATTTTACAAAACAGTGTTTATTTAATTATTTCATATGTTCATTTTTAGTGAAATGTATTCAATTTTAGCAAACAGCTGTTTAAACAATAATATTTAAATTCATTAGTATGTATGTATTTAAATAAGATATTAATACATACTAAAAAATCAGCTTGTTACCTATTTATATACAAAATTAATCAATTATTAGTGATATCTGTCCAAATTTGATTAATTGTAATTATGTCCTCTACTCTACAGTAGTTATTTCATATGTTTATATTTAGTGAAAACGTATCCAATTTTAGCTGCCAACTGTTTAAATAAAAATATTAAACTTATTAATATATATTAATTTTTCCAATTTTCTGAATTATAGATAATAGTCTATATTTAAACAACTGTTACGAAACGTATCAAATGTTAGTTCCCACACTTTCCACTATATATACATGTAACAAGATATCTAATAATCACATAACAAAATTTTCAAAAACCTTTGGAATTGGGCCCCAACATTTGAATCTTGCGAGATTTACCCCCAAACTTCGTCTCTTTCTCTCACTCTCTTCGCCATTAAAAAGCTGCACCATAAACCCTAAAAACCTCCAGCAGCCGCCACTTTCGTTTTCTTCCAGAAAAATGGCGAAGAAGAAGGCGTCGTCTCGCAACTCCAACGGAGCTTCCAACGAGCAGCAGCAGTCGCAGAGCCATGCGGCTTCTTACCAGAAGCCCGCCGCGGAGCTCAGCCGCCAGTTCTCGATGGAGGACCACGACTCGTCGGAGGAGAAGTTCCAGAACCTGAAGTCGCTCAACGCGATTCTCCTCAAGCAGGCCGTGGAGAAGAGGCAGCAGATCGAGACTCTCTCCCACGCGAAGGAATCGCTGGAGGCCGAGTTGACTCGCTCCGGCGCGGAGAGGACTCGGCTGAGGGAGGAGCTGATCGGCTCCGGGGACGAGAGTTTCGTGGTGAGGCTGGAGATGGATCTGTTTGTTGGGATTGTGGAGAGTCGGTTAAGGGAGATGTGTGGTTTAGTGGATGGGTTGGTTAGGGAGAAGAGTGATAGGGAGTGTGAGGTTAGGGTTTTGAGAAGAGAGGTGGGTGAGTTAGCTAGGGTTTGTGATGAGAGGGATTTGATTAAGAGTGAGGAGGTGATTAGGTTGAAGGAGAGTGTTGTTAGGCTTGAGATGAAAGAAACGTTTTTGGGAGAGGAAGTTGGTAGCTTGAAGTCTGAGAACGGGAGAATGGTTAAGGAGAGGGAGAAGAGAGAGGAGTTGATTGAAAGGGTTAATAAGGAGAGGAAGGTGTTGGAGAAGACTCTAGAGGAGAAGGTTAGGGAGATTGATGAGCTGAAGAGAGAAATGAAAGGGCTTTCGATGGAGAAGAAGGAGGTGGAGATGGTTAAACGTGATCAGGAGGAAATGATCCTGAAGTTAGAGAAAAAGGTTGAGAATTTGACAAGGGAAGAGAAATGTTTACGTGATCAGGTTATTGGGTTGGAGAAGGATCTTGATGAGGTTAAGGAGGAAGCAAAAGCAAGGGAGGAGAGCATCATTGCACTGGCGAAAGAGAAAGCTATCAAGGTTTCTGAGGTTGAGGGTTTGCTGGCGGATAACGTTTCAATCAAGAAACAGATGGAGAAGGCTCTGGCGCAATCCTCTGAGAAGGAGAAACTTGCCGGACAATATGCTCTCGAGAAGGTTGATCTTTTGGAGCATATTAGTAAGCAGGAAGCTGAGTTTGATGAGATGAGTAAACTAGCGGATGAGCAAAAGCACGTTGTGGTGCAGCTGCGGAATGATTATAATGATCAAATCAAGACTAGCGAGAAGCTCAGCTGCGACGTTAGCCAGCTTAAGGATGCTCTGGCCTTGGTTGAGGTCGAGAGAGACAACGCCGGGAAGGCTCTTGATGAGGAGAAGAAGAGTCGGGTGGCTCTTAAGGAAAAGGTTGCAGAGCTTGAGAAAACGATTCAAGCTTCCGGTAAAGAGCTTGAGAAGATCAAGGCTGAGCGAGGGAGATTGATTAAAGAGAAGAAGGAACTGGAGAATCGTTCTGAGACGTTGAGAAAGGAAAAGGGTATCCTCCGGAAGGATCTTGTGGAGCTCAAGAAAGCTATGGGTGTGTTGAAAGCAGAACTGGAATCTGCTGGAACCAATGCGAAACGTGGTCTAACAATGCTAAAGACCGTGTCCTCTCTAGTGTGTGGACAAGAGAACAAAAAAGGCGAGCAGAAGCGAGGAGAGAAGGGAGTGGATTCGTACTCGGTGGAGGTAGAAGCGATCAAGAAAGCTTTCAAAAGCAAAGAAAGCTTGGTTGAGGAGATGAAGAAGGAGATAGAGACGATGAAGCATTCGGTCAAAGATGCACATGACAAGAAGAGCTTCTGGACACTTGTGTCATCTATTACTACTCTCTTCATGGCTGCTTCGGTTGCCTATGCAGCTGCGATTAAGTGAAAAGCTTGAAGATGATACTGCCGTTTTTAACTCTCAGACAACATTATCGCATTCGAGTTTTTATTTTTCGCTGTTTAACTTCTAAACCTTCTATGTAGTTGGTTTGATCAACTATATGATGTAAAACCTTTTCCCTTTCATGTCTGTGATTCTGCTACTATTCTCTGAGAACATGTAGCTGATCTTCAGAAGTAATAAACTTGTTTGTTTCTTATCTCATATATTAAGCTATATAAAGTGCAACTTTTAGTTGAAAAGATTGTGTATGTTCAACTTCCTTTAAGTACCATTTATTAACCAATATCATATTATAGCTTTCATCTACAAACACAAATCAGTTGGTCATGTGATCATGTCCATAATCATCCTGTGTAATATCAGTAACAAACTCTGAATAATGTCTTTGGATGTGTATATTGTATAATTACTAATTTTATAAGTATTTAAATTTCAAATATGTGAAGACATTGTGCTAATAGATTGAGATATCTATATCAGAGCCAACTATAACCACATTCTTCGTAATGTCTCGACTTTTGTGCTTGAAGATGAAGCATCTTACCAAACCTAACATGTCTTTACTTTTTTGGTTGCAATTGCACGTCTTGAGTTTATGTGGACTCCATATACAATTAATTGTTTATTATTACAAAACTATTGCATGTCTCATCATTGTGCAAAGATACATCTCATAAAAAACAAAACCCTTTTAACACAAAAGTAACAATATTGCATTGCATATCCTCTGAAGAGTCAATTTCTTCTTTGTTTTGTTCCCCTTGTGGTGGTGGTCCAAATGCGATGCGCTTTACTCCACTAGACAGTTTGGTTTTGCAATAAAGCCTACAAGCGGAGTGAATCTGGACATTTAGTTTTGAATATAGTGAACGTAATCACTAGAACTATATACATTTATTTCTTCAAGTGAATGCTTTCTTATTCATTGCATTAAGAAAATATCTCGGTTGCAGATTAAGCAAACACAACACCACACTGCTCAAGTTACAACAACCTATAAACATATATTGTTTCATTACGCAGATATATATATATATATATATATATATATATATATATACTGAAAATATCATAATAGTAACATAACCAGAGTTACTATCAACCGCAAGCTGAAAAAAAACATAGCTGTAGTTTTAGTTAAAACGCTAACGCTAAAAGCCAAACATTACCGGCTTCACTGTTATTCTTCCTGCTTTGCTCTCAGAATCCAGCTTCGCACGGTTCACAAACGCAGACGCCACCACAACCTCCGTGGTAGTAGTTAAACGCCATACAAGGGAGCTTCTAAAACGAGAATCTCGGGCCTTCCTTCACCTTTCCGCGGTGGACTTTCACCCGTTTGTTAGTTAGAGATAATAGCGTTTTTCATTGGCATTCTGCGTTGACAAACGCAGCTATCTCCTCCATAACGGTATGGAAGTGATTGTTATTAGGCAACAAGTAGAACCCAATGGTGGCTTGATCCAAGTAAAGAAGCTTCACCTCTTGACCTGCTCTCTTCAGCCCTTCCGCGTACTTCAGCTGCCAATCTTGAATCAAGTCCAAACCCGCCACAACGACTAAACTCTTGGGGAAACTCAAACCTTCTAAACTCTTGCTTTTCGGACCAAACGGGCTACACGCTGGATGCTCTCTGTCCTCTCCCTCGGGGAGAAACGCTCTCCAATACCAATCACGGTCTCTCACCGTCACAAAGTACTTCCCATCCAAACGCGTCTCGGATTCAGTTCTCTCCGTCCCTCCAAACATAGGGTTAAGCAGAATGTTCCCCAACACACCAATCCCTGACTCAACCGCTCTCACCGCGACGTTATGCGCTATGTTCCCTCCAGAGCTATCACCCGCCAAGAAGATATGAACCTTCGAGTCTTTCTTGCTTTGAAGCCAGGGTCTAGAGTTGACCCATTTCAGAGCAGTCCAGCCATCATCATAAGCGCAAGGGTAACGATTCTCCGGCGCGCGTCGATAGTTCACAGAGACAACAACGGAACCGCACAGACCAACAAGCCTGCGGCAAAGAGTGTCATAGATAGCACTGTTTGCTGAAGAGTGCACAAAGCTTCCGCCGTGGAAGAAGACAATGACTGGCACTACTTCACCATCAACAGGCTTCTGAAGGTCAGTAAAACTTGGTGGGTCACCAGCAAAAGCCGGTCTGTATACTCGGCTGAGGAGATTGGTTTGGCGATCCATGATGACATCGAACGAGAAGACTCCATTGACGGGGTTGGCGTTTGCAGGGACTTTACGGTCTAGAAACTCAGCCAGGTGGCGGTTGAAGGTTCCGTCCGGGCGGCGGAGGAGGTTGTAGGCTAGCTTGAAGTTGGATATCAAAACCCATGTATTGAGAGGAACCACTGTCTGCAGCAAAACACACACAACAACACAGACAAATGACAAATCAGAAGATTTTTCAACAAACGCCATCAACAAGTCCATAAAGTGATAGTAGAAAGGAGCGCAACAAAGCCTTACAAGAGAAACAAAAGCTTCCACAAGTTTGTTTTAACCTCTAAAAGTCTCATAAGCTAAGCAAACAATCAGATGCCAAGTAGTTAGTAGCAAAGCTGATTTGATATGTGATTCCAACACTTGGCAGATGAACAGTTTAAACCTGAGAATCAGTTGATTGCATCTAAAATATTCGTTTAGAACTACCAAAAGTCTTGTTTTTTTCAATCCACAAGGGTCAAACAAAGAGTTAATCAGAGGAAACTAAAGCCAAGCAAGCAAGCTCCCCAAATTAGAAAAGACCCATCAAGCAACCGACACGTTTCACCACCCCAAAACGATAAAAAGCCTTAAGCTTTGATGAAAGGAACATCCAATCAAACATCAAAGGTTCCAACTTCACAAACAAAAGCAAACCCATAACTGATAAGAACATCATCAACGAACACAAAGCTTAAATCGCAAGAGACCCATCGAACAATAAAAAGTAAAATCACCAAATCAGAGGTGAAATCGATCACACCCAGAAGCAAAACAGATGAAAAGGTCTCACCTTGCTCTCAATAAGGTTAACTTGATCGCTCCCAGCCATGGAAAAGTAACAAAAACGTTTCCTTTTTAGTACCAAACAGAACAGTACAGAGAGACACGAAAGCCCAGATCGAATCCGATTAAGAAAAAAGTTTTAGCCGAGAAGGGAAATCTGGCAAAAACTAAAACGAGTTTCAAGTTTCGATGAGTATTAAGTTTCTATCTGGAAATAGAAATAAAAAAAAAAGATCAAATGGTTTAGCTGGTTAACACGGAGCTTAAAGAGGTGGTGGGATAAGAATATCTGCGTAGTTTAGCGTCAGCGTGGCTACGTACTGTTAACCTACGCACGGAGAGTCCAACGCGTCGAGGGAGGAGTGGAGAGTGTGACGACTGTTGTTGTGGGCCTTAAGAAATTCAATTTAAATCTATTTTTTACTTCTTTTTTTTTTTTTTTAATTTGAAGAATAAAAAAACGGAGAATAAAGTTGAGAGTGGTAGGTTGAAAAAATCGCCCTCCGTGGGAGAGAAAAATTAGAGAGAGAAAAGTCTTTACAAAGGGGATCCGGCGGTCGGTCGGCGCGTGAGCGTCCGTACCGCCGACGGAGCCCTTTTCCCTTCGATAAAATCATCCGGTCCTGTCGCTCTTCTTCGCGGCGGGGAAGCTTCCTTAGTTCCGCCGTCGTCGGATCCAGCTTCCGGGAGATAAAGGCTATCTCAGCTTTACGTCGCCGGCTTCCGTCCCCTAGTCTTTTAGGGTTTAGTTTTTCCGTTTGTTTTTTATTTCGGGGTTTAGTTGTGGTTTTGAGTTGTTTCTGGTCGCGTCGGAGGAGAGGAAGATCTCCGACGGAAAGTGTGAGGTTGCATGCGAGGCTTTGGGCGGCTGCGGTGAACGGAGGTGGATGAGATCTCGCCATGACGATTGATTCTCTCCGGTATTAGAGTCCCATAAGCTCTTTACGGTGAAGAGGTTCGGAACGACGGAGTTCCGGTGTGGCCGGTTTGATCCGAAGGTTGGATCTCCGGTAAGGACGAGAAGTGGGTGTGATGCGATGATCTCGCGACACGTGACCCACGACGTCGAGGATGTTAACACGTGTCCACGCGACAAAAAGACTGATCTGCGAGGCGGCCGCGCTTCGCTCCTGTGTAGTGTCTAGGGTTTTTCAAGGTGGGCCGCTGGAAATGGGCCCAATTGTGTAACGAGTTTTAGTCCGGTAGATTTAGTGGGCTTATATTGTAATTTGTTTCTGGACTGGGCCCGTTTCTATAAATTAAAAAACTATTGACGGAAAAAAAAAAAAGTTGAGAGTGGTATCAAAGACGCCCCCAGGAAGGCACGTTACGTTGGAACGGGATCCGTTCCTTGACGTTTTCACTTGTGGAATTACAACTCTGTCCCTGTTTTTGTTTTTTTTCCTTCATTTTATTTGTGTTGCTAAATGCTAATAGTTTTGTATTTCTTTATTTTCTTCTTTTGATAATGATGTACGTTTCTATTTTTAGAAATTTCTGTGATTACTAAGGTTTTAATAGTTTTTGGTATATACAGGGCCTCGTGTCTCGGAAATTTTTACATATATCATATATGATAATCAACTGAGTTTTTTTAAAAAAATTAATTGATATAATTGTTATACTTTGATATATGGTTTGTTTAAACGTGTACTTTCCCCTATTTTGATCAACATCTTTAGTTATAGATCCTTGAATTTTCCGAGATTATATCAGTAAAATACACGAAAATACTTTTGGTTTTCGAATAAAAGTGTTTCCTGCCAAAAATATACGAAAATACGTGTGGTTTTCAAATAAAAGTGTTTCCTGCCAGGAAAAAAACATAAAGGATATTTGGAAGCATTAGGGTTTAGGGGTCAACATCTATGGCAAACAGCTTTTATTTATAATTTCTTTGTACTTTAGTGACCCCTTGTTCAATTAGATTTTTAATATCATGACCACCTCATCTGTCCCTTTCCTCTTTTTATCTCCTTTGTCTTTTCCCCTGCTGAGATCCTTCACACTCTCTATATCTTTCTAAACCGTTCTAAATGTTTCTACCCTATTCTACAAAATTTTGAAAACCATTGTTTAACAGTGCTCTAAATGATCAAAGTAAAAACGTAGACTCTAGTTACGGTTCAAGCAAAGTATAATGTTAAACAATTTATATTCAATCTATGAAGAACTCATTTAGCAATGGATAGAGACAGATAAAAAAGCTCATATATTTTATTAAAAATATAAAGTATGTTGAGTCAATCCAGATGCGTCATTGTCCATTCGGACATCCATACCACAAGAGGGGATGAATCTTGAAATATATAATCATTTTTTGGCGTGGATACATTACTCTTTTCTATTAGATTTGTTAATTTATTATAGACTCAAAAATATATATATATATATATATATATCTTAGAAATAAGGAAAATACATAGTTGCAAAAAAAAATTAAAAAAAAAAGATACATGATGTTTTTTTTTCCATCTGATTAATATTATTTAAAGGCCTAAGCCCAACAGGGACAAAGCCCAAACAAAATACAAAAACCCATACAAGGCAACCGAAAAAAAACAAAAGAAACACACGCGTCTAGACATCCGCATGAAGGAACCACGTGTTTTGACCTCATCTACCGAGGAAGACACGCGTCCCATAGCCTCCACCGCTTTCGCCGCCTCGAGTTTCACCGCCGGAGACCTAAACGACGAAACACCGGAATCCACTGTGCCACACCGGAGACACATCGATCACACACACCTCCATCATCCTCTCCGACAGAAGTTATCACCGGAGCAACCATAACACTTAACCACCGGATTCTCCCGGGAACTCAGACCACAACTACCGAATAAACTTCCAACGACTGTATTGGAAGATTAGGGTATTTAGTAGCGACGAACACAAACCTGAGTTTCGTAGAGCTTCAATCGAATATATCGAGATCTCAACCTAACTCAGACCACCAAACACAATCGAAACATAACAGCTAACTCCACTCGAGATCGAAACTCCAAAACAAACTCCAATATTCGTCAGAGCGAAGATCAATCGATGCTGGAGAAGAACAAACCAAGGCCGGATGATTCCGCCAAGGAGAACGCGAAACCACCGGAGTCAAAAGCCGGATGATTCCGCCAAGGAGAACGCGAACCACCGGAGTCAAGAACCGGCTACACAACATCAAAAGAATCACCGTATACCGGAGTCGGCGACGAAGGGACCACCGCGATTCTCTCTCTTCTCCCAAAAATTTAAGAGAGAAAGGAGAGAGAATCTACCATCCCTGACTCTATAGGAAAATCATGTATAAAAAATATATTAGATTTGTTAATTTTTTTTTTTTTAAGTTCAAAAAAAAAATCATGTATAAAAAAGAAGAAGCACATATGCATGTTGCTTGACTGAGAAAAAAACGTTTTTGGGTGGTAGTATATAGCTTTTTCACTTGGACCAACGCTATATTTTCTACAGAGTACGGCCCAATCAAAAATCGAGCTTTACTAAGACGATGTCGTTTTGCAATGAAGCAGCTAACGAATTAACTAACCTATGTGAATGTCCGAAACGTTCCCGCGTAGACCTTAAAGATATGTGCCACTCATTTCTTGGCCGACGAGATTCATGAGAGATATTTCTAAAGCAATGGCTATGAATCAAAGACGTTTTAACATGTGAATCACTAAAAATAAGGTCAATTAATCTTGAACTTTTTATTCTACTTTAAAGGAAGGCTACATTGTTCTTTAATGTATTAACTAAAAATAAGGTCAATTAATCTTGATTTTTTTATTCTACTTTAAAGGAAGGTTCCCTTGTTCTTTAATGTATTTACATTATGTTAAATCACATTATGAATAGCTTAGTCAATGTTCAGTTAATTATCAGTAATTAGGTGCTTTTTTTTTAACGCTGAGAAATTTCATTCAAAAGTAAAAAACCAAAAGAAAGACCAAAGTACAACGTACAGCAATGGTGAACAAGCACCATGCAAAGACAAATGAAGCAAAAGTTTAAGGCAAACCTAGTAGGGATAAAAGACAGGCGCACAAGACGACAAAAACAGAACAACGACTAGAAGATAAAAATCTAAGGTAGCGTGGATAGGAGTGGCAAGATGGAGACGGTGTTTAAGCTTCTCCTGCTATCGCCTGATGAAGCCCAGTAGGTCCATTCTTTGCGACAAGATTGGTAACGATGTTCCGATGTCACACTTACTGCGATTCTCGAAGCAATATAGTTTCTTGCAGGAAGAACATAGTCTAAGCTCCAAGCTAGGCCTGGGATTTTTATCCATAACCGAATACCCGAACCGGAACCGACCCGAAATGGACCGGTTCGGTTCGGTTTCGGTTCTAGGCAATTTATCCGATGGGTATTAGTGTTAATTATCCATGGGTATCGGTTCGGTTCCGGTTTTTACCCGAAACCGAACGGGTACCCGTTTAACCCGAATTCTATGCTTAAAAAACATAGATTTGTATCTTTCGAGGGTTGAACCCGGGTTGGATAGGCAAAGCAACAACTGCAATACCACTAGACTAGTTCAACTTCGTTGTATTTAATACATATTACTAATATATATACGATTTCTATTAACTTTTTTTTAAAAAAATAAAATAAATAAATAAATAACTGGTATATAATTATTTTATTTTGTAAATATTTATATAATTCACATAAGAAACGGGTACCCGGAACCGACCCGAAACCGGTAGTACCCGATCCGAAACCCGAACCGAAATTTACTAAGTACCCATTGGGTATAGAATTCATTTATCCGAAAAACCCGGACCCGATCGGATCTTATCCGAACCCGAACCGAATATCCGAAGTCCCAGCCCTACTCCAAGCCGATATTAGCTGGAATTTTGAGTTGATGATGCTTAAGATTCGAGAGGATTCATGAGCACATACCTGACCATCCCAACGATATAAGCAGCGACGCGCATGAGTAAAAGAAGACTCAAAGATGATATTATCAAGTCTTAAGGATTGCATACTTTCTACTACCCATAAGATAGCATACAGTTCAGCCTCTTCTAGCGATTGTACCGCTGAATATGATTTTCGACTATGCATGAGGACTTTCCCTCTTGTATCACGAGTAATCCAGGAGACACCACAGTTAACAGACCCATTCACCCATGATACACCAATATTGCATTTAAGCATACCTGGTGGAGGAGCTTGCCAAACAATGGCCTGAGAATTATCAAAGGCCTGGTTCTGGATAGGGTTCTGTGCCGGAAAGTTAACATTAAACCAGGAATCCGCCTCTTCCTCAGCCTTGTTAACAATAGAAGATGGAGATAAACGAACTTTTTCAAACACCAATCCATTTCTGGCTTTCCAGATATGCCATAATATCCATGGAATACTCTGTTTTAGTTTAACTGGAATGTCTTTACTTCTTAGACACGCAACCAGATGGTGAAGATTTAGAAACACAGAGTTCGTAGACAAACCACGAGGAGGTAATGGGAGGTTCGCTGCTCTCCAAACATCTTGAGCTGCTGCACAAGAGAATAGGGTATGACATATCGTTTCACGCCCTCACTCCACACGACTTACATGTAGTATCAATCTGTATACCACGTGATCTTAGTTGGTCAAAGACTGCTAATGCTCCAGCTAGTGCCCTTCACACAAAGTGTCGTATCTTAGGTGTCGTTTGAAGTTTCCATATACTTCTCCACAACATTTTTTCCACGGGAGGAAGGCCGCTGTGGTGAGGGGGATTCAAGTTTGTGATGGTCTCTGTCAGTTCGTAGCCAGATTGAGAGGAGTAGGTTCCGTGACTAGTGAAACCCCACAAGAGAACATCAGATTGGTGTCTTTCCACTCTCATATTCAAAATGCTGTTGGCATCTTCAGCTACAAACAGACTTCTCACCTGTGACACATCCCACACATTTGAGTTTGGAATCAGAAGGTCTGAAACCATAAGCGTGAGGTCCACGTGAGCATCTATACGGTACATTGGAGGTCTAGGAAGAGGCCCCATAATCCAACTCTTTTCAGCAGACCTTTTTCCAATAGCTCTCGGCCATAGAGGATACTTCTCTAAGCAAAGAAGGTTTTGAGCCAAGCCCACATTCCATAAAAGATCCATTCTTCCAATACTTGCTTTTGTAAAAGACTATTGACTAGACAGATTATTACGAATAATCCTTGACGAGACTTGTATGTTAGCAAATTATTAATTTACTTTATATATTTTTTACATTTTTATAAAATATTTTAGTTTTGAATTTAATTTAACAGATTTGAACTAATTTAGAATGATTTAAACTAAATTTAGAACTGAAAAAATGATTTGAATAAATAAATCGGATTTTTAGAAAATCATTTTTACTAGAATCGCGTTGGCACCACCTAGACCGATATTTAAAACGATGGCGTTAGCCTATAAGTAAAGCTATATAGGTCCCAGTTCAAAACTTTATACACAAACTTGATACACCTAATTCAAGAAAAATGGCTTACAGAAACTATTGTTCTTTACCTATAGCTTTATACAGATCTTGGACAACTCTAATAACAAGTCGGTCATCTTCCACCGAGTTTCTCATCATTTTCTCATACAACAATATTCCCTTCTCGGCATCACCACAGTTCATGTATCCCTTTAGGATCGCGCGCCTGCAAGCGCTGTCTGGACTTATACCAGCTTCAGACATCTTGCTGTAGATCCTTTCCGCCTCATCCATCATTCCAGCTTTGACAAAAGCGTAGAGTAATGGACTGAAATGGCTTTGAGAAAGTGTAATGCCTTTCTCTTGCATGAGAGTTATGATTTTCTCTGCTTCTTCGTACTGTGAACTCTCGGCGTAGGCTTGAATCAAGGAGAGGTATGTGGATGAGTTGTCGGTAAAGTGGCCATTTCTCTCCATTGCTTGCAAAAGTTTATCAACCTCGTGATGGAGTCCTCTGGTTGCACATATTTTTACCAGCATGTTGTAACTAGTCTGCAAATAGGCATTGACAATATCCATTGTTAGATCACTAGATTTAAGAAATATCTAACAATGTTAAGCCAGTGGATAAAACCTACCGTTCCAGGTTTAATCCCTTTCTTCTGCATTTCACTGAACAACGCCAATGCCTCACTCATCTTCCCTGGAACAGCAAGAGAAAGTTTGATTTGTCACTGTTACTAACCAGAATCAAAACCAGTCAATGTTACATACATACCAGCCTTCCCATAATGCATAATCATATTTGTGTATATTTTCTCGTCCAAATACAATCCAGACCGGCGAGCACTGTTAAAAACCTCAACTGCTTTGTCCACCTGCAGACCTCTCCCGTACACACTGCATCAAACACACCAAGATGGCTTGAAATATTACAGGACAACCAACGTGCAAGAATCTTAAACATAAAGAAAGGCAAAAAATCTAGTGCTTTTTTTACCTGATCATTGTGTTGTAGGTCTGAATCGAACAAGGAACACCTGAGTTACACATCCTCTCGTAAATTTCAGATGCACACTTCAGTTTACCTGTGACAACATATATTTTAGTGCTGGCTCCCTAAATCACATAATAATTCAACTTAAAATTAATAAAGAATCTATTCTACCTGCTTCTAGCATTGCCTTGATAAGTGTATTATATCCCACGGTGTCAAGCTCCATGTTTTTCTCAAGGCAGGTATTTGATATATCTTCTGCTTCTCTGTGTTTCCCTACAATTGAGATCATACAGTTTTCTTACAAAACATTTTAACACTGGTTAAAAGAATACAAAACATTTGTTATAAGTGAAGTTCTTTGGCAAGGAAAGATTGCAATTTTGTATGTGACATACCTCGGTTTGTTAAGGCATTCACAAGTATGCTGATGGTAACAGGACTAGGGTCAGAGCCCTTTTCTGCTGATCCCATGAAGAGTCCATACGCAGCTTCAAGCCAGCCACATCTGACGTAAGCATCAATCATTGAGTTGATAACAGATTTGCCCTGAGTTTTAGACTCTCCTGCTGCAAGGTAAAGCCGTTTTGCTTCTTTAAGCTTATGCTGTCTCCCATATACAGCGATCAAAGCCGCAGTTGTTTCCTCCTCTATACTGAGTCCTAGTCTGATAATCAAATCCGCAAGAAGATCTGCTTTAGATGTATCACCTGCATATAAAAAAATTGAAGTTAAATCTTCAACAAACGTAATTTAACAAACACAGATTAATGTTTTATTCATACCTTCTCTCACAAAGCTATTTATAATTCGATTTACAGCTGCTGAACCAAGATCAGTCTTGAACATTAGATTCAATATTGCTTTAGTCTCATTGACGTTTTCTTCTTTTAGTCGCAAATTGAGGACCATTCCAAGAGCTGTGACATCAAGTCGACTCACGTTTATAACTGCTTCGTGTTTATCTTTAGCTCTTTCACTATGCATAGCTTCTGCAAGTGTTTGTACAAATCTGTTATCCTTAACCACAGCCTCTCTACTCATTTTCTCAACCATCTCTTGAGCTTCAGCCACCATTCCCTCCTTGCAATACACTCTCATAACCGTCTTGTAAAGCTCGATATCAAACTGCACTTGATCAGCTACAATCTGCTTGATAAAGCCCTTAGCCTTCTCTCCTAAATTGAGCCTAGTATACAAACTGAGCATGTCGTTACAAGAACTAGCATCAGGAAGTAGTCCAGTCTTCGATAAACCTCGAAACGCATCCTCAGCAGAGTCTACGTTCTGTATCTTAACGTAACACTGTAACATGACAATATAGGCAAACCTAGAAATGGGAATATCTCTGGTCTTCATCATCTCAATCACATCTAACGCTTTGGCGACGTTTCCTGAATTCAAATGAACCTGAGACATTGCCAGATACGTTTTCTCATCAGAGAGTATGTTCCGGCGTTTAGTCTCTTCAAATATCGTCTCTGCATCATGGAAGAGTCCGAGCTTCCCATAGATTCTGATGATCAACCCGCGGATGACCTCATCAGCTGGTATTTTAAACCTCTCCATGTCTGCAAAGAGAGAAAGCGCTTTCGGATAATCCTCAGTTTTGTAATATAAACTCAACATAGAAGCACACGTGTAGTTACTCGGAGTGATTCCTTTAGATCTCATATCCTCGTACAGTCCAACAGCCCCATCCCAATCACCAGCCTTCACGCTTAAGCTAATAACCGAGCTGTAAGTTACTTCCTCTGGGACAAAACTTAAGCTCTTCATCTCACCAAACGCCTGCAACGCATCCTCGTTGAAGCCTTGTTTGGCGTATGAGCTCACAACTAACGTATAAGTGAACTCAGTCGGCGGCACACCTTCCTCGACCATCTCTAGCCATAGGTCTATCATTTTATCATGAAGTGACTTCTTCTGAAGAGATGAGAGCATGAAATTATAGACAGAAGTGGAGAGGATGATTCTCCTTTCTCTAACGGCTTTGTAGAACGTTAACATAGCGCTATGGCGTCCCCATCTAGCGTATGTACACAGCATTGTACCGCAAGCTACTGCGTCTGGTTCACATCCCACTTCGAGCATCTCCAGAAACGTTTCCTCAGCTAGCTTTATCTTCCCGACTTGTCCGTAGAGACGAAGAACAATCGTGTAGACGACTACACTTGGACGGTAGCTTAACTGTTGACACAAAAATCTATCACCACAAAATCAAGACTGAAGTTAAGACAAAACAACTCAGTTAACTTTGCTTTTCTGAAGCAGACAAATTCTGTTCCTCTTGTTAAAGCTCCCACCAGAATTGGTCTACTTCAGACATTCATTAATCTAATTCTGAAGACTAAAAGTTAAGACAAACAACTCAGTTAACTTTGCTTGTCAGAAGCAGACCAATTCTTCAACAGAACAAAGCAAAGGTTGGGACTTTAACAAGAGGAACAGAATTGGTGACATTTATTAATCTAAATCTCAAGACTAGAGTTAAGACAAAACAGCTCATTTAACTTTGCTTGTCTGAAGCAGAACAATTCTATAACAGAACAGAGCAAAGGTTCAAACTTTTAACAAGAGGAAGAGAATTGGTCTGCTTCAGACATTCATTAATCTAAATCTGAAGATTAAAGTTAAGACAAAACTACTCAGTTAACGTTGCTTGTCTGAAGCAGAACAATTCTATAACAGAACAACCCAGACATTCATTAATCTGAATCTAAAGACTGAAAGTTCAGACAAACTCAGTTAACTTTGCTTGTCCGAATCAGACCAATTCTATAACAGAACAAAAGCAAAGGCTGGAACTTTAAGAAGAGAACCTGAAGTTTCATCCAAGCGAAGAAGTCTCTGACTTGTCTCCACCCTCTCTGCTCTTTCAGAACAACGCACATATCTCTAAAAGTCAGCTTCGCGACGAAGCTACCCATCACCACTCTCATATCAGCTCCACTACCTTCTTCTCTCCTCTGAGACAAGCCTCTCACTTTCTTGATCGCAGCCACCACGTGCTTCCCGTACATCTGCCCGTTCCTATCATCCTCCAGATACTGAACCATCTGCTCAGGGGTGCGCTTAATCCACTTGGGAGTCATGGCGTGAGAGCCTTGGTTCCTCCTCAGCGCGCTGAGGTACTGCGCTTTCTTCTTTATGATTCTCCTCGCGTCGTCGTCGGATAACGGGTGTTTCGGCCTCTCGTATCTCGGCTTTGGTCTCTCCGGGTTGCCGTCGCTGAGTGACCACGGGTCGGGTCGGACTCCGGGTGAAGATGAGCACTTTATCGTTGTTCTTGAATTTCTTGAGGGCATTTTGGGAAGAGAGATTGAAGGGTGGAGGTGAGTTGTGGAAGTGAGGAAGTCACTCTTCATGGTTACCGGCAAGAACCTCGCCGTATCAGCAACTTCCAGAGGAAACAGTCTCCTAACTTGTAGACCATGGATTATCCGGTTTAATTCGGTTAAATTTGTTTATGTTTGTCTGTAGCCCATAAATTAGCTTTATTTCCGGTTTATGATTGATTAGCTTTATTATCCGGTTTAGCTTTATTATCCGGTTTAATTCGATTTAATGTAGGCCATGGATTATCCGGTTTAATATTGGTTATTGGTTCAACATTAGAGTTTAGTCTCCTCTTCCTGGTTTTAATTACTTCTGTTCTGTTTTTTTTTTTCCGGTACAAAACTTACAGAATATTTTCTTCAGCAAAACTTCTGGATAGGCACAAATGCACTAACCTTCTCAGAATATTTTCTTCAGCAAAGTCTGATCTTCCTAAACACTAATTGTTAAATTCCAACTCCACATCACATTCCACAAGTTTATTGCCCCAACTACACAGAGATGTGAGAATTAGCAAAACAAAAAGAGAGACTCATGGCATTAACAAAAGAAAGAGACTTTTATGTCTTCTTTGAGTTAAGATCAACAACTGCTTTTTGTGGGTCATTCACTATTTTCAAACCCAATCGCTCTAGAAGGAATCTGTACTACCATTCAACCTACCTCTAGACTGAGACAATGACTCACCATTTCACCTACGTTTCTTTGAGTTTCCCGTTGGCTTGTTTATACCCCCATGTGTTTTTCTGATCCTTGAAGAATCAGCCGCAGTGACTTTTGCAGGTTTCTTTGGTGTAGGCGTCGTCTCATCAGATAAACGAGATCCATTTCGCTGTCCACAGGATGCACCCCTCTTACCACTCTTCTTCACACCTTTTTCTTGGCCTAGCCTTGACGCAGCTTGTTTGCTTGTTTCACTCACAAAACGAGGAGATTTTCTCAGTTTCAAGCCATCCACTCCTTTGGCACTCTTCTTAGCCTTCTTCACTGAGTTCATTTCCTGATTAGCAACCTCGAACATATCTTTTGGCAAAGCAGCAATGTCTAACTCAAAGCACCCGGGAGGAACACCTTCACTCTCCCTTCCCGTCATTTTGAACGATGGGACTTTGTGGGAAAATCTAAGCATCTCGTTTGGTGGAATCTGAAACTGGAGAACTCCACACTTTGCATCTCGGCGAAATAGAGAAACAAACCTTTCCACTTTCCCTAGGTAGGCCACTCCAAGGCCATTCTCATCTTGAAAATCACACAAAACTTCAACAAAGTCATATTCGTAAACTCCTTTGTGATGTTCCGAGCTACCACCACTCAACCAACTCACATCCCAGCCTCTGAAAACTGCCCAGACTTCCCCTGCTCTTGGGTAAATGGCGATGTTGTTGTCACGGCGCATGTGAAGCATCTCACAAGAAAATATAAAATGGTCGTCTACTTCCTGTGACTCACTATCTTGGAAGATTCCACAAGCAATGGGGATGGAGTTGTCATTATAATCTTGTAAGGGGTCAAGCCACGTAATACACAGCTTGAACTCAGAATCAGAATCAATCACTTTTGTAATCCGAGCATAATACCGAGGCATACCGTCGATTGGATCATACAGAGACCACACCTGGTTGACAGCAAAACAGCTAGTTGACAGCTCAAAATTATTAAAGTCTTGATCAGGTGAATCTTGCGTAGGATTCTTGTGGTTATTGTCAATATTTTCCCCCATACCCATCCCTTCTCCACGTGCTTCATTTGCTCTTGACCTTTTTGTGGCAGCGCTTAGAGTATCACCACTTATTCCCTTCTCTGCGCAAGAAGCTTGCTGACTCTTCCGTGGAGACTTCCTCCTATTACTATTATCTTT
This sequence comes from Brassica oleracea var. oleracea, assembly GCF_000695525.1. Classification (NCBI taxonomy): domain Eukaryota; kingdom Viridiplantae; phylum Streptophyta; class Magnoliopsida; order Brassicales; family Brassicaceae; genus Brassica; species Brassica oleracea. Next base: position 35,968,063 of record NC_027754.1, on the reverse strand, counting down.
TGGATTTGATTTATCCTCAAAAACATCAGAGAAGGTAACATTGGTACTCTCCAACGGTTCCTCAACTATCTTTCTCCTCTTCCTTTTGTCCTTGCTCACTGAGGGTGCTTGATTAGACTTTGAAACTGACTCATCATGTACATGTTTTGATGCACTTTGTTCTGGTTCTGCAACCTCAGGCTGTGGCTTCAACTCAGCTGAATTGTTCATCTTTCCCTCAGCACAATTCTTCATCGGTTCTTCCTCTAATTTGGGTTTTCTCACTTCAGCATTTTGGTTCTCACCTCCTCCACCATTCTCTTTGGAACCTCCTTTCTTATCCACCTCAGTTGCTACACTTCCTTGTTGAGTACCAGTAGACCCCACGTTTCTATTTTTACTTCCACATTGTAGACCTGAGTCTGCATTCAACTCTCTGCTAGCAACCCTTGAATAGATTCTGTGCCTGATATCATACTGAGTCCGTCTCTCCTTGTCGGAAAGCAATCTGTTAGCTTCCCCAATCAACTTGAAAGCAGCCTCTGCACCGGGGAACTGGTTTTTATCAGGATGGAGAAGCAAGGCGAGCTTCCTGTACTGCTTCTTGATCGTAGCATCATCACAAAAATGCATAGCTTGGAGAATACCATACCAGTTCTCAAGACCGTTGAGTTTCTTCTCGGCGGAGCAATGAACATCACAGACTGCTAGCATTTGTGGTAAACCGTCAAGACCCGAGAAGAAACTCTGAGCCTTCATTACAAGGTTATGAGCCTTGGGGTAATCACCTTTCCGCATCGAATCCTCTGCCATTTTCTTCGCCATAGTGGCCTCTTCCTTGTTACACTCCATTCTCGGCAAAAGAATCAGCTAAATCTCAGAGATGAGAAAAACTTACTCAATGTAATCAATATCTCATTCTGCAAACACAGATTCCATTGAAATGTCTGAAAGTTGAACAGTAGTATAGACCCTGCAAACGAAGTAACAAGAAGAAAGCACAAGGAGTCATGTCTAGTTAAGTTGCAAAGCTCAAAGCTAAGAGCTTTTGAACTAAAGTTTCGATTTTTTTGATGAAGAAACACGAATAACACACTGAATAACAGATGAAAAGATATATCAATACAACCTAAGCAGAGCAACGATTGCTTTCTCGGAGTCAAAACTGAAAGAAAGCAAGAACCTTTTGCATCGGCGTAAAAAGTAGAACAATGCAGCAACACAACAACCCCCGAGTTTTAAGACATACCTTGAGTTGAGAAGCTTGAAGCCGAAACCCAGATTGCTCAGCGAAGACAAAATCCCTAAATTTCCGAGTGAAGAGGACAACTCGATTGGTCTTTGTTTATTTTAATGTAAAACAAATGTGTTGTTTTTTTTTGTTCTTAACTATTTTGGCAAAAAAATTTAAACTAAAGGTAAATAATATAATCCAACTTTATTTTGTTTGTCAACCACATTTTTTAAAAAGATTTAAGAATTTTGATTGGTGGTGTAGTGAATGATTAAACAAAAATACTAAATATTTTATACCAAGTTCAAAAAAAAAAAACTAAAATATTTGTTCTTTTTTTTTTTTTGATCAAAGAAATATTTGTTCTTTTACACACAAAATAAGCCCAAAATAATCCACAAGAAATTGTTCAGGTAAAAAGGATCAGTAATGTAGATAAAACTGGGGAGGTCCCTCTGGTTGTGACAACTGGTTATGATTGAAGACGGGGTTAGAAGTTCCGGTGAAACCTCTTGCTATGATGATGATCAACAGGATAAGACTGTCCTTCATTCCCGTGAAAGTCATTTCTTGGGGTTGAAGTAACGCGTCCTGAGCTCTGTTTGTTTTCAGAGAAGCTGCGTTTTTGTCCTCTCTTCATGTTACTCCTGGAGCCCGGTCTGGTCACCGAGGAGGAAGCAGCTGTCGTTGAAGGCTCCGAAGGTGTGTTGCTGGTGACAGAACCAACCTCTGCTGAATTTGGTTGGGACTGCTTGACTGTCGAATTAGGGTTTGATCCGGATCCATGTCCAGCCAATAGGTTTCTTCTACGTTTCAACAGTGACTTGATTTGTGCCTCGAGGTCTCCGAGTTGGAACTCTGATTCGAGTTTGTGACACGATATGCATTTAATGGCGGCTCTTAGTGTTTTGATCTGCCTCTCTATGGCTGCAACCTGTACAATCTAATTTGTGTTATTACAAGATTCGCTCTTGAGTTAAGAAGTTAAAAAGGAAGAAAGCGGAATTAACCTGTGGTGCAGATTCGTTCTTGGCGTCTCTATATGACTTCTCCGCAGATTCCTTTGTAATCCTCATGGAATCGTTTATGATAGCGGAGACAGGATGGAATCTATGGACCATACCAAATGAGTATATGTAGTCAACTGCCTTGAGACGATACCCACTTTTTATGAGGTTTTGAATGAAACCTGCCCCCAAGTAAAGCCAGATGATCAAAGTTAACAAGGTTCAGGCATTTTGCGTCTCTGTGGTTTTGTAATGCTTAGAGATTCAAAAAATAGTGGGAGAGTAAAGAAATGGGAATCACCTGGAATGGCGCTGTCCAACCCGAGAAACTGGCAAAGATCAGGAGATACAGTTTGCCAGTAAGAAGTGTCTAGTAGAGCTAGAAGGTCATTAGCCTTGAATTCTGACACAATCCCGAAGATACCTACAAACTTTAGGAAACAAACGACTTCCAATTCATCCGTCTTACTCTTTGAAATCTCATCTTTCCAGTGAACCGCAAGTTTCTTTGCGTCGTCTTTCACAGGATGTTCAATTTGAAGCGGGAGCTTCTTCAGCTGATCCAACAATATGAGGCATATATCTGAAGTAACCAGCAGTTTGAAGTCGTAGCCACCTTCGGGTGTTTTAGGACAAAGAGCCATGGATGTTTCCAGAACAAGCTTTGCTGGATCTGGGGAGCATCTAATAGCATTAGAGATATCACTCTCCTTCGGAGGTTGCTTTTCTAATAGCTTCCTTAACGTTTCCGCGTTAGTTGAACCAGAGAGAATGTTTGGCTCAGTTTCGGTGCTTAATGGGGACGTTGCTTTGGCATCTGGCTGATGATGTACAACTAATTCCTCAATCTTCTCCCCACAAGGAGGGGACACAACATTGAGCTGGTTCACTGGATGTTTCAAAGGCATAAGAATCTGTCAATTTACGGCTAATCACTTATCTTAATCACTTATCTTAACATACCTGTTGAGTTCTGACAAGGAGTTATTGGTTCGGTTAATCTTTGACGTTTAGCTTCATTCTTCTGTTCACAAGGAATGACAGAAACAGCTTTAGATTTCTCAACAGCATTGGCCGTGTTCTGTCCTTTTTCACAACTTTTGTGAACTGGTTCCGTTGCTCTCGGGGCTGAATCTTTCTTCGCCAGTAAACTCAGTTCTTTAAGAGTATTAGCATTAAATAAGGACTCAGCTTTCTTCTCTCTGATACAGTCAAGGGCCATGGCTGCATCAGCTTTTCTCTTCTCCCTCTTCGCTTTCTATAATAGGGTCAAGGCAACAAACTTAATCAACTTGCATCACACATAATAAGCGAATAGAACCAGAGGTAGATAGAGAGGGTAAGCTTACCTCCGCCTCCAATAAGTTTCCAGTTCCATCAGTTACTCCGGCAACTCTAGTTAAGGATTGCAAGAACTCATGCAAAACTGTTCTTGGTCGCCATCCTGGACAAAGCTTGGATAACCGGAACTCACAGATGAATCTCAGCGTTGCCACGTACTCATCTTTCATCTTTAGAGTTTCAACCACATCTGCGGAGCAATTTATGTTAGGTTTCACATTTTGGGCAACAACTACTCCTAATCAGGAAATAGAAATAAGTCACCGGGGAATGTTTCACTACTCCTAATCAGGAAATAGAAATAAGTCACCGGGGAATGTTTCCTGTGCATTTCATAAAGCAAAGCAAAAAAAAAAAACCCCCCAAAAGAAAACAGAAACTCTAAAATGTATTTACATGAAACATGTTGCAAGTTTAAATTTTTTACTGTTAAATGTTAATCAGACTAAAAAACAAGAAAAGGGCATTACCAGAAACATTATCTTCTAACCCCAGACGCCGAAACAGTTTCGGGGCCTGCTGATACAGAAGGAAGCTCTCTGAAAGGTCTAAGAGCACCTCAGGAGTAGTCACAAAGTCCAAACCGTAAGCAGCCAGAAACACCAAGCAACCTAAAACCAGCGAGTCATTCTTCGGATCGGTTATTATCGCCTTGTTTATCCAGTCAATCCCAAGTTGAGTCGCTTCCTGTTTCACTTCTCGTGTGACACACACTTTCATCTCCATCAGTTTCTCTAACAGAAGGATGCAACTATCAACAACACTACCACGTCTATCATCACCTTCTCCAAAACCTTCCTTAAAACACCCTTCTACAGCATCCAAAACAAGCTTCGCTGGGTCCAAACACGGGATCATCCTCGCCAAGCGTTCGTTTCTCTTAACCAAATCATCCCCACTCAGGTGAAACGTCGAACAGTTTGTAGGCATTGACACATTTGTCCCTATGCTTTTAGCCAGCAATGAAACTAATGGCTCAAACTCACTTCTCACTGTTGTAACACCTCCTCTCTGTTTCTGCTGTAGCTCTCTAACCTTCAAGTCAAGCTCTTTTGCTTTCTCCTCAAGTTCCTTAACCTTCTCATCGGAAACCTTCTCCACCGATTCGATCCTCCTCGTAAACACTTCAAACTCTTCCTTCCTTTTCTCCATCTCTTTCTTCTCCAAATCGCTAGCTTTCGCTTCAACCTCCTTCTCCTTCGCTTCCAGCTCCAAAGCTCGGACCTTTAAAGACTCCTCCATCGCTTCAAGCTCCTTGGCTCGCTCCTCGAGAGCGGCTTTGGTGGAATCGCAAAACCCCTCGATTTCTTTCCACTGAATAGAAAGGAGGATAAGCGAGCGAGCGTTCTCTTCGAGAGAATCAAGGGTTCGCTTGAAGTTCCGCTTGCTTAAATCAAGGAGACGTAAACCATTCATTGTCTTCTCCATCAAGCTACCCATAAACTTATAACTAACCAACCAAACGCACAACACAACAAAACCCTAAAGTTTCATCAACCGCAGACAAATGAAAAAAAAAAGGAACGAACTTGATTATGAATCTTCTTCACACGGCTACTGTATTGTTTCCTCCGGATCGTCGTCTGAATCAATGAGTGATGGATAAAGGACAAATGAAAAGCTTCGTTAAAAACTAAAAGAGCCCACCGCTTCGACAGAAAACAAAAAAGTTTTTATTTTATTTTATTTTATTATTTTTTTTGTGTCACCATTGTTCTCTTTTATAGGTAGGTAGGTCTCTCTTTCATATTCTGTGTCTGTATCTAAATTTTCCATAGCTAGCAAGTTACCAACTTTTCATTTAAATATTTTTCCAAACAATGAATCCACCTACTTTTTTTTTTTGAGTTCACTGAATTGACTCGACTGTAATTGAATCTTTGACTTGACTCTAGTTCAACCAGTATTCAAATTATGTATTAATGGCTTTAAATCTGAACCGGGTCATACGGTTTACTGGTTAACCCAAGATTCTATGGCCGAGTCTGAAAACATTGGTTTATCAACAAGAACTAAAAATAAACTACAATAGCATAAGAAAATGATTTTGATTAGAGAAATTCAAATACAATTGAGCATATTCTGAAATAAAAGGGTTGCATTTTTTTTTACACAGTGACAAAGAGATTAGGAGATAAGATGGTGGAGCTGTTACACATAACCTAAACGTATTATTAGATTCCATACCAAAAAGACAACCTACTTCTTTGTTACTTCCTACTACTTTCCTAGATAAAGCTTTACTACGGCTTTGGTCCTGAGACGGAACACACTAGAATCTGCCATAACCTTGTGGTGGATTGAAGCAAGGTCTTATCACCGGTCTAGGACCCCCAGGATCCACCCTTGGACGTTTACTACCAGCATGGTATGAAGGTTGGCATTGGAACGCAGTTGAACCACTGGCTTGGTGTGTTTCCACGTCTACGACCTGTGGATTTGGCGCTGCACCGGAGCTTGTTGGAAGGAACGGAAATGAGCTATGAGTGGCAATGTATGAATTGTGAATGACTGTGTGCGCAGCCTGCATATGAAACCGTGGAAGTATCTGCGGTGATTGAACTGGGAAAGATGATGAGGCAACAACATGGTTCTGAGTTTGAATTTCCCGTGGAAGCATCTGCGTTGATTGAACATGGGCAGATGATGAGGCAACAACATGTTGGTTCTGACTCGGAATTTCACGTGGAACCATGAATTTGAGGATAAGATCCATAGGTAGATCAATTTCCAGCTTGAAGTCTTCAATGATTTCAATTATCTCTCTCATTTTAGCATCATCTCTATTAGCTTCAGCCTATAAGCAGCCAACATGATTTTAAACATCAATGACGATGAAATGAAACAGTTTGCCAAGAGAGGGATAGGAGCAAAAGCTTTAACCTGTGATTCAATTCTTCTCTTGTCGTTGACAGAGCGTCTAACATTCATGACCTCTTGCTTCAAGATAACCAGGGGAGAAAAGCTGCTCTTCACGTTGAAGAAAAGCATAAACCGGACTGCCGGAATATATTGGGCTTTGATTAGGAGCTCATTAACAAAATCTGCGCAGAGATAAACGAGAAAAAAAAAATATACTTTGTTAGTCTCTTCTGTGTACAATAATGTGTTAAAGAAGAACAACTTACTTGGGATGGCAGAGGTGAGACCAAGAGATCGAAAGAGTTTTGGAGCATGTTTGAAGTGAGCAACATGCTTGGCAAAATGTAAAGTTTCATTTTGACTAGTTTGTTTTGCCAATCCAAAGGCCACAATGAATTGCAGAAAGGCCCATGCCTCGAGCTGAGACTTAAGACCACTAGCTCCCATCATCGAGCTCCATTGATGTGCCACTTTGGTTGCATCTACCTGTAGCTCAGGGTCGGTAGAGCGAACAACACGTGTCAGCTCCTCCAAAAGCAGAACCAATGTCTTAACTATAGGGTCTGCTAAACTCAATTCCCCTCTCTCACGAGCACCCGTGAGTGCCTCCTCGACAGATGTTAGAACAAACCTGCCTGGATCTTTGAACATTGGAAGTTCAGTAGAGACTTCATTAGGTGAAAAGGAAGGTGTGCCTACAATGTCTCTAAGAGCATCTTCACTGGCCACAGGAGATGATGCTATGTTGCTTATTGGTGCTTCAGGGGCCTGTTCAGGCTTATCATCCAATGAAATCGCATTGTTGACTGTTATAGAAAAAACTTCAATAAGCATTACAAGACTATAATAGAACTTAAATGTATAATTTATAGAGCTTAACTGTAACGTAAGAGTGAAAGGCATACCAGGTGCTGAAGCTGTTATACCAAGAGCTTCGCATAGACTAGGAGCATATTTGCGAAGAAAGGCGTCATCTAAAAGAATCTTAACTTGGTCGGCATCAAATGTGTATGCCACACTGAATGCAGCAAGAAAGTGAAGAAAACCCATAACTTCCACTGGATTCTCTACCTTAATCAGAGTTGTGTTCTTACATTCCATGGTAAATGTGAAAGCTTCTCCTTGTACTTCATTTTTGGGTTTTGGTGACATATCCATTAAGCATTCCAGCAAGCAGATGCTACTCCTAACAAGGTTTGGATCAAGGTTTGTTTCTGCCATCCTTTGCTGAGCGGAGTAAAGCCCTTTTATTGTTTCTAACACAAGCTTTGTCGGGTCAGAAGACGCTTTTAGAGAATGCAAAACATCGAGGTGAAGCTGAGGACATTTCTTCAAATGCCCACGTAAAAGTAGCTGCAAAGTTTTCTCGTCTCTTACGTCGGCGTCTCGTACCAAGTCAACATGTTGATCCGAGGTGCCTTGTTGACAAAAGCTGGACAATTGCTTTGCTCTCTGCTCAATTTCCCTCAAAGATTTAGCCAACTTCTGCTCTGTGGATTTCAGTTGCCGATCCTTTTTATCAATCCTTTCCTCACGAGCATCAAGCTCCTTCTCTTTTAGTTCAAGTCCTTTCTCACGTTCCACCAACGATGCTTTCAATCTGACTTTCTCCTCCTCTTTAGATTTCAAGTCTTTCAAGCTGCCTTTGATCTTCTTCTTGACAGAGTGAAGATCGCGTTCTTTTGATTTGAGCTGAGTAGCAAGGTCAGTGATTGAGCTTTGAACCTGATCACGATGTTTCCTCTTAGCCTCCAATTCACCCGAGCATTCTCTGATCGCCTTGTTGACTGAACAAACCTCTTCTTGTTTCAACTTGAGTTGTCTCGTAAGTTCCTCAATGGAGTCATTCAGATGCTGCATTTTCTTCTCTCCTTCCTCAACTTGTCTATTTCTCTCAATGAGTACTGATTCTAAAGACTTTAACTCCTTCTCTTTGATATCCAAGTGTTGGAGGAGCTCTCTATATGCATCCTTCACAGTGATACGTTCCATTTTCGTTGACTCATGCTCAGTAATGCATCTTTCTAGATCTCCAAGATGTCCTTTAGCTTTTTCCAATGCCTCTGTTAATTCATCCTGACGCTTCTCTTTGGAGGATAGTTCTTCATTGTGTTCCTCAATCAATGAACTGATTGATTCCAAATACGCACTCCTTTCCTCAATACGCTTTTGAATATCCTCCAACTCCTTTGCTTTAGATTCCGTCTTTTGGCAAGCCTCCTCCATGTCATTATTAAGGCATATGACGCTCTGTTCCCTCAAGTCAAGGTCAAGACTCAGCAATTCCAACTCTTTCTCTTTAGAGACGAGCTCCGAGGACTGTGTATCAAGCAGCTTCTGCTGGGAGTCTAGTTTCTCTTCCACCGACTCAAGCTGCTTCCCACATTCCGCAATTTTATCAAGAACCGCTCTAAGATCCTTTCGCTTCCTATTTATCTCCTCCTCTAATTCTCTACTGCGAGTTTGAGTCGTTTCTAAATGCTTCTTCTCGGCGCTGGCCTCAACACGATGCCTCTCAAGATCACCTTCCACCTCTCCCAACTGTCCCCGCTTCAAATCAAACTCACACTGAGCCTTTACTAGATCTTCCGACCGCGTCTGATGAAGCTTCTCACATTCCACCAATTTGTTCTGAACCAGGGTGAGATCTTCAGTCTCTCTCTTAACTTCCTCATCCAATTCTCTTCTGAGAGTTTGATTTCTTCCTAAACGCTCCATCTCTGCACTAACATCAGCACGATACCTCTCAAGATCAGTCTCCATCTGTGCCAACTCTTCACCTTTCGAACCAAGCTCACCCTGAGTCTTCCTCAACGCTTCCAACACCTCATTAAGCTCACTCTCCTTTGACATTTTCTCTACCGTACACTCCTCCACCAGTTTCTTAACCTGAGATACTCTCGCTTCCTCTGCACTGAACTCCTCTCGAGAAACCTCCACCTGATTCCTAACAAACTCAAGCTCCTCCCTCTTCGCTTCAATCTCCACCCTAATCCCATCAGATTTCACCTCCAACTCAACAGCCACAGCTTCCGCAGCCTCTACCACTTTACCCCTTTCTTCAAGCGCAAAGCTTTGACCTTGCAACTCCTTCTCCTTCAGCTTCAACTCCCTGAACCTCTTCTCCACTTTCTCTTCAGCGGAATTGAGATAATCCGACAAATCTCTCCACAGAACGCTGAAGAGAAGTATATCGGAGGAATGAGAATGAACCTTGTCCAACTGTTTAGCGATATTGTCTTTCTTCACACCGCAGAGGTTCAAATAGTTCTCCTCCTTAATCTCCTCCATCGTCGTCTACAATTTCTTCAACTCCAAGGAAGAGTTTCCCAAAATGGTAAAAACAAAAAAAATAATCCAAACCCTAACAACCCTTCACGCAAAATCTCTCCCCAGTTCCCAAATAGAGAAGTGGAAGAACCCTAACCGTAAAAGACGCCGCCTTTTTCCAAAGTTTCCGTGTGGAGAGACAGTGAAGGGTTTAGCAAAAAAGGGAAAGAAAGTTAGGAGCTTTTCGTCGGAGAAAGCTAACAATTGGAGGAGAAATGATTCACAATCGAAGAGTATTAAAGACGATAAGCGAAGGAAAGAGTGAAAAGGAAGAGCCTTTTGTAAGTTGCACGACGATGATGAGCATTAGCGACGGTGTGTCATCTTCCTTCTTTTACAGTTTTTGGTAGAGAACCAACACGATCACATTAATTCCCGTTAATTAATCTCTCTGCTATTTTTTATTTTTTTATCGGTTCGAGTTCTGCTAAACCAAACTGACAAATAAGGTTTGTAATCAACTAAACCGGCAGCAGTTAACCATTTTCCGATCAATATAGCGATTAATTTATGAGAATTACTCAACACGTTTATTAATTTGTTTTTATCTGACATGTCATGTGGGATATACAATCATGATATGCTGGCCTTTTCCAATGTCAAATCAGTCTGTGTCAAAATTCAAAATATATTATCAACGCCAAGAAAATTGCCGACTTTTGACAATATATTGCATTTACATTTACTTTTCCTGTTTAGGAGGTGTCAACGCAGATCAAGAAAACACCAAAGCATCAACCAATAATGATATGACATGTCAGCATGCTCACTTTAACAAGTCTGAAACCTGTTTCGTTTGAACTTTTTAAAGGTTGATGAATGGTGAACGTCCATTTTCTTTAATTTATTCCCTACTTCTTATATCTAATGATCTTTAAAAACGTGTATTGAATATGGTTTTAAGAACTCGTATATATAGAAAGAAAACTTACAAAAGTATTGCACGAAACATTACTTTAAATCCAATGATCTATTTTATGTAGGAAAATGTATAGCTCTAGAGCTAGCAAGTGTACGTAGATGATATTAGTAGAGAGAATGTGTTCTTTTTGACGAAAGTAGGGAGAATGTTTGGCTGAAGAATACAAAGCGCAAGCTTAAAGTGGACATTTATATTAATTAATGTATCATATAATATGTCTTTTTTTGCCTGAATATGCAAATAATATTGTCTAGAACTAGTTCACACATTTTTGTCTAAATGAAATTTCTGTAGTAAATATGTATGAATTTACAGTTACAAAAAACAATATGAATGAATTTAGCTTTCCTCATGTTTTTCACATTTTTGACTTATTTAAGCATACGGTTTCAATTTTCACAGCAACATTATAGTCTTCATTTTCACACATAGCATTCTTCTCCACTGCCGTCATCAAATACATAACCCCAACGAATATAGTATTTAAAGAAAGAAAAACAATTTACTAAAAAGAAAACTTAAAATGAGGAAACGATGCAAATTATTGGCTCATGACAGAATGTGGCATTTACATAAAAAGTGAAAAATCCAAGAGACATATCACTTGCATGCATTTGACCTATTTGGCTTTTAAGTAAATTGGATGATTTAATTTTCATTTATTTATCTTTTGAATACAAACTTTTTGGCACTGTTAACACATACATAGTTCATGTACTGTTTCTATTAAACCGTTACTAATCTACTATATATATAAAAAATTTAAATTTTAAATAAAATAAAATAAAATAAAGGGCTGCAGACAAAAATGTGTGAACTAGTTCTAGAATAAAGGCCCCTAGAATAAATGTCTTGTGTAAACTAGAAAGGCCCATTTGCACATAAATAAAATCACTGCGGCCAGGAGGTAACCTAATCTTCAGCCCTAATTTTCATTGCTTGGTGTCTAAGATAGAGGTCAATCATAGTCTTCACAGAGGTAGGAGTAATCTTGACACAAACAAATGTACTGTTTCTATACAACAACACAAATACTAAATATGCATCAAATATAACACTTTTCAAAGTTTTTTTTTATGTTTCTGCTTTCTGCTCTCAAATCCTAGGGACAGCTCTATGTCCTTACAAACAATATTGCAAACAAAAAATTATACAGAACTGATAATTTAAATCACATTTTCCTACAAAAGCTTATGTTTATTCTTTTTCTTCCACATTTTTCTCTCAAGCTCCACTGAGACCAGGAGGGCCTCTCTCAGTTGGAGAGCTAGAGACAAAGGGGCCAAAGCCACGGCCTCCAAAGACAGGTCTCATGAAGGAGTCATCAAACTGTCTCCAGTAGTAATGCACTGTTTTAGTGGGCCGTGTCAAGAAGCCACGTATACTGTCAGGGCGAGGCAAATTCTCGTTTCCTGCAACCTCCTCAATGGACGAGTCTTGGTCCAGCAAAGGGACCTGGATCGATTTTGGTGTGTTGTTGTTGTCATCAGATAACATGCTCGTTGGGCCTTGCTGGTGCGGAAATAGGTACCTTCTGAGCGGTTTTGTCAACATACCAAACACCTGATATTAACCCAGTTCAACAGAATCAAGTTAACCATATATATACACAAATCAAATTAAGAAATATGTTATGTAACTCAGTGAAACATCTTTACCATGGTGCTAAAAAGACAGACGGTAATAGTACTTGTGATCATGATTGCATGCTCGTGCAAATCTGTGTGTCCAGCCATTGTAAACTGCAATAGAATCAATTCTTAACTTTATGGAAAGCTTCATAGAGAGTGTGCAATAAGCTACAAAACCTTGTTGTATGCAAGAGCCATTAATACAGCACCTCTTATGAGACCAGACCACCAAATCACAACCTGGAAGATTAGATAGATTGATATAAAACAGCTGAGATCCAGAAGAAGTATTAATTAAACCAATTAGTATGAAAGTAGGAATGATTCATACATACTTGCATCTTAAAGTTTATTTTCTCGCTTTGATTCTTCTTGGCTAAGTTAGAGAGAAACGATAAGGGAAAGACAAATGCTGCTCTTCCAAGCATGAGCAAACCTATTAAGATAGAGCTCACTGCGACTGATGTTCCAAGACTATCTCTCACTATTCTCCACTTGTCAATGTCCAGTACATCCATTCCCACGTACAAGAAAATAAATGTCTCCGCAAGAAATGACAATGTTCCAAAAGGTATGCCTGTCATTAATTAAAAAAAATGAGCTACAAAAAAGTGTTTTTGAACAAAAGGTGGTGAAAACTTGAGATTTCAATACTTGGTAGTGATTCTTGTGCTCTCTGTTACGTTGTGCCAAGTGTAATGAGACATCACAATCCCACAGAAGAACACAGTGAGAATACCACTCAAGTCGAATAGCTGCAACAGCTCAAAACAATATAATAATTAACATCAATGTACTTTTGTCTTTGAATGCAATAAAAAAATATCTGAATGCAAAGCTAACCTCAGCAAGCATATAAGAAAGATAGGTCATAAGCATCATGAGGGCAACCTCACGGTCAGTAGAGTGGCTTAGACATGCCATGTGGGGACATGTACTTTTAGACCAAATAGGAAAACAAATATAAAGAAAATACGAATATATATCTACCTTCCAAAATATAGGTTTTTGATGACATATGCACATACAAAAAAGAGTAATCGCAAAGATTGTAGAAGCAAATTAATAAGCAGCCACAAGAAAGAATGGTAGAGATGAAAAAAAAATGGGACTTACTGCAACACCAAGCAAGGTACTGAGGAGAAACAAATAAGAGAAGTTTCCAACAAGTTGAAAAGCAAGTCCATGGTTAAGGTTGGTGAAGTCAAAGCTCTGAATCACGTTGAAGACAACAACTGATGTGGCATCATTCACAACACCTCCGAATACAAGACTATAAAGCAAAGGTGTCTCATCTTGATTCAG
>NC_027754.1:35924315-35954378 GCF_000695525.1 Brassica oleracea var. oleracea | reverse complement strand
ACGATATATATATATATATATATATATATATATATATATATATATAATCACAACACAAGAGCATTTGGTATATCCACTTTGTTTGCTAATTTTTGTAAAAAAAAAAGATTACCTGCAGTGTGCACACAGAATCTGTTGCAGCAAATATGGCACCGATTGCTGAGAATTAAAAAAAAAAAAATTAAGTCCACTGGAGTGAAGAACGGATAAAGCAATACATAAGCCATTGGTTCAGAGGCATTATTACCAAGATAATCACCCAAGTCAAAGATTCCAATGTCCAACTTTTAAAGAACTGCGTTACACCTGTTTCAAGCACCACCATATATTATCAACATGAAGCAGCTTTCAAAGGCAAACGAAATGGGATGTAAAGGTACGTACGTACCTAGAGTTATGACAGTGCGTGAAATAGCAGTTCCAATAGCACCAAAAAGCATTATAGTCACGATATTGCGGAAAACTGCTTCTTTTTTACTTGAAACCTGAAATAGACAACATGAATAACAGTAAACTTTTCGAGCTGAGAAATATTTAGACATGGTTTTTTTTTTTGAAACACTTTAGACATTGTTTTGTCAAAAAAAAAAACATTTTAGACATGGTTTGTTTATTGAAAAAAAAAATGAAGCTGAAAAGAGTAAATCCATGAAAATGACAAAGCAGGACCACCAACTTGCACGTGACATCATGCCGATGTTCTCTCTTTTTAAAATAAACACACTGAGTACAAAAGGCTGATATAGCATCATTAATCCAGTCTCTTAAATGGATTTCTTATCTTCGACAGTTTTTAGTTTTTTTTAATCATTTTTAGCCGCAAATTATTTAAAAAAAAAAATTGTCAAATCATGATAAGAATCCCGGTTAATAGACCGGGGTTAACATAACCGTATGACATGTAGTTCAGCTTCAGCTTTCCAATTAATAACATCTATAAACTTTTGCATTTATATCCCCTAGAATCACGTCGTGCATGTTTTAAAAACTATTTTTGTTTTGCAAACATTCTTGTTTTAAAAACTTTTGCATTTATATCCCCTTAAAAGTTTTGTTTTAATCACATGGGTTCGTTCATATACAATTTAACAGAATCTTCCTCTATAGCACAAAGCCCTAAAAACTATATTGACGGTGAACAATAAACAAAGTATCGGTCCAACATTGATGGATGCCCTAAGCAAATTTTTAACAACGTGCTTTTTAGTTTTTATTTAATATTATATATTTATAATATAAACGAGAATCCCATGGTGTTTTCACTTGATGGATTCCGATTATTGTGAAAAGATTCATGCACTGTGTAAAAGGTAACTCGAACAAGATTACTTTTGAGTTGCATAGTAAAAGATTCATAGATAATTTGTCTAAGAAAGTAATTTATTTGCAGTTGAACCCACACAATACTTGAATTGAAGCTTTTAACAGAGATAGCCTGAGATTTTTTCTTTAAACCGTGGAAATTCACAAGAACAAAAGAAAATAAAGAAACGACTACAAAAGACTAATCAGACTCACATCTCATAACAACTTCAAGCTGAATATTATTTAATAAAAAGTCGTGATGCTGTATACGATTACCTCATCTACACTCCTTGTGGATTGTAGTCTATCTGTGCATCACATGCTAATTTAGTTTCAGAACCTGAAGAGACATCCCACATAGAAGCAAATACAACAGTACCCTTAATTAAACACCAAAAGCATCTCATAAGGAAATACGTTTTGGAATAATCCTCTCTCGACTGTTCATTGATAATGTGCTTATATCTCCAGAATCTGTAACTCACAGTTTCAAGATTGCATTACTCGGGATTGCAAGAAGTTCTACATTTACAAGTATGATTCTTACAGACTTCAGAGATATCTGGATTCAGTATGCAGAGTGTTTCTAGAAGTCACTTTTCCAAAGACATACCACGAAATCACAATGGAAAACAGGATCTACGGTTAGACAATCCAAATCTTTAAATAAATAAATCTTAATTCCATTATATCAGCAAACACAACGATGAGAAAAAAAATTTACTGATGAATTTAAGCATGCTCTGGCAAAGAAGCAATGATCAACCATCACAGATAGTAATTTGTTTCCAAGTTTGAATTGCGTTTGTTCACAACATGGAAACTTTGTATTGTATAAATTATTAAATTTATTATCAAGAATGTAGTATAATTTTTTTTATTTAATAAATATTCACAAATTTAATAAATAATTTATAAAAATAATAATGGATCAAAAGGAGATAAATATAAATTTTAAGAAGGAAAGAAGGTTCCATTATCCTATAGGATTAAAGCATAAAACATATTTTCAAATATGATTTTGAACCTAATAATCTATGTATATATATATATATATATATATAATAGAAGGATTGACTCATTAACAAAAATACAGAAGGTGTACGCTATTCACCATCAAGGAGAAAGAGCAAAACAATGGTCTGTTGTACATTGTAAGTGGATCGGTGTTTTTTGTGTGTGTGTGTGTTTTCGATGACTATTTGATATCTAATTGATATAATAACTCATGAGTTTTTATTGAAATTGAATGGCAGGTCATGGAAGCAAATATTGTACGTGATCATCATGCACACACTTATTGCAGCCTTCTTGTACATTAAACACAACAAGATCCCGTTGGATCGATACCAATACATTCCGAGATGGTTTATCTTAGTCTTATACATCAATACGGCCTGTGCAGCAGTCGTGATACCCCCGGATCGGGATCCGGATTCAGATTCGGATTCGGATTCCTGCGACGAATGTATAAGTCATGGCTTCGGGCTAGCTCTCGTTGTCTTTCTCCTTTATATTATTTCTCCCAAGCTCGCACTTTGTGTTGGAATACCCGCTGCAGTGTACTTCATAGCCGCTATAGTTTGCGTCTGTCGTCTCCCTCCGGATGATGATTTGCAATCAAACCAACGTAGTCGTCTACCACTGTAGCCCTTTTTGTTGATGCAGTTTTTCTTTGGTTTTCTTTATATAAATCAAATCAGTTTCTATATAATTTTTTTGTTTTAGTCAAATCAGATTAGTATAAATATTTTTGAATTCTTAGCCAACTTTTTTTTTCCATATTGATTTTGATTAAACCAATTAATATAATATAAACATATATATAATATTTTAATACTACTAAAGTAAATACAAAATAAATTTAACTATGATATTATCGTAATTTTTTTTTAATTATTCTCGAGACAATGATAAATTATTAGCTATATCACTAAAACTAATTATTAAAAATAATAATTGATCATAAATATGACTAAACCTACAATTATAGATAATATACATTGTGTTAGCCTAATCATTATTTTCTTATTTAATAAAATTTCAGATAACGATGTAAAAAAAAGTTTCAATAATAGTATAAATTTAAATTCATGACTCATCAATTAAACTCATTAAAAACACGACAAATAGGTAAAATTACCTAAAATCATGGTGAACATGACAAATCATCAAATCAACAAATTCATTTTTCAAACAATAGTATACATTACATCAAAACTTAATAAACTAATTCAGTTCTATTAATGGTTGATGAAGGTAATTTTATTAAGTTAACTGTATAAGAATGATAGTCAATATTACCTTTAACATTTGATTATAATCGATCATAATTTTACTAAAATCATTTTGTTAATACAAAATTATTTAAGAAATAATTATTATTTAACTATACACTAACAATACACTGACTGAACATATTTATTTATAAAAAATCCGTAAACATTGCATTTTTTTTACAAGTACTACTATTATCAAAAAAGTTAGAAATTATATACATATGTATATACTAACAAAAGTTTAATATGATTAATAAATGAAAATATGCTATTTTAAAGGGAAATTTACTAAAATGACTCAAATTAATTGTGTTATTATTAGAATGACTCATATTTTAAAAAAATTATTATAATGTTTTTTGGTCGAAAATACCCTTGCTCATAGTTATAAAAAAAATTACCAAAGTGCCCTTAATATTTGATCGATGGCAGATTTATTTTCAAAAAAAGTAAATCTATAGAATAAAAAGTATGTTTATAAAATCTGGTTAAAAATAAATCTACCATTAATATTAGTGTCGGACTTTTTTAGAAATGTCCGATTTATTTTCATGGTAGAGTCAATTGTCTGATTTAAATAGAAAACAAATTTTAAGGGATATGTATAACGAGTGACATAGCAGATTTTTTTTTAATGGTATATTTTTGTGTTCGGTTTATTTTCTTATGTTCGATTCATTTTCTTAAAACAAAGTTAAATATCCGACTGAAAATTGTTGGTAGACTTTTAATTTATGTGGTGAAAAACCTTTTAATTTATGTTGTGGCAGTTCTATTAACGAAAATCTGACTTTGTGTAAACCAAACTTAATTCATTGTTCAATTAAACCTGGTTTACGTTAAATTCGAATCTGGTTCATTTTTAGGTTAATTAAGATCATAATTAGGTATATTTTTGTAATTTTCGTCATATTTTTCATCTCTTTTTTTCCTTATCAAATTATCCATGGTTTAACCACCTTTAATCATTGCAATTACTGTTCATCGTGTTACTCGAAAAACATGGATCACATCATGCACTCTGGTCTGCATAAAGTGGAAATTTGTGGTTTATCGAGTTTAGGATGGTTTTTTGGTAAATTTACTTGTTTTAAGTTTTAATCTAGTAATTACAATTTTATATGAGTTAGTCTAGCTAGTAATTAGTAAAATGATTAAAGTCATTCTAACTAATTTCTCTATTTTAAACTATACTAGATTTGGACCCGCACAACCGTGCGGGTGTTAATTTTCATGTTTATATATATTTTACATAATTAGAATATATTGTTAAAGTTACTTATATATTTAAATGTTTATATATAATTATTTTAAATATAACAATTTGATAGTTTTTATGCTGTAAGTTAATTGATTATTTTATATTTTTTATTACATATATTTTAAAATTATTTTTTATTCAATTATTATGATCCTGATCAGTAATTCAAAACGTTAGATTTTCTTTATCAATATTTTTTTATGTTTATTCATTTAAGATAATAACTATATATATATATATATATATAAGTTTAAGATAAATTAATTTTATACATGAATTTTACTAATGTTAACCCGTTCTACCAACATATTATATTTCTAGCATAAAGTTTTAATGTTTGTGAAAATAAAATATATTAATTTATCAGTTTAAAATAATTTTATCATATATATATATATATATATATATATATATATATATATATATATATTTATATTTTAAATTAAAAGATATCAAATTATATTATGATTTAAGTAGTTAAAAGATTATATATTAGCGTTAAGGAAATACATTTAATAAATATTTTAAATGATGATCCAAACAAAAATATCACACATGAATCAAGGTGAGTTTGTAAACCAATCCAGATTTTTAGGAGTCGATGTTATATTAGGATTGATATATTATTAATCCATATTATTAGTAATAAATGAATGATAACTAATTTTTAGTGAGAGTCAATTTTAAAAAAAATCACACATGAATCAAGGTTGTGACTTCTGTTTCAATATATAAGATGTTCTAATCGAATGCAGTTGCTTGTCCTCTGGCCTACGCTTGTCTAATGCGAGTTTTATCTCAACAAGGAGCAAATGATTCAAATGGAAGTGAGAAAAAAAGAAAAACTTACCGGCATTAAATATTATAGGAGGCAAAAGATATATGAAGAAAAGATCTTCACTGAAGATGAGAAGATGTGCGCATTAATAATACACAAAATGACAACACCAAAGGCCAGCCCGTGCAACCAAAACGTCACTCAAGATGAATAAACGTGCAGTTTAACTCAGTAATGAATCATATTATACAACACAGACACTTGTATTAAAGATAGTGAACACTTAACAATCAATAAGGAGGTGATGGATTCGTTCAACCATTGTTTCTCCCCCAAAATATGTCCAAGCACAATACAAGCACATAGAAGTGCAACAAAGAGATTGAGTGAAACCACCGCAGCGTGATCAGAGGTCGAGAAGGAGTTGAAAAGGGATGATACCCTCGTCATTAGAGTGTTTCCTTTGCTCTGAGGCGATATTTCGGCGGTTAGGGTTTCGAGGTATTTTCTTCCCCAAAGCAGCTTGCCGGCGCCGCCAAAGGTTTTCCAATGGAGGCTCCGGCTATTTCCGACACGTCGGAGGAGGTTTCTCAGCCTATAACGACTCCAGTTGCAACCAAAGGCAATTGGATGCGTGCGGTTCAAGGAGAACAGAAGAAGTTAGTGAGGTATGATGTTAACGTAGAGATGAAGAATGGAGTGGGATCAATAACAGTTCCCGACGAAGTGAAAGACGCGTCTACTTTATGGGATGAGTTTCTGATGGGTAAGTTTTTAAACAAGGCACCTCACATTCCTAAAGTCCACGCCATTGTCAACAATATCTGGACCACGGGAGATAAATCTCAGATGGTAGAGGTGTACACCATAAACTCAAACACCATGAAGTTTAAGGTTTCAAACATGTCCACACGGAAACATATCTTACGACGGGTATGTGGAATTTGGCTGGTATCCCAGTAGTTATGTCTAAATGGTCACCTTTTGTTGAGGAAGATCAACCGGAGGAGAAGTCGATGCCGCTATGGGTGCATCTCAAAAATGTCCCAATTAATATGGTATCCTGGAAGGGTTTAAGTTTGATAGCAAGTCCAGTAGGTGTTCCTGCTAGATTTCACCCGGAAACTGCACAATGCATCAACCTAAAATTACCAAAGATATTTGTGAATGCCGATCTCACAAAAGAACTACCTCGAGCGATGAATTTCAAGCTTAATGGTACAAAAACTCTCGTATAGTACATCTATCCTTGGCTTCCTTCGAGGTGTTCCAACTGCACAAAGTGGATGCACTTGGAAAAGGCATGTTTGGCTCCAAAGAAGATTCTAGAAGCACAAACAAACATGGAGGTAGAAGAGGGGGAAATTGTGGTTACACCTACAGAGTATGTGATTGTTGAAGAGAAACTAATTCGCAGGAGGAAGAGGTTCCTGCAGTCAACCAGTCTAATGAATCAGAAGTTGAGAAGAGTGTGAGCACGACAGTAGAAGCAAATAAAGCTAATCTTCCCGCTGACAAAACAGAGGAAAACACGATGTCACTAGTAGAAGATGAGAGGAATACATTAAAGGACATGGAATGGTGTGACGTGTCCCCAGGGAAATCTAGCAGATCGCCAAGGAAAACGTCTGAAACTGAGAAACTCATGACTTCGTCAAGGTTCTCAGTTCTCCGCAAACAGAGGAGGAAGGAGAGGAAATGGAGGAGAATGGTAGAGATGTATCAGTGGTGGAGGCAGAATCTGTATTAGAGGATGCTACGTTGACTACTACTCAAACAAAAATTAGGGAACAGAATGTGGTTATCATGAGGCCATCCCTACCCAGAGATTTGAAAGATAAGCACAGGTTCTTATCGGACTCAACTGCTCAGAAAGCCAAGGAGGCTCCTCCGGCTTCGAGCAAAAAGTTGACTCGCAAACATCATTAATGTCTGGTTTCTTCTGGAACATCAGAGGATTCAACAAAAAAAACTAAACACTCTGTAGTTCAAGAATGGATCATACGAGGATCGTTCCAGTTTGGATGTCTGCTGGAGAAGAGAGTAAAGGAAGGAAAGGCAAGTCGTATAGTGGAGTCTGTCTTTAGAGATTGGTCCTTCCTATCAAATTATGAGAATAATAGGCTGGGGAGAATTTGGATTGTGTGGAGTCCGAAGGTTAGAGTGACTTCGTGCTTTAAAAGTAGTCAAATTATCACTTGTGCTATCTTATTAGACGGGATGACTAAAGAAATATTCTGCTCCTTTGTTTATGCTGCTAACACAACAGAGGAAAGGAAAGAGCTTTGGCAAGACCTGAAATCGCAGCAGGACTCGCCTATGATAAGAAACAAGCCGTTGCTGGTTTTTGGAGACTTTAATGAAATTCTGGATGAAGAAGATCACTCTGGGAATGAGAACATGACGTTGGTATCGAATGGCATGAGAGACTTTCAAGGTGTGGCCAACTATTGTTCACTCATAGACATGTCTTATCAAGGTCCTAAGCTCACTTGGAGCAACAAGAGGGACAATGACTTGATATGCAAGAAACTGGATAGAACGTTGAAGAATGATTCATGGTTACGGGAATTCGCTCAGGCGTATTGCGTGTTTGAGGCGGGAGGATGCTCTGACCATATGCGCTGTAGGATTGTGATACAAGAAGGGATGACAAAAATTCGAAAACCTTTCAAGTTCGTGAATGCAGTAGCTGACTTTATGGAGTTTTTGCCTTTGGTTCAAGAGTTCTGGTCATCTATGGATCCTCTTTTTAACTCAACCTCGGCAATGCATCGCTTTTCAAAGAAGTTAAAGCTTTTGAAACCGCTCCTGAGGAAGTTAAAAAACAAGCATATTGGAGAAATTGAGAAAAGAACAAAGGAAGCTTGGGAGATACTTTGTGATCGTAAAAATACTACTATGCTCAATCCAACACAAGAAAATATGAGACAGGAATCAAGAGCCTATGACAGATGGAACATTCTTTCTACTTTGGAGGAGAAAATTCTCAGTCAAAAGGCAAAAGTTCATTGGTTGGATATTGGAGATGGGAATAACAAACAGTTCCATCATGCTGCTAAAGTTAGGGAAGTGAGAAATGTGATCAGAGAGATCCAGAGAGAAGATGGTACAACAACAAGAACTCAGGAGGAAATTAAAGTGGAAGCAGTGGACCATTTTCCTCGTTTTTTATCTCACACACCGGATGATTTTGTGGGAGTTACTGAAGCAGAGCTAAAGTTATTATTAATTGGGGTTTGAATGTGATGAAGGAGATATGAGGATCTTAGACAAGGAGGTATCAGTGGAGGAGATTAAGAATGTTCTATTTGCAATGGCGGCAAATAAATCACCAGGTCCGGATGGGTTTACTTGTGAATTCTATAAATCAACTTGGTCGGTTATTGGCAATGACTTTGTTGTGGCAGTCCAGTCATTTTTTAGGTTTCCTTCCGAAAGGCATAAATTATACCATCTTAGCTCTTATACCAAAGAGAGATGAAGCAACAAAAATGGTTGACTATCGACCCATCTCATGTTATAATGTCGTATACAAGGTACTTTTGAAGATATTGGCCAACTGCTTAAAAAAAATCCTCCCAAAATTCATCTCTACTAACCAATCAGCTTTTGTCAAAGATCGCCTCCTCATGGAGAACGTATTGCTGGCGTCTGAGCTGGTAAAAAGCTACCACAAACCAATGATATCTTCTCGATGTGCAGTGAAGATCGACATCTCTAAGGTTTTTGACTCGGTTCAATTGTCTTTTTTTTCTGTATATTCTCCCTGTAATAAAGCTGCCAGATAAGTTTATTACTTGGGTGAAGAAGTGTATTGAACTGGCATCCTTTTCGGTTCAGATAAATGGAGAATTGGCTGGATATTTTAACAGTTCCAGAGGGCTTCGTCAAGGATGTTCTCTATCCCCGTACCTGTTTGTAATCTGCATGGAGGTGCTATCTAAATTGTTGAACAAAGCCGCAGAGGAGAAGAAGATAGGATATCATCCTTACTGTCAAGAGGTTCAGCTGACTCACCTTTGTTTTGCTGATGAACTTTTGGTGTTTTCTGATGGAAAAAAGGTTCGGTAGAAGGAATTCTTGAAGTGTTCAGAGAGCATGCATACATGTCAGGCTTACGCATAAGTCTTGAAAAGTCCACTCTGTTCTTGGCTGGTGTGTGTGAAGAAAGAGAGGCTATTCTTGAGCAGTTTCCTTTTGAAGTGGGAACTCTTCCAGTTCGATACCTTGAGGTACCACTCCTAACAAAGTGTATGACTTCAAGTGACTATGCTCCATTGGTCAATCGAGTCAAAAAGCGAATCACCTCTTGGACGGCAAGGCAGCTCTCCTTTGCAAGTCGTTTACAACTCATTGGTTATGTGATACATAGTATCACCAATTTTTGGATGTCAGTATATAGGATCCCAAAACAATGCATCAAGGAGATTGATCAACTCTGTTCATCTTTCTTATGGTCTTGACCGGCAATGTGCACGACAAAAGCTAAGATATCTTGGGACAAGGTCTGCAGTCCAAAAGAGGAAGGAGGGCTGGGACTACGTTCACTATCAGAAACAAACAGAGTATGCTGTCTAAAACTTATATGGCGTGTGGTGTCACAGTCCACTTTATGGGTCCAATGGGTTAAAAGATATTTGATAAGGAATGGCTCATTCTGGAGCATCAATGAGGCAAGTTCTCTTGGATCTTGGATTTGGAAGAAGTTGCTGAAATACAGAGCTCTGGCTAGATCTTTTGTCCAAGTTTAAATAAAGAGTGGTGCTACTACCTCTTTTTGGTTCGACAAGTGGTCCCCCCTGGGGAGGATAATCGAGCGCACAAATATGCAAGGATGCATAGCGCTTGGTATTAATATCAACGCCTCTGTGGAATTTGTAGTCCAAAACTATAGGAGCCGCCGCTACAGAGCAGGAAACCTGATCATCATAGATGAGGAGATTCTGAAGTTGAGAACAAAGGGAATCATTGAAGAAGACGATGTGGTTTTGTGGAAAGGAAAAAGGAGACGTGTTCCGACCTCGTTTCGACACGAACCAAACTTGGACTCTTACGCGTGTGCAGCAAGCAAAGGTTCTGTGGTATAAGGGCATCTGGTTCTCTGGATCAAAGCCTAAATACTCAGCCATGGCCTGGATTGCAGTACATAACCGACTG
The DNA here is from genome assembly GCF_000695525.1 of Brassica oleracea var. oleracea. Classification (NCBI taxonomy): domain Eukaryota; kingdom Viridiplantae; phylum Streptophyta; class Magnoliopsida; order Brassicales; family Brassicaceae; genus Brassica; species Brassica oleracea. The sequence goes on along the minus strand of NC_027754.1, from coordinate 35,943,595 downwards.
GCAACATGGGATAGACTGTTGCAGTGGAACCCTCAGGCGAATGCTCAGTGATTGCTCTGTAATGCTGCGGTAGAATCCAGTAATCATCTATACTTCAGTTGTTCTTTTACCGAGGCCATTTGGAGAAACCTCACTAAGAAGCTTTTGGGACCGAGCTACTCACACATATGGAGTCAAGTTCTAGCCTTAATATCTACAAATACTATCTCAGGAGATACCAAGTTCCTCCTTAGATATGTATTTCAACTCTCTGTGCATACCATTTGGCTTGAGAGAAATGAGAGAAGGCATGGCACAGTCAATCGATCTCCTAGTCTTCTTATAAAGTTCATCGACAAGCAAGTACGGAACCGAATCAGCTCTCTACGTGGACGAGGAGGAACAACTTTCAACAAAACAATGGTGGTCTGGTTCTCAACTAGAGACTAGGCTGCTGAAGATTTATGGTTTTTTGGGTTCTAAAAATATCTTTCATTTTAAACTAAAGATGCACTAGTTGTACAAAAGTCTTTTTTTTATTTGAATAAATTTAACATTCTTTCAAAAAAAAAAAAAGATGCCAATGTCATCTTTTGTATAGCTCCGCCTGAAGTATTATATACTAGAGGGGTGTCTGCGCTTCGCGCGGAATATTGTTTTATTGTTGTTAAAAGTATGATTTTTTGGATAATGTAATTATGTGATCACTTTTATTTGTTAATAACGTTATTTGGTGTTTTTATTGTGTTATGTAGTAGTAATAATGATATGTTAATATATTTTGTCTTTGTTTTTTCAATAATGTGTTTTGTCTGTATAGTAGTGAAGTGAGCCTCTAGTGTAAAAATATATTGAATTTCAATAACTTTCATTTATGCATTTGTTGATTCTAAGATTAACGGTTTCAGCGTCAAAATTGTCTTTTATTTTTTTCATATTTTTGAACATTATAACTTTCAAGATGTTTTTGTCTTTTTCCCATATTTTGAAATTGAGCCTTCAACATCTATGTATTTTGTTTACCTTTTTGGTATGCGGTGTTTCTCATCATCACCGAAAAGACTCACCTCATGCTCTTGTTCTTTATCGCCTTCTTCACCTTGAGATTTCTGGTATTTGTTGTAAATCGGGTTTAGGAGTTCCCAGTTGTGCGGTTGTTTCGAGCGTCATTTTAGGCTGCTCCATTCAATATTGGATACTCCTCTTCTTCCTTAGATTTTAGCTGATGTTATGAACTGCATCTCTTTGGGTTGGGTCAGAGTTTAGTCGTCTTTAAAGTTGTTTTCTTCGTCGTTGGCTTACCATTGATACTCCCTTCTCGTCTTGGTTTTCAAGATATGGTTTTTGGTGATCTGACTTCTATAGCTCGAGGACGGCTCCACGATTTGATGATTTTGTTTTGTCTACCCTTCCATTTATGTTCCCTCATCTCGTTGCAGTTTTCATCGTTGCTTGCGTCTCTGTGACTCTCTCTTTCGCCATGTTTGCCACTCCAGGTTTGGATAATGTTCTCCTCCGAGTATGCTCTGTAGATTTGGAAGATTGTTTCTGGTCTCAAGTCTGGGCTCATGTTTCTCGGGGGTTGGTTTCTGTTCTCCCTCACTCATGTTGTTCTCTTCTTCTTTTGCTTCCCTTAGTATAAGTGTGCGGTATTAGTCTCTTTGAGATTTGGTCTCTTCTATCCCGAGCTTTGTGGTTCTTCGCCGGCATAGGCGTTTTGTTTGTGCTTGTTTAGTTTGTGAGGTGCTTCTTACCTCTTAGCTGGTGGTTGTGCTTGTCGTTCGTTAAGTATGTCTCTTCCTGCTTCGTGGTGATTTTGGCCTTATGTTGATTATTCTTCCTCTAACCCGCTTTCTTGATTCTTTGCATTGGTCCTTGATCACGCTCATTTGTGTTTGAGGGATTGTTTTATCTCAAGATTATCTTTCTACATTTTACTGACTTTTGATTGTTCAGGACAAGACACTCTATGATAAAGTGGGGTAAGTTAGTTTTCGTTCTTGATCGCCTTTGAGTTCTGGACCTTTATTGAGTTAGTGTTATTTTGACATTTTTTTCTCTGTGATTATGGAGGTTTTATGTTTAGATTATGTGTTCTGCTTTAGTTTGGTTAATATTAAGATACATATATAGTTGTAAATGAAATAATAGAAAATAATAAAAAATAATAAATTAGCAAAAATTTATGTTATTTTTAGCTGTGAATAAATTAAATATTTAAAATACATTTATATTATTTATTTATTTATTTATTCGTTTTGCAATTTTTTGAACAATAAAATAGATTAAAATGGATTATCAAACTTCAAATGATGATGGTTAGTGTGAGAAGGATTAGATAGTATATAATTAGAAAATAGTGAACCAAATTGCAATAATCTAAAAAAAGAAAGATCTAAAATGTAAAAGACAAAAAAGTAGACACATGTCAACAAACTCCTCTTCCACATGTCATAAGAAGAGAGAAAAGTTTACTTTATATATATAGATATATAGATAGATAGATGATCAATGTACACAAAACTTTATTCACACATCAACAAGAGTAAATATATAACATTCATTCATAATCTATAAGTTACAAAAGTAGCTGGTTACTCTGGATCACGCTTGCTAGTCCTGTAATAATGCTTGCTAATTACTGTCTTAATTAATGTTCCCTTTGTAGTTACTCTAGATTCACATCTTTCTCCAAAGAGTAAGTAAATAACATTCATAATTAACGTAAGTTAAAAAAGTAGCAGTAACAAAGAGCTGAGGTTATGTTTCCCAGCAACAAAACACAACTAAAAGAGAAAGATATGGTGAGTCATGAATTGCTTACCTCAAGCGTTTCAGCGTACGTGATCACGGGAAATAAACTAAACAAAAGAAATCTAAGCTCAGAGGCTCAAGGTCTGAGACGTGTAGGGTCCTCTTGCTTGGAGAGGGAAATAGAATAAAGATTCTTATCTAAAAATACTGAAGAGAGAAAGACAGTATAATTCTCTCTTCATGTAAACTAGCACAATGGTAAAATCTCAACCGTCCACTTAACCTACTTTGTGTCTGATCTGAAGAACTAGGGTGTATGAGGTTGTAAGCTATCTACTACTATTTTTATGCTTAGACTAATTTGGTATGTACTTATTTTTTAGTAGATAACTCCCATTTCTCAGATTTTTTTTTTCTATTAATTTGGTATTCGTTGTGTTACAATAGCTAATTAGATCTTGGAGTGAAAATAGTGCTTTGATCAAAGAAAAAAGAGTGTTTCAAAAAAAAAAAGTAGTGAAAATAGATATAATCTTGAAAGGATAACTCTAAGCATAACAACAAAGTTTTACTGACTTAGCTATTTCTTCATCAATCATGGATTTGTCTAAAATTGTGTAAATGGCATGCTCTAGAGAAGTAAGATTAGATAGCAAGTTTGATATGGAAAACCTCGTTCATGCATCATAACCTTACGGAAACAACTCCTTAAATTTATCTGATTACCAACTGTGCGCCAAAAGTAGCTGCTTCTTCTTGCCTCTCCAAAACCTTCTTTCTTAAATCATTTACAATCTTTTTAACTTCATACTACAATGATTTCTTTTTCCTCACAAAACACTCGCCAGCCCGATTGTTTCCCCTTCGTCTTCTTTAGCTTCGGAAGTACTTGCTGGTCCGCGAGTCCTTACTAAAGTCAAAAAGTTTTTAAAATATGTCAAGAAATTGAGGATTGATAAGAAAATTTGGTGTATGAGAGAGTTAGAGAGGCTTACAAGTGACGTTGGTGATGACATTCATGGTCTTCTGAGCAGCAAGTGCTCTTAAGTTGTTCCCTGTACCTAACAGCAACAAGCTCCTCATGAGTTGCTTCTGTTCTTTGGGACTTAGAGTTTTCCCCATAGCTTCTTCGAAAGCACGCAAGTCGTTGGGTGTAAGACAAGGAAGTGAAAGCAAAACCTGATACCACGATCAAACAGAGATACTCTAGAGTCAGCTTTTACAATGGTTAATTGATATATACAAACAAACAAAAACCTAACCTGGCGAGGGGCTGGGTCTCTGTCAGAGAGATAAATAAATATTTCACGGCATAGGTTAACTAGATCAGCACTGTTAACGGCATTTGACTCCATGGCTAAGCCTCTAATGACCGCAGAGAACAAATCCTTTGACACAAATTCTCTGAGCTCAACGTTATTTGTCAGGATCGCTAGCAGAACAACCACACCACAAAAGCAACAGACTTTAGTGGTTGTTTCCCCATCTGTCCATGTAAACACTTCCAAACAGATTTGCAGAGCTGGGAGAGCCACGTTTTTGTGATTCAGGAGGAAGCTGCGAACAAGATACATTATTAACTCTCTTTTCATCCAAAAGTTACCAAGGAAAGAGAGAAGTACAGTATACATACCCAACCATAGAGTTGGATTTGAATGCAAGCAAATCCTTGGGAGAAGACACGTCAATACGTCCCACAGGGCCTGAATGCTCCAGAACAGGAAGCCCGGGGTTTAAACCAGGAGAAGCCATTGTTGAAAGGAGGTTGGCAATCTCCCTAGTTAGATCCCTCAGCAGTTTTTCTTCCATTACTTCAAGTTTCATGTCCGGCCCATTTTGTACACCAAACGAATCTGGAACTTGTGCTCTGCCCTCACGCATAAGACTGGCCCAAGAGGAGCTAACAGCTTTCTGACAATGAATAAATAGTGGGTGCAGGAGAACTTCAAGCCATGTCTCCCACATATCTGCCGGACAAGATTTTACAACATAAACAACAAAGGAATGAATAAGCTGTCGCATGTGCCTGAACTCCATTGACTGTAAGTTCTCCATGACTGCTACTGCCACATAGTTAGCATCTAGGCATTTGAAGAATGTATCTCCGATTGTTGCTGATAGACCCAACACACAGTATCTGCACATGTGGACAATATTTTTTCACAACACAAAGTTTATTGAAAGTTTAAGATAGCCAGGAGAAGGGAAGAAAGATGAAAATGGCGTGTAACCATAAGGAGGTTAATAGATTTGCTTACCCACTATCTCGGATCCCTTTCAACCAATTTCTCACATCAGATTCATTTGCCTCGGATTGTCCTTCTTTACCACCATCAAAAGATCCATCAGCATAAACCGAGGAGACTTTTGAAAATTTAGGAATTGCTTCCCCAAGGAGACTGTATCGCTCAACATCAGCCATTGTCATCGCTGCCCTCATTTCTGGGGGTAGTGTTTGATATACTGAGGGAGACCAAAGGGAATGGATAACACGGAGAAGCTACACAAACAATATAAATGAGTGTTATCATTTTTTGGCAGCAACCAAGCTTAATTGCGTTTTAACTTTGGGCGTCAATGTTTTGAAGGAGGATATACGTACCTTTAAGAGAGGTGGCAACATCCAAGAAAGATGATGAGCCATAGGATGCAAATCTTGACTTGTTACTGAGGTCGTATTCAAGTTGCTTTTTCTGTGTCCACTTCTCTTGAGTGCCTTCTCAAAGAATGTAACGGTGTGGAACAAGGACCACATGAAGGGGGTGTTGGAGCACAAACGAACGAGACCCATAGGGTCTGATAGATAGCAATTCTGCCACTCTGATTGGATCCACTGTTGGCTCAATGGCTCCAGCAACCAAGCAAGAACTTCTTGCTGCTGTTGAGCTCTGCACGAAGTTTAGATCTTATCTAAGAACATGATATATCTGATGCTGGATAAATGCAACAAATGAAACTTCATATTACCCTGCTGCAGAAGCCATAACAAGAAATGCTTCACCCAGAATGTTATGCTCTCCACGGAGTAACGTTCCCTCTCTTTGCATATATGCCATTGTATCAGCAATCGACTGTGAAAGGACGAAGTTAGAATGAGGGTTAACATGAGCAGATGAAAATGATAATTCCAGACGGCAAATGTGAAACAACACAAGAAAAATTGAGCAGTAAGAATGTCCCAACGGACAAATGGTCAAGTCATAGTTTACACAATTATGAATGAGCGACACAAATAAAGTCATAGTCTACTAATCATAGATAGGCGAGCTTCAACGAATAAGTTCATCAACTAACAAGTTTAATTATGTTGCTTTAATTTGAACCAGTGCAAATGAACAACAAGCTAAAAATTAGCCTACACGTGGTCTCAATGTATATCCATATATCAGAGCGGACAGGCTTATCAAATCACAGGGTGACTTTCCAGCCTTAAGACCTGAGTAACTATACGTGCCTTGTTTTGTATCTGGTCCCTAAAGTGGAGAAAGGAGAGATCGGATTTACCTTCATGTGAGGCAGAACACTTTTATCAGCTGTTTTAGCTATACGTATAAAAGACGTGCAAATCTGCAATCTTGCGACTCTTGAAGTACTAGTTGCTGGATCCTGCCAAGGAAACACGCGATAGGAAAACTCAGTTACTACTTGACGCTAGACACTGTAATAAGGGGATATTACTTGTGTACACATGCATGTGCATATGTCCATGGATGAATTTCAACACTGAAAATATGTAACAGAAACAAACCTTGACAATGTGTGGAAGAGAGGTAAGCATTTCAAACAATTTGCTGATCACATTTCCAACTGCATCTGGGAAATACTTGAGAAAGGGACCCATTGCATCCAGATAGTGCCCATGCATTTTTATAAGTTCCGGCTCAGTCAATTTCAATGAGAGAAGCTGCTGAAGCAAGCCTGCTCATCAAGTCAACAATTCAAAAATGAATGAATGAGGATCAGAAAGTGTCAAAATAGAGAAACACTGGAAGGATATAAAATATGATACCACATACCCTCAAATATTCCACGCAATGAAAAATGAACATCAGAACCACCACCGGCAAACTCACTGAATCCATCAAAAACCGTTGCTACAATACAATCAAAAGCCAATTGCTGGCTGTCCAACACTGCTACATCCTGAAATGCACATTTGTAACACGAACACATAAATTACGGAATATCACAGCTATCTAAAATTGCATGCTGTTAAAAAAACTCAAAACTCAAAAGACAAAAGCAAGTCTTTGTAACAAAACCTGAAGAGGCACTGGAGAAGCCAATAGATCTTTAATGAGGGTGATAATCCTTTCAGATATTTTAGTACTGGCAACGAGGGGCTTGTGAGAAGCAATAAACTTGACCAAGTCTAACTGCACCAAAAAAAAAAACAAGGTTCTGGTTAATTTGTTGTGTGGGAAGTACAATTCAATGCATTGGGCTGGGAAACATACAAGCCTTGATCGGTATTGGCCAAAGTCTCCCTTTCCTTCGAACTCATCACTCCACAGTTCTAAAGGCCCAAGAGAAGGAGCAATTCGAGGAGGGACTTTTTCTTTCTTGAGCATCCGCTGGAAAGATACATCCAGGATTGTGCTAGCGATGTCATCACTAATAAGACCTAAAATCTTTTTCTTTTCGTTATCAACTTGGCTTGAACTTTGAATGCCACCAACTGCTAGTCCCTCTCCACTTGGATTAGCGGCAGCCTTTGGCTTTGTTAGTAAATCCCTCATAAATGCCTACAAGACAGAACAAAGAAGTTTCAATGTCTCTGTAGTTTATATATCTCAATGGATGCCAGGAATGGAAAAGATCGTTGTTAGAGAATCTCACATACCAGCCAGAAGAGCATTGCTTCGAAGTGAAGACCCAACTTAAAGTGTTGAAAGAAACCAAGCATCTACAGTCCAAAAAGTTCAAACAAGTGTTCAAACTAATAGATTATAATAGTGCATAATAAAACAAAGATACCATAAAGAAACCCATTCTTTCGGAAGGTTACTTCAATATGAGAAACAACCTATATATGTTATCTAAGGAGTAACGACATGGCCGTCATTAACTAAAGTGCAGCTACATCCTAGCTGAGCATAATACAGAACTTGAGCCTCAACATTTAAATCTGAAAGGTGATTGACGCAACGATGTCAGTACCTGTTCAAGGTAGAGAGCCAGTACACCACCATCAGTAGCAATACACTGCAGATTTGTTGAGCCTAAAGAAACCAAACTTTCACATATACACTCAGCAAACTCATAATCACTTTCATCGATACCCGCAGCACATGAAGCTGATCTGTATAAGAACTCTCTGGAGACATTCATCAGACTCTGAAACAGACTGCTAATCGCAGCATCGAATTCTGTACCAGAAACATCACTAGGTCTTTTTCTGCAGAAAAGGAAAAAAAAAATTCAAATGTCTACTCTTAATTTAAGGATATCAGGTCAAACAGCGCGGTTGCATACCTTGAGCAGACAAGTTTGAAAAAATCACAAGCATGAAGACGGAAGTCAGGAGAGGAAAGTAACGCACCGCACCTATTACAAATTTGGGGATCACGTTTAGCAAGAAATCTAAACATGTAGATGATCTGTATAACATTTTCTGCATGAGTATACTTACCCGTTAATGATTCCATATCTAGAAAGATCTAAAACAGGAGCCCATTCGGCATATGCATTGATGGCATTTAAACAAGCTATGACCACAGCCGCATGCTGTTTTGCTAAGTCAACTTGTTGCCTACTAGCTTCATTCATTGCAGCTCCAAAGTGTCTCTCGAGAAGCTGCATTTTAAGTAGTGCATCAAATAACCGCTACAACAAACAACTAAACATGAGTGGACAAAGTTGTGGCATACATTATACAACAAAGGTAAAATCTCCGGCAAAGATTGAGTAAGTCCCCGCAACAGTAGCCGACGCCTGTCACCTGAAGAGAAAGTTTGGCTGAAAGTTAGAGAGGGGTACTTTACATGTATTCCCCAAAAAATATATGTGAAATGAATCATATAAGAAAATAAAAAATATCTACATTAAGGAGTCAGGGTGTAAATGCGCAACTGAGCTAACAACCGAAAGTGTGCATTTAAAATTAAATACAGTCTTTTCAAATGTAAGCAAATAAGCATTTTTCACTACAACCCTGAAAGAGGGGTCAACCCACAGGTAGAAAAATGCAAGAAAAATTAAAACAACTCCATTCTTAAATACCTTCCAAGTCCTCATTGTGAACTGTAATATCTTCAGGAAGCCATCTGAGCATCATCGAGACCACTTCAGCCTGGTTTTTAAGAGAACTCGTTAACACATTATATGTCTGCCTTCAAGAAAGGAACAGAATTAAAGAAATGAGAAAGCATTCTACTTGTAATGGGCCCTGTGCAGACAAGGAGGTTAGTGAAGGAAACAACTCCTGCCAAAGATCGGGGCCTTCTCTTCTGACTATCTGTAACATGGAAACATTAGTAATCCACACAAACTGAAAGCAAAAACTAATGATGACTGCAGGGGAAACTTAGATAAATATGAGCTCCTACCTCAGCTACAAGGGCAGCTGACTGACTCTTCAGAGACCATTCCTCAGATGGACTAGCAATCTCTGACATTAGGTCAACGGAGACCTTAGCAAAGTCCCTGCGTTCTGAGGGGCTTAATTCTTCCCACCGTAGTCTAACAAGATGCTGCAAAAGGAGAAAGATAGCTACATCATAAGGTTGTTATGCTCTTCTTAAATGCTGCAATGAAATCTCGCGTATAGTCCACTCAAAATTTAAATATTGATATGGTAATCTCATTACAGCATACATAAGGTCATAAAAGTGAGCGTGTCAAGAATGTTGAAGAAACCTATCAAATTTCAGCTTGCTACCCAAATACTTCATAGGAAACGAGTCTGTGTTATCGCATTTTATATGATGTTATTTACAAGTTACAAACTAAACCTCCCTCCCAACTAATAAGAAAGTAACAAATTCATTTTCAATTTTGAATTTCAAAAAAACGAGGCAGCAAATGACCTTCAACATAGCATGCAATCTATATCCATACTTTCGCATTAACATCTCAACTTTCCCAACTGAACTCAGCAACGTCAGTTAATGGGATAATACAATGATATTCCAAACCAATACCTGTAACATTTTGAAGGCATGCAGACGGATCTCTGAAGAGCATTCCTTCTTCACTAGAAGTAAGGAAACGTGTGCTAGAACCCTGATATCTCCAGATTTAACCTGCAACCATTGTAAGGTAACAGATCACGAATAGCTCAATCAAAAACAAATGCAAAGACACTCATAAAACCCTGATGCTGTCCTAAAACAGTGATAGATGCACCAAATTTAGGTTGAACACAGATTATCGTCGCGTACTAAAACCTCAATCACTAGCAATCAAAACCTCAATCACTAGCAATCAAAAACACCAAACCCTAAAACCAGAAAAGGTAAAGCAACAACCTTTAATCTCAATCTTGTGTCTAAGGCAGGGGATCGCTAGTAAAATTTAAAACCTTTACGAAGTATATCAAGTTGCAGAAACCTCAGCATTTCAACAAGCAAAGCGTAACTGATAACACTTAGACCAGCACACAATCAAATATCCACACGCACGCAAATCGATTTAAAAAGTAAAAAAAAAAAAGGTGAAGTTTTTAGGTATACAGACAGATTCGAGGAATGCAACGGCGGCTCTGCGAGCATCGGGAGTGGAGTTATAATCGAGGACGGCGAGGATCGCTTGAGCCACGTTGCTAGCTGTGCTGCTGTTGCTAGCATCCATTGTTTCCGGGCGAAAGAGAGCTGCTTTTCCCCCTTTTTTGAGAAAATCGTCTTAATAGCTAAGAAGATTCTCCTACGCGTCTTCCACTTCTTTTGAAATTCAACAGCTCGCGAGAGAGAGAGAGAGAGAGAGAATCTGTAATGGTTTTAATGCCGACTCGAAGCAATCTAGCGTTGAAACAAAGTCTCAGTTTCGAATTAATTTTATATTTTTAAACCTCAAAATGATAATTTTTTATTTTGTTAAATTTATTACAATAGCTTGTTAATTTTATTTTATTTGCAGATAATTAGGAATTATGGTGTAGAAAAGAAAGAAAAAAACAGCACATGTTCTTATTTTTAATTTGAAAAGTACTAATTGAATTCATAAAAATATACTATTTCCTCTGTTCATAAAAAATGTTTTAAAAAAAATATTTGTTTAAAAAAAATATGTTTGAAGTTTTTATGTAATTTTTATTAGTTAATAATGGTGAATTGTAATTTTTTTTAAAAACTGAATATTTTGAAATTAGTTTGGAGTTGTGAAAAATTAATAAGGGGAAGAATAATACATTTTTAGGAATATCGTGTATCAGATTCTTTTCTGTCTAAAGAAAAGAAAAAGCTGTTTCTGGTCCAAAATGGAGAAGAAATACACTAGGAAAAAAGTATTTCTATATTTAATTTCTTCATTCAAAATCAAATGTTATCAAACCACTAAATAATTTAAACAAAAAAAAAACAACAGTAGAACTAAAATAAAAATTTGCAGCTGAAGAAGAAATATTCAGACAACAGCTCTCTTTCCATCAAACCTTCACATCCATCCTCATACTACCACCGCCGCAACCACCACTCCTTCGCGTCTCAGCTGCAATATCAGTAAACTCCACTGGCGCTAGAGGGCCAGACCACATCTCGAGAGGCTCATTGGCGTAAGAAGTAAACGAAGTTGAGCTAAAAGGTATCTCAGATGGTTCAAAACGCCTAGACAATCCCATTGGGAAACCGAGCAAACCGTCTTGATGCGGAGGAGGGAACTTCTCACTCTTGCTCTTTGCGTTTGCGTGAGTGATCATACGCATTCTCTGTCATATGAAAAATATCAGATAATGTTTGAACAAAACATGATAAGATAAAAGAAGTAGTGTTCTCTTACATCAATGTTAGATTGAACCTCAGCATTAGCCTCTGGAACCGGCATTGCTCTAACAGCTCGTTCTCGGGGTTTTGTTCTTCTTCTTCCATTCTCGTGTGAGTTTTTACGTTTTTCTCTTAGTCTGTTGGCAGCAAGAACTCTCATTCACATGCATCACTCTGACATTCAAGTAAAATTTGACACTAGAAAAGTATACCTTCTATACTCTTCATCTCGTCTCTTGGCATCGATCTCTTTAGTTGGTGGATACTTGGGGAGATCAAAAGGTTGACACGGAAGAGGATACGTTGTGAAGAACTGTTACAACACAACATACAAAAAGTTTCAAACTTAGTCTACATTTGATCATCCATTGTAGGCCTGCGATCATTAGCTGAACTGAACCGAAAAACTCGGTTTTCGGTTCAGTTTAGTTAAAAGGTTCAGTTCAATTCGGCAACTAAAAAACAAATTGGGTTTTCGGTCAGATTCATTCGGTAACTGGTTAATTCGGTTTTCTGAAAGAAAAAAAAAACAAAATGTTACCAAATTCAATTTCAAACCGAACTAATTAAAATCTAAATCGAAATAACTGAATTAAACAGAAACTTTTCGAATTTTATTCAAGCTAAACCAAAAACCAAAAACCAAAAATTTTTGTAGAAATTTTTAAAACCAAACTAACCAAAACCGAACCAAATTTCTTTTCAGTCACTTCGGCGAGACTTTGACCAACCCGAACTAACCGAATTCTAAACTAACCGACCCAAACAAACAGAAAAAATGAACCCGCAGGCCTAATCCATTGGTTACCCATTCCAATCTTTCTTTGCAATGTATGTTCATAGATACTTACATCACTCATCGATGCAGATGTAGCACTCTTACGCTCAGCAGGGTCAAGTGCCAGGAGAGTATCCATAAGAGAAACTGCCTCGGGAGAGAAATCTTTATAAACCTCTCTTATGCGCCTCTTATACTGCGGTAAGGGCCTGTGTTGAGCATGCTTACGAGTAGAAGGTAACTTAATCTTCCTCCAATACTCTTCTGAAGGTGATCCACACAGCTTATAGATCCTATGCAGCTGCTCTACCTACAAAACAAAGATTTAACATAATCCATGAGAAGAGTTTTAAACTCGAAATGAAAATCAATGTCAGTCTTAAGAGTTTGAGAGCTAAAACCTCGGTTCGACCTGGCATTATCGGTCTACCAGTAAGTAACTCGCCTAAGATGCAACCTGCGCTCCATAGATCAATACCAAAACCATACTCCACAACACCATGAAGAAGCTCTGGCGCTCTATACCATAAAGTAACCACACGGTTAGTCATCTGTTGCCTTCTTTTTGGATCAAAGAACGTTGCAAGACCAAAATCACCAATTTTGAGAACTCCTTCGTCGTCTATAAGAAGGTTTGATCCTTTGATATCACGGTGAAGCACACCTCTGCTGTGACAATGCTCGAGTCCCGAGAGTAATTGTTTCATATAGCATTTAACCTGAAACTCAAAGAGTCAATACATTTTGAAACACTTGAAGAACGGTTTTGTTTTGAAAACGTTTTGAAACTAACCTGTTGTTTGGTGAACTTTATGTCAGGGCTTGCGACAAGACCAGCAAGATCATGGTGCATGTAACGGAACACTAAGTACAAACTGCTTGACATTCTTGAAGTAACCAAACCTTCTAGTTTGATTACATTGGGATGATCTAATCTCCTCAGTATCAGAATCTCTCTAGCCATAAACCTCAAGCTCTCTTTTTCCCTTACATCGCACCGCACTTTCTTTAAGGCTACAATGTTCCCTGTTAGCAAGTCTTTCGCTTTGTACACATTGCTATACGTTCCTGATCCAATCTATTCACCAAAAAAGAACAGATTCAGTATCACAACAATCTGATAAGAAGATGAAGGGAAAAAGCAGAACTCACTTTCTCAATCTTCTCAAAAGAATCAGCCTTTCGTGGAAGCCAACCGTTAAGAGCTTCTCCACAGATTTCAGATAACCAAGATGGCCAACCTGCAGCGACCTGCTCACCAATCAGATGCTTTGGCGGAATACTCTTCCTCGGGTCAGCCTTGTTCGATCTTTTACTTTCTCCTTTTGGCTTTTCATTCTCCTCTTTAATCTCATCAACTCCAGGAACAGGAACAACAATACTACTAATAGTCTCAGCTTCAATTCTAATAGACGTGGCCACGGTCTCCTTCACTTCAATCCGTTTAGATTCGACCCTTGTGCTGTCTTGGTGCCTAGAGCCAGAAACTGAGTCTGATGAAGAAACGGGTCTTCCCAATACACAACCCATCTCACGAAACTAAGCTTCATTTGCTCAACATGTTTCACTGTAACTGCTTTAAACAAAACAAAACAAAACCCAAAGTCAACAGCTTTATTATCTCTGGGAAACAAAGAACTCTCTAAAGGTTTCATATCTGACAGATCAGATTGACAATAGAGCAAGTGAAGAACATCCAGTGAGATGGGTACAAGAAAGTTCCTTACTTTATGATAGAGGAGGAGCAGAGCTCTAGACCCACATGAAAAATTCTCAAACTTGAACAAAGCTACTTCAGCTTGAGCTCAGGCAGGAGCAGGAGCTGTGTCAGTCAGAGGAATGTAAGGATCTAAAAGTAGTTATTAAAAGAATGCAATGTTGAGAGGGAGAAAGAGAGGTAAAAGAGAAGATGTGAATCAGAAGTTATTTGTTTTGAAATAAAGAAGAGCATTTAGTTAAAGTATACAAAAAATAACAATAACGGCTCTGTGGAAAGCGAAGGTCATTGATTGATAACACACAAAAAGACATAAGAGTCAACAGACCAAAACACAACCCTTCCACTAATTACGGAGAAATGAACCAACTTTCAATTCACAGACCGACAAGAAAATTGCTGAAGCCTTCTTCTTTTATCCTCAAAACTGTTGTAAATTAATTATGGAACAATTTATATATATATAAAATTACAATAGACCGTCGTAGATAAATAGAAAATATACAAATACTAAAGTGATTAGGAAAAAGAAATCCTAAGCATACAAGGAAAAATAAATTGTCTAAGTAAAAAGCAAATATGTATATTTGGTTATGACATTCACAAATCGGTTCATAACACTCCCCCTTGAATGTTATAACCATAAGAGCTCGTAATACGCTTTGGATGTTGCCTCATTAAAACCTTTCTAGGAAAACCCAGTGTGACAAACCATGGATAAGGAAAAATAGTACAACACGTATTACTCCCTCTGATTTGAACCTCACTGAAAGGTTGATGTTGGAAGTAACTTGATGAATAGATCTTATGAATTATCACTTGAATGAACATGAAGTACTTAGACCCCTCTCGTCTTCTAGCGAATTTCTTGGCTAATGTTGTTGCGATGGTTTGTTTCATAACCTGTCTGAGATCTGATAGATAACATGTATCAACAAAACCAATTAACCATTCTTTGGGCTGGTTAGTATAAAATAAATCAAAATATATGTCTAATCCCGTCCCAGTGCCTTTAGGTCAGATATGAGCTAAGTTTAGATAGTAAATACACGGCAAAACATGTATCTGGCTTAGTGTAGCTTGCCAGATACATCAAAACTCCTATGGCACTGAGATATGGCATTTCGGGACCAAGAACTTCTTCATCCTCTCTCATTGAACCATGCACACAAATTTGTTCTTTATCAAATCTCTTGAGTACATTTTCTGTATATGCCATTTGATGCACAAGGATTTCATTATTAATGTACTCAAACTGTAAACCCAAACATAATTTCGTTTTGCCTAGGTTTTTCATCTCAGATCTTTCTTAAGATATTCAACTGTTTGGGACATGTATCCAGAGGTTCAGATTATCAACATACACTGATATTTTTGAATTTCTTTATGCAATGTTGTTCTCGAGAACTTGTTTTATCTTTGAGCTCAATAACCTCTGGTACTTCTATCTTTTTATCCAATGGACCATCTAATTTCCTTTCTTATATATATTGCCAGACTTATTAGGAATCTAAAAGTATTTGTATCCACCACAGGGGAGTATATTTCCTCATAACCTATTCCTGGTCTATTGTGAGAATCCTTGTGCAATAATCTGTGCTTTATATCTCACGATTTCTCATATTCATTTCTCTTACTCACAAAGACCCATTTATATCCACTGGTTTATATTATATGGCGTCTATATTATATGACCAAATTCGCCTCTCTTTTTTAAATAGTCTAACTCCATGTTTCTATTTAATCCAATCTGATCTTACGAGTGCGCACTCTTATATTGACGTGGGTTCGTGATCCTCGTTTATATCCATTAGTTCAAGTGCTACCTTGTGTATAAATATATCATCTATGTGTCGACATTCTTATGTGTTCCATTATGTTCCATACATGAGATAATCGATTACAAATTCATTATTATCAGGATCATTAGTACCCTGAAGCTTGGTGTCCCAAGCCTCAGTGTTTGGTACCTTAGAGCCGGCCGGCTTTGTTTTCATGTCTAGGATGGTTTCCTCGACCTCAGATTTGTTTGTCATTCTCTGCACCTTTCTTTTGTTTCCGAGGATTCTTATCTTTGGAACCTATCGGTCTACCACGTTTCAGACGTTGTTTAGACTCTGTAGCAACTTGATTATGTCCTTCTTGGACTTCAATTCGAATTTGTGCTTTATAAGTTGGTATATATGACTTAGTCACTCTCTTTCGGATCAGCAAATGAGTCTGGCAATTAATTAGCTAGCTTTTGTAAATGTATTATCTTTTGGACGTCTAATTCACATTCTTTAGTCCGAGGATCTTGCCAAGACAATGATGGTTGATTCCTTGTAATCTCTGTTACTCTTTTACCAGCTTATTACTTTCTCCCCCTAATCCGTATACATGGCCTCAAACTGATCACCCATATTTGGTTCAAAGTACTTAATAATCGTGGGAGAATCATATCCAACATATATCCCCATCCTCCTTTTGAGGTCCCATCTTAGTTCTCTGTGGTGGAGTAATTTGTATATAGACGGCACATCTAAATGTCTTACGATGGGATATGTCTGGCTCTTGACCCGTTTATCTAATCGATGGGGAATATCTATGCTCACTAAATGGCCTAATGCGTATTAACTTAGATGCATGTAAATTTCGTGTGGCCCAAGCTGTGACTGGGAGTTTTGACCTTATAAGTAATGGTCTAGCAATCTGCTGTATGCGTTTAATAAAATATTTTGGCCAAGCCGTTCTTGGTATGGACATGTATCACGGAATTGTCCACACTTACCCCCATGGACATACCATAATCATTTAAATGCTTGAGACATGTATTTACCAGTTTATTATTTACTTAGTCTCTTTGACTGGTGATGGCCTATCAATGAGTTTTCCTTGTGTACATGCTATACACGTGAAATTCTTTGGGATAACTCTTTCTTCCTTTCAATGTGTGCCCATTTGTATATCAATTTCGCATTACGTTTGAACCAGGATGGCCAATCCGGTTATGCCATAAAGTAAATATTTTTCGCAGGTATTTAGCTTCTATCATCCTGATCTTGACATAGTAAAGACTAGTAGAAAATGCAGGTATAGTCTCGACCATTTTTCTATGGTCTTGGGCAAAATTTATATATCTAAAAGGAACTTTTTATTTCCTTTGCCCATTGTTTCAATATGGAAACCACTCTTATATCTTTTAAACTCAATGGGCTTCTATGAGTGAATATAAATCATTAGATCTCTTTAGTCTGGCCCTAGCCTATCATGAGAATGGCTATACCCGCAACTATATTTCTTAACTTATATATTTGAAAAATCATTCATTCCTTTTACTAAGTTCAGAGCAAACAAACCAATAAAATAAATTCAAAGTGATAAAACAAAGCAAGTATAAAAGCAAAACAAACAGAAGTCGAAATCAACATTATTCTTTTAGGCAATCAGGAGTTTCATATTCCGTAGGATCATCTCTTTCATGATCAAAAATCATCTTTACCATCTTTATATACCAAGTGGGCTTCAGGATTCTTCCCTTTCAGACTCTTGATAGAGGTCACAAAGATGTTTGGGAGTCCTACATATCTTAGCCCAATGGTTCTCCATTCTACATCTATGACACACTGATTTGGTCGAGCTTTGTGGTTTAAAGGATATACCACGGTCTCTGCCTCGACCATGGCTCAAATTAGGTTGATACACATGGACTTTGCCATAGTGGTTCCCACTGCCAAATGTATAATAGTGGCCATGTCCACGTCCTTTCTACCCTCCACAGCCATGGTCGTGTGGTCTATCATCCTGGACGTGGTTAGATTCTTTGGATTCTTTCTTTTCCTTTGCGGCCTTATTGGCTTCAGGTAATGGGGTTGATCCAGGAGGTCTCAATTCATTGTTTCTTATTAGCTAGCAATAGAATCATCCACGGACTTTTAGTCCTGAATTCTGGGATTCATCCTTAGCTTTTGGTAATAACACCTTTCTTTGGTGATCATATCTCGATTTGAATTCTGTCCAAATGTCTAAAGGATTCTCAATTGTCAAATACTGATCTTTGAGACTCTCAATAAGATGATGGCGAATAATTAATATTTCTTTGTATCAATCTTTCTCATTGGCATTATTGCCTTCTATGATACATTCACCAAGTCTTTTTGACTTTGCGATAATCTTTGTATCCAATGCCCACCGTAAATAATTATCTCCAGAGAGATTTAGGGCAACAAATCCAGGTTGATTTTCGACATCTCAAATCATATATCACTCAATATTTAGGTATAATTTTCATGCGGCCTTACTCTTAAAAACAATCAATTCGGATTTCAATCTTGTGAGGACAATGAATATCAATCTTAAAGGCATTTAATCAATCAGTCAATTTCTAGCAAGGATCAGCAATACTATTTCTATGTGCTCATAATAATATGGTGTATCAAGATTAGCAAAAACGGATTCAATTAATCATGCAATTAGAGTTTAACAATCAATGGATTTTAACAAGACTAGTAAAAATATTCATTAATCACTCAATCAGTTTCAAGGCTGATTTTAGCAATACTAGAATATAGATTTCAAGCATGAATTTCAATGAATCAGTTTCAAGGCTGATGGGTATTTAGCATAAACCGTGTGTAAATAATCTATCTAGTATCCGAATTTATCAAACCTCAAAAACATATAATCAGATCAATCAATTTAATAGAACTCATAAGCATAATGAATTTAGGGTTTCAAGTTTCAGATATGCGGATTAAAGTTAGGACTAGAATTAGGGTTTCATGATTTCTAATCAAATCAATCAATAAAATCAAACTTAGCATACAATCTTATCATGAATCTATCAACCTAGCATACGGTTTCCTATTCTCAAAGACAATATAACCTAAAGACATCCAAATCAGATCAATATAACCTATCATACGGATTATTTAGAGTTTCTATTTAAAACAGATCAGATTACAAAACTATCAATCCTAGCAGATGATATTAAACCTCAAGAAACATGCAATCAGATCATTCATATTTTAAATAAGTAAACCTCAATCAATCTATCACCCTATAGGATTATATCAGCAAAGCAACCTAGCAACCTATTGAATTCAATCAATGTTTTAACAGGCTGGTCGGTTTAAACAATTTTAAATCAGATGAA
>NC_027754.1:35910150-35923666 GCF_000695525.1 Brassica oleracea var. oleracea | reverse complement strand
GCAAAGATCCCACCTCCACAAATGCACGCCTACTATGCTCCAAGACTTTACCTTTCTCATCTTTTACAATCCATGAAGCTCCCATGCTCTCACCTCGGCTTGCCCAATCCATCGCAAACTCACACTGAACCCAACCAACCGGAACATTCTGCAACGTACATGGAACCGTTTCAGAAACTACCTTGTCCTCTTCTAGTTCCATTCCACTCTGCACTTGTTGCGCTAAGAACCAAACCTCAGCTTCATGTTTAGCTTTCACAACAATTTCCTCAGCTTCAAAAGTTTTTCCTTCGAAAATAAGGGAGTTCCTGTTCTTCCACAAAAACCAAAGAAGCCACGGCCAGCTTCGAACAGAGACCGCTCCATACCTTCTAACAGGTTTGATTCTCAACAAGTATGAAATGTTCTCATAGATCGACGATACACTAAATCCCCCACAAGGGCACGGGATGTTGGAGAGAGCCCAACATATTCGAGCAATATGGCAACTAAACAGCACATGGTTCACTGATTCACCCTCAAAGCCACACAACTGACATCTGTCATCACATTTCATACCTCTTTCTATTAAGCAAACAGCAACGGGCAGAGCTTGTGAAAGAGCCTTCCAAATGAAGGTCTTAATCTTAGGAGCCGTCTGAACCTTCCAAGTGTTGGCTTTAAGTGCATTGATCGAAGGCAGAGCCTCCATAACTCTTCGTAACTCTTTGGATTTGTCCCGAACCGCCAACCAGTAACCAGATTTGACCGAGTAAGCTCCAGATTTATTGAATTTCCAAAACCAAAAATCTTCCTTAGAAACCACCGGTTGGTTCTTGATCAGGATCTGAATGTCGGAAGGCACGAAGACCTCCTCCAGAGCTTGAAGGTTCCATCTTCTACTCTGAAAATCAATCAGCTCCCTAGCTCTCAGATTAACATTGAAAGTGCAATTTTTAATCCACGGAGCACGAAGGCCAAAACCATCCTCTTCATCTTCCAGCCATTTATCAGTCCAAACAAAGATAGAGTTTCCATCACCCACCCTTTTTCGTAGGCCCTTGTCGAGGAGGTCCCTTCCAAAGAGCAGACTTCTCCAAGCAAATGACGGTCTATCACCCAATTTGGCTTCCAAAAAACCTGTGCGAGGGAAATATCTGCTCATAATTATGGAGCACTTTATATATATAGGGAATTACGATAGACCGTCATAGATAAATGGAAAATATACAAATCATAAAGTGATTAAAAAAAAGAAATACTAAGCATACAAAAAAAAATGAAACTGTCCAAATAAAAAAGAAATATGTCTATTTGGTTATGACATTCACAGATTGGTTCATAACAAAAACCTTTTTTTCTGGTTTCTTACTTCTAGAAACAAGCTCATATGTTCAGCTCATTAGCTGAATATGATTCCCTTAATCAATGAAACCACAAATGTGTCATCTACAAGAATCTAGCTGGACAAAACAATACATTTTCATCTCTGCATTACTTTAAGATACAGTAATTGGATTAAGATGGCATCGTTTATCTCCAATCTCTCCAATCAAAGAAGCGCAATTATTAAGACTTGCATTGTTGACCAAACAGGAGACAAAAAAGCTAAGAAGTCAGTGATACATTCTGTCTTTTTTGAATAAAGCATTTTAGAAACAAAAACATTGGGAACATGTCAAGAACCAAATCAAACGATGCTAAAAAAAAAAAAAAAAAAAAAAAAAAAAACGATGCTCTGGAAAAGATATAGAAGCGTCGTAATCACCACCAAGTACTAAATTGGGGGGCTTTTAACGGGCCTATATTCGGGGGATCAAGGCCCTCTCTGTTTTAATTACACAAAAGATCGGTATCGTAAGGACTAGAACAAAGTTTAAGGAATTAAAACTCTAATCAACCTCAGTAGGAACGATTGAACTCTTATCATATCAGATGCTGAGCGTTGTCACATGCTTCATTTAAGTTTCTAGGAAAATGATAACACAATACCTTCCCTTACAAAACCATGAGCAAGTTCTTAAGAGCAAAACAAAAACAGGACATTTTGTGGGTTTGTGTTCCTGAGAAAACGTTATAAAGATAATAAGCGTACACATTCAAAAAAAAAAAAAACTTCTTAACTTCAGACCTCGCTCTTCTTTTTCTTCTTATCCTTCTTTTCTTTCTTCTTGGCAGGCATTTCTGTTTCTTCTTCCTCGTGTTTTCTCTTCTTCTTCTTCTTTGAAGGTTCCTCTGCTTTGGGCTCTTCCGCTTCAGCTTCTACTTCTGCTTTCTTCTTCTTCGACTTCTTCTTAGACGGTTCCTCGGTCTTGGCTTCTTCTTCCTCTGCATCAGCAGCCTTCTTCTTCTTCTTCTTTTTATCTTTCTTCTCTTTGACACCGTTCTCAGCTGTGGAAGTTTGTCCAAGAAGAGAGTCTGCAGCAGTGTTGTAAGTCTGCACAAAACAATAATCAAAAGCTTAACTCTTGAAGCAACATAATCCAATCCAACCAATAAGTTGCACAAACAATTCAAATAATCTCACCTTAGCAGGAGTGATAAGACCTCCAGATCCACTCTTCTTATCCTTGTCATACACTTCAATCTTTGGTTTGCCTTTAGCTGAGCCAGACAGACGTCCTAAGTCTTTTCCTTCCAGAGCTCTCAACCGTGCCTCAAGCTGTCCCAATATAATTACACAAAAAATGGTAACCAATTAATAAAGGATTCAGATAAGATATAATTCAAGAAAAAAAATATAAGAAGAGTACCTTCAAACGGCTTTCCACTCCCATAGTGTTGTCTTCACCATCACCAAGAGCATCACAACGGATAGCAAGAGCGGCTTTAGCAGCTAGTGACCGTGAGATTTTACCCTTGCCCTTCGGTGGCGCTTGGCCAACCAAAGAAGCATGGTAGATTAGACCGTATTTCGGAGTGGCGTGCTTGGTCTTGAGGGCTCTAAAGAGGGCTTTCTCAGCTCCAAGAATCTGAACCGTGCTACCAGGCTGCTTTGAGAGGTTCAACAAACTACCACCGTGAGAAATTAGACGAGCACCGACAAGCTCTCCAACGAGGGCGGTCAGATTCGGTGCGATTGTGTTCATCCTGCTCTTCAAGTAGTCATAAAGCTGAGCTCTGTACTCGGCGAGGGACAGGACCTGGTCGCAGAGTTCCCGGATGTGCATCAAATCAAGGTCACTGACTTCAGTTCCCATAGATATCACAGAAGCTTCTTTTAGTTCTGCTTCAACTTCATCAGCCAATATCTGAGATGGCGACAGAAACAAAAATTAATGTTATTGAAAGAAGCATACTTAGTTTCAATAACAAAGAGAATGAGAAACAAGCTTCACCTCAGAGAAGTCTAGCTTGGCTGCATTAATCCGATTCCCCATTAATTTAACAGACTTGGCATAAAGGATATTGTCAGAGATGATCTTAGCAAGCTCGGGAAAATGCCAACCGTACCATTCACGAACCCTCATAGCGTAAGTGTTGAGCTCTTTGTCAAGATCATCAAGCAGACCAATAGCTTGGATGATCATAGTATCAACCTGTCAAATAAAAAGTAAAAGTTAAAACATAACCAATCAAAATCTAGAGGGCTATACAGAAGTTTTATAATCAAATGCATTGAAAAAGATTATTACCTTGTCAGAGCTGAACTTTAGTTTATATCTAGCAAGACTGTGAGACAACCCCAAGCTCATTGGAGCCAAGTCTTGATCACCTAACCCAGATATAAGTTCGGAAAGCTGGCTTCTCACACCACGCAACAGCTCCATAACAGCATTGTTGTGGACACAATCTATCTTCTACAGGAGTTAAAAGCAAATCCGTAAGAAACAAGTCCAGTATCCACAATTAACATATCACAAATGAGAGTACCACACACCAGTTTCTCCTTGATAATGTTTCCAAGCTTCGAATCAGCCACAGCTAAGGTTTCACCTTCGCAGTTAGCTTTCAGAAACTTGCGGAGACCCTTGCTGGGAGCTCCCTCCAGCAATTTAGCCACAGCTTCAAGAGCTTCAGAGGTGTTGTCAAACTTGTCAAAAGCTTTAAGCTTCACCATCTGTATAAACACCAAAACGCTATGAGAAACCTAAACTAAACCAATACCCAATAGAACTAAATATGAATAGTCTCCAAAAACAAATGAATCACCTTTCGTGCTGAGTCTGCAGACGAGAACACATTGCCCAAATCCTACAAACACCAGAATAAATAAATTATCCACACATAGACTAAGGTCAGATAAACGAAGCCATAAGAACAAAAAATGGTGAAGATAGTCACACCTCAACGTTTGATAGCTTTCCTTCATCTAATACTTTAAAAAGGGCGAAACCACCAGGTGTCTCAAACAGTACAAGCATCTTCACAAGCTCAAATTAACACCTGCAATATATATAGGATTAAAGAAAACCCTTTTAAATCATCTAAAGGCAAACACTTCTAACTACACAAAGCTAAAGTTTTTGGAGCTAAAACTAGTAAAGAAGCAACTTTTATCCACATGAACATACAGGAAACAAACAAGATAGACAGAACATGAGTTAAGACCGATGCTATGTCAGAGTCCTGAAACTCTAACCATGACAAGAACTATACTAACACAAAAACGAAAAACTTAAAGCCATGCAGAACTGATTAGTACCTCGGAGGATCTACGAACAGCGAGACGGAAAAGAGAAAGTGGTCAGGAGCCGTGTGGTAGCTAGGGTTTAACAGGGTATTAGTTTTTATATAGTTGTTGAAGAAGAAGGCTATGAGATTCTTAAACGCTGCGTTTTGTTGCGAAGTGGCGTTCGTTTATAACTTTGCTGTAATCTAGGGTTTTCAATATCCAGCTTATTGGGCCTGATCAAGCTCGGCCCATTAAGTCGAATGCAACAAGTAGTTAAGATCGTTATGTTTCGTTTTGGTAACAAAAGATGGAACCTTATAGACACTGAGATGGAATCTTCCAAGTTGTTGTCTTTGCTGAGAGTATGCACCAGTGCAAAGTCTCTAAAACAAGCCAAGCTTCTTCACCGGAGGATACTCGCACTGTGTTTGCAAAGCGACGTCGTTCTCTGCAAAAGTCTGATCAATGTCTACTTCGCTTGCAAGGACCATTCCTCGGCGAGACTCGTCTCCGAGGACAACATCGATGTCCAATCGGATGTCTACATCTGGAACTCCCTCTTGTCTGGTTACGCAAAGAGCTCCATGTTCAACGAAGCTCTTGACGTTTTCAGGAGATTGCTGAATTGCCCAATTTGCGTTGCGGATTCTTACAAGTACCCAAATGTGATCAAGGCTTGTGGTGCGCTGGGTAGAGAGTTTCACGGTAGAATGATTCACCGTGTTGTGGTGAAGAGTGGGCATGTTTGTGATGCGGTCGTGGCTAGCTCTTTGGTTGGAATGTACGCGAAGTTTAATTTGTTGGGAGATTCAGTACAAGTGTTCGACGAAATGCCTGAGAGAGACGTTGCGTGTTGGAACGCGGTTATGTCCTGTTTTTGTCAAAGCGGGGAGGCGGAGAAGGCTATGGAGTTTTTTGATTGGATGGAAAGGTCTGGTTTTGAGCCTAACTCGGTGTCGCTGACGGTAGCTGTATCAGCTTGCTCGAGGCTGTTGTGTTTGGAGAGAGGGAAGGAGATCCATAGAAAGTATGTGAAGAGAGGGTTCGAGTCAGATGAGTATGTGAACTCTGCGCTTGTGGATATGTATGGGAAGTGTGGGTGTTTGGAGATGGCGAGAGAAGTTTTTGAGCACATGCCTAGAAAGAGTTTGGTCGCTTGGAACTCTATGATCAGAGGATTTGTCGTTAAGAGGAGATAGTAAGTCATGCATTGAGATTTTGAGTAGGATGATCATAGAAGGAGCTCGGCCTAGTCAGACAACCTTGACCAGCATTCTAATGGCTTGCTCTCGGTCATCGAATCTCCAACATGGAAAATTCGTACACTGTTATGTGATTAGAAGCTTTGTAGACGCAGATGTTTTTATGAACTGTTCCCTGATTAGTCTTTACTTCAAGTGTGGTGAAGTAAAGTTGGCTGAAACCATCTTTGCGAAGACGCAGAAGGATGTAGTTGAGTCATGGAATGTTATGATATCTGGTTACGTCAGTGTAGGTGATTGGTTTAAGGTTATTGAAGTGTATGACAAAATGGTGAGCGTTGGAGTGAAGCCAGACGCAGTAACGTTCACAAGTGTTTTACCTGCTTGCTCGCAACTGGCTGTGTTGGAGAAAGGCAAGCGGATTCATTTGTCGATCAGTGAGAGTGGGCTCGAAACAGACGAGTTGCTGATGGGTGCACTTCTTGACATGTATTCCAAATGCGGCGATGTTAAAGAGGCTTCTAGAATCTTTAAAAGTATGCCAGAGAAGGATGTTGTGTCCTGGACAGTAATGATCTCTGCGTATGGATCTCACGGTCAGCCCAGAGAAGCGCTTCACCATTTTGATGAAATGCAGAAGTTTGGTGTAAACCCTGATAGTGTTACTTTTCTTGCTATATTGTCAGCTTGTGGTCATGCTGGGTTTATTGATGAAGTTATCAAGTTTTTTAATGAAATGAGATCCAAGTACGGAATCAAGCCTAGTGTTGAACACTACTCGTGCTTGATTGACGTTCTTGGGAGAGCAGGTCTGTTGCTTGAAGCTTACGAGATTATTCAACAAAAAAACAGAGACAAGGGATAATGCAGAGCTTCTCAGAACTCTCTTCTCCGCCTGTTGCTTGCACCGGGACCATTCATTGGGAGATAGAATCGCAAGGTTACTTTTGGAGAGATATCCAGATGATGCATCAACCTACACGTCCTTGTTCAGTTTGTATGCTTCTGGTGAGTCATGGGATGCAGCAAGGGAAGTCAAACTGAAGATGAAAGAAGTGGGACTGAAGAAGAAGCCTGGCTGCAGTTGGATTGAGATTAATGAACAAGTGTGCCACTTCTTTGCTGAGGACAGGTCTCATCTACAAGCTGAGAATGTTTATGAATGTCTTTCCCTTTTAAGTGGCCATATTGAAGCTAGTCAATGATTACTCTACCTGTTGTTGTATCTGTCCCAAGACAATAACATGTCAGGCAACACATAGCGCACTTCCTGGCGAGTTTACCTTGTGTTACCTAGCTAGAGCCACTCTGTAATTAAAGATTATGGCCTCAGGTTTCTTCCAAATGTATGCTCGTATAGTGGCTAACCTCATATCTGGAAACGAGACCTGGAAATCACAGAATCAGCTTGTTAAGACCAGAGTCAACATGTTCTTGTAAGGTGAAAACCTCTCAAATTCGATAAAATGTAGAAGTAGATAAGAGGTCTACATTTTTTGAAAAATGTAAAGGATATATGTGAACTAAATTTTTCGAAAAGTCAACGGTTATCAGATTTAATGTGTATAGATTCAAATTTAACACGTCTCTGTTCGTCATGAAAGACTAAAGAAACCTTGTATACGAATGGGATAGTGGGAGGACGCTCCTCGAGGAAAAAAAGGTACCAACTTTTTTGTCTTTCAACGGACCTACCATGAACCTGATTCTCTAATCATTTTCCATTTTTAATTATTTAATTTTTCTAATGCTCGATGCTCAGAAGTCGTACTAATCCACTATTTTGTTTGAAGAAGAAACAGAGTGACATAGAGAGAGAGAGAGAGAAAGACAGTGGAAGATGTTCCATTTCTGAAATCAAGACCATCATCATTCATCACCAGACAAAAACAGTGTTCAATCATTTGACAAAGCCTTCCGCTTTCCAACTCATACCTTTTTTCAAAAATCAAAACTTGTGTTGGGTTGTTGTATTGTCTCTCACTTGCTGGATCTTTTGCCTCTGAGAAGATAGCAGGTTTCTTTTGATTTCTAGCTTTAAACCCATTTATACATACACACATACATACATGTGCGAATCTGGTTCTGTTTCTCTGTTTAATGCTTCACGAGATTGAGAATCTTCAAAGACTGTATTTTGCCTTTTTTTGTTCCTTCTCTTGTAATTCTTCTGTATTAGTTTGCTTCATCTTCACTTCTCTCATTTCTTTTAAATATTTAATTTTTCCCGAAGGGTTTTCTTGTTTCTGACAAATAAAAACCTTTTTTTATTTTCTATCTGCTTACAATAATCAATTATCTGTCTTGAGTTTTATGACAACTCAAGTTGTCTTCTTGTTCAGAGAGTTCTGTAATAAAGTATAATAATGATAAGTATTTAGTATTATTTTTTCTTTGTTCCTAACTACCATTCTACATTGCATACATTGAGTTGTTGTCGTCGTCCATTCCACTCCCACTTCCTCTTTGATATTTTTTTTATTCTGTCAGAAGTTGGATCTCGTTTCATTTGAGCTAAAGAAAAATGTTAATTTCAGCTGAAAAAGAAGAGATCTTGATCTCTCAATCTCCAGTTAGCTCAATGTCGGTCCCTGAATCGCCACAACCTGTTCCTTTGGTCTACACCGATGTAACTGTTGTTCCTGAGCATGAAAGAAATGAGCTTGAAAAGTCAATATCAAGCCTCGAAGGTATCTCCTCATATGCTCGTCCTCTAAGTTTTCTCAACGCCATATATTGTTCAAAGTATGATTTCTATTTGATCAAGAAGTTTAAAATGATTCTGAGTTTAGTTTGATCTGGGTTGGTATTTTACAGGGGAGGTTTTGGAACTGAAGTCAAAGCTAAAGTCATTGGATGAAAAGAGAAAGGAAGTTCTGAATAAGATTATAGACACTAAAGGTTGTAAACTCTACAATGCTAAGACCTAGTTTTGAAAATTTGATTCTTGTCTTAAAAGGATTGGCTTCAATTTGCAGGAAGCATACGTGTGTTTTGTAGAGTTAGGCCATTTCTATTGACGGAAAGGAGACCGATCAGGGAGCCTGTTTCGTTTGGATCAGACAATGTTGTTGTAAGATCTGCTGGTGTTCGAAAGGAGTTTGAGTTTGATAAAGTTTTCCATCAATCAGCAACTCAAGGTTAGTCTCCTGCTAGGCTTTAGTGATTCCCCTCTTTTTTTTATGTCTTAGCTTTCTGTTTCCTTCCAGTTGTGAGTAAATGAGGCCTTCTCATGGTTGAAAAAAAAAAAAACTATGTAGAAGACGTTTTTGGAGAAGTAAAACCGATTCTTAGATCTGCACTTGATGGTCACAATGTATGTGTCTTAGCATATGGTCAAACTGGGACAGGAAAGACTTTCACCATGGTTAGTCATTCTTGATACTTGGATTTTATTGATTCGAAGAGTTGCTTTTTTCCTAAGGTAAGGAAGAGCTTTGTCTTTTGTCTTGTTTAGGATGGCACAAACGAGCAACCAGGCCTGGCTCCTAGAGCTATTAAGGAGCTTTTCAATGAAGCTTCAATGGATCATACACATTTGGTGACTTTTACGATGAGTATGCTGGAAATCTACATGGGTAACTTGAAAGATCTGTTGTCTGCAAGACAGCCTCTGAGGTTTAATGAAGCCTCAACTAAATGGTAAGTATCCAAAGGCTTATCTCTAAAACCTTAATCATTTTTCTAAGTACTTCCTCTTGTCTGCAGCAACCTCAATATTCAAGTAGACTCTAAGGGTTCGGTGGAAATCGAGGGGTTGACTGAAGTGGAAGTGCCGGATTTCACAAAGGCTAGATGGTGGTACAACAAAGGAAGACGAGTCAGATCAACTTCTTGGACAAATGTGAATGAAGCTTCAAGCAGATCTCATTGGTAGGTTCCTAATGAGTTCAACTGTGTTGTCATTTCTCAAATCAGTTATGTCATTTCAACCCTTATTCAATTAGTTTATCTCTAGTTTAACAAGGATTACAATCTTTCGTCGAGGGGATGGTGTGGGGTCAAAAACTGAAGTTAGCAAGCTTTGGATGATAGATCTCGGAGGAAGCGAGAGGCTCTTAAAAACCGGTGCAATAGGGCAGACTCTGGATGAAGGAAGGGCCATAAACCTCTCACTTTCTGCTCTTGGAGATGTGATTGCAGCTTTAAGAAGAAAGAAGGGACATGTGCCTTACAGGTAAGCAGCTCTTAGCTTTTAGTTTATTTTCAAACACATTTGCCATTGAAGCAGAGACATCATGCTACTGAGTTTTAACTTTTTCTTTTTTTTTCTTGGTTGCAGAAACAGCAAGCTAACTCAAATCCTTAAAGATTCTTTAGGTAAAGGCATACGGTTGCTTATATTATTATTTTCTAAAAGTGTTTTATTATTTCCATATACTGAAGTTATGTAAGTTTGATTGCTTTCATGAGTTTAATTGGATATGTGAACTTTTAACTTTTTTAGGTACTAGATCAAAGGTTCTGATGCTTGTGCACATAAGTCCACGTGATGAAGATGTCGGTGAAACAATTTGCTCTCTGAGCTTTACAAAACGTGCTAGAGCCATAGAGTCTAACAGAGGATTAACAGACGTAAGCACATGTACTGCAGTATATGCATTTATATCCGTTTCACTGATTGCTGAATCTTCTCATCGTTATTGCTTAGGAACTTCGAAAACTAAGAGAAAAGAAAATATCAGAACTTGAAGAAGAAATGCGAGACACTCAAGAGAGTTGCAAGAAGATCATAACACGCTTACAGGAAGCAGAGTGTCTGCTAAGTGATAACAAGAAACTCTTGCGGACCACTCATGAGAAGTATGAAGAAGACATCGAAGAGAAACTTCTTTCGCCTATAAATCATCTGAAAGAGAGCGATGCAACCCCAAAATCATCTGATAAACTTGTCAAAATAAGTAAGAGTTCAGGGTATGTCCCACGTTTCATGACTTCAACTGTTACTAGTCGTCTAAGGCAAACAATGTCAGAGAAGGAAATCAATGCAAGGCCTCAGAGCATAAGATCAGTTGCTAAAACTCTTACTCAGCTTTCCACTTCTCAGTCGCTTAGCCTCTCTGACTCACGTAGCAGAGGTCTCCTTCGAAGATCATACACAAAGCCACTTCAAGCTGCAGCTAACAGTGGAACACCAGAAACGCCTAAAAGGGATGCCAAAGACACTTCTTTACAGAGAAAGAATATCAGTGATACTCCAAAGAGCAAAATGGTTACATCGTCAGATCCAAATGTCAGAGCTAAACTTTGTTACCACAGGCGGAGAATGTCAAGCTTGACATGATCTAACATAAGTCAATCAAGAACCAGGTCTTTCTTTTTTCTTTTTACATGCCTTATGAATTTGCGAGTTCTAGTCTAGGGTGATGATCCAGTTGCGAGTTGAGGACCAGTGGCACTTGTGGATGTTGCAGTTCTGGTTTTATAAGGACACAACACTCAAGTTACTCTTTGTTCTTACAGCTGAGAGCTTGCCTATATGTTTTGTTTTGTGTGGGACTATTTTCTCAAATATTTCTTTGGGTTGGTGTTAGCTTTTGATTTTGGATGTTCTTATGGTGTTGACAGAAACTGAATCATAATTAATACTTCAGATTCAGTCTTATTTGGGAGTTTCAAAGAGAGGCGTGAAAGGCTTGATGTTTTGTTTTGTAATCTTTTGAAGTTCGTGATGAAACAACAGAATACAACATTCCTACTCATGTAACAAGTCTTTAATTATACAATTTGATACATGATACTATTTCCATAAACTTGTTTAAATATCTGGTTTTAACCTATTTGTTGACAATAAAATATAACAAATTTTGTGCAATTATTCACGTTATATTAAGGGGCTGTTCGTTTTTACCATCTGGATGGAGATGAGATTGTTGTTCGTTTAAACTTAAAATTTATCAGAGATATGAACCTAAAATCTAAAACTGATCTTGTCTCTCTCACCGTCTCTCTCAGCTGCCATGATATAAATTATAAGCTTGAGGTGTTCAGCTTTCACTTACTCACAGTCTCGTCTCTCTCACTGTTTTTCTTTCATAGTCTCTTTCGTTGTTTCTCTCTCTCTCGCTGTAGTCTCTCTCTTGAGCTTGTGTTCGTTTCTCTTATGTGTTTGTTTCTGAAATTTTGATTTGCTTGTGTTCATCTTCGAGCTATAGATTCACTTCGGTTTACTCTGGATTTGCTTAATTATGTGTTTGATAATGTGTTTCTGAAATTTTGATTTGTTTGTGTTCATCTTTGCGTTTGTGTTCATCTTTGTGTTCGTGTTTTGTCTTTGACCAGAACAATCCTACCATCATTACGAGTTTGCTACTGAGAATGTTGACTAGTTTGTTTACTTATGTGCTTGAGAACAAATAGTTAGTGTTGTGATTCAGTAATTTGCTTTGATGGTGTTTCAAAGAGAGAAGTGTGAAAGGGTTGATGGTTTTGTTTTGTAATCATTTCAATTTCCTAATGACACAGCACAATACAATATTCTTACTCTTTCCGTAAGTCTTTAAATATACCATTTGATACATTAATGGATGATAGTATTTCTATTAACTTGTTTGAATATACTAGGGATCGTTACCCGTGCCAAGGCGCGGAATTTTTTCATTTTAATATATTTTTGTTTCTTGCTTACTAATCCAGCATTCAGTTTTTCAATGCATTTTATATTCACCATCTTCTTTTGTCTTGTTTACATTTGTTTTCACGTTCTGTCGTTTGATTTGTCTTAGTTTTGGCTTGTGTAATAACTTAACTCTGCTAATTCTTCTTTCATTCTTTATTGATTGATATTTTAATCACGCTTAGCTCTGTGTTGCCACTAATTTGCTCGAATCATTTTTCATCATCTGCTTCGTATTCTTTTCATATTCATTAACTATTGTCTCCAATCTCTTTAAATCCTAAAAATCCTACGTGTTCTTTTGTTTATTAGATCACATATTAAATATTGTTAAAATTGTTGATTTATTCTAATAAATTCTTACGTTTATAACTAAGATGATATTGATAAAAGACTGATTATAATTTAGTTGAAGTTAAAGTCTAAAGTAGAAGTTATTAAACTTGCAATCCTTCTTTTTGTCATCCAAAATAGCTTTAGTCAAATCAATTATATTAATTTAGAAAATCCATAAGCTATTTCAATCCCAAACAACAAAAAAAACAGGCGCATTTGTTATTGACGCTGCGGCGGGTTTCCTTTACTATAAACATAATTGCTTGTCACAACTGTTAATAAACCCAAATGTGTTTACAAAAGCTACCCATATAAGAGTTTCATACTCATTTCTCTTTCTCTAGTCATCTCATATGTTAGTAGCTATCATAATACAATCATCAAACAAAGGACATATCTCTTGGTTTCACATAAAATATGCAAAAGGACTGTTTTCTGCAGACTCCATGATCACTGAGTATTATAAATATCAAACTTTGTCTATGGTCTATTTATATGTTGAGGAAATGCCTCGAAATGTAGCTTCCAAATAATGATTTCCAGGTCAACACATTGCATGTTAACCTCCACAATGGGATCAACGGATCTGCGGATACCGCTACATGTCGAGTCGAACGCAGCTACACATATGTTTCATGCTTGTGCCTTTCATTCACAATCTGCAATTCTCCCAAGAACCAAAATCATTGTTAAATGAGATAAAAGTTTTAGAGTCACAACAGACTTTGTATAGCCAAGCCCAATAAACCAAGCACCCAACGTAACATC
>NC_027754.1:35876407-35909845 GCF_000695525.1 Brassica oleracea var. oleracea | reverse complement strand
ACACATTGCAAGCTTAGTGATTTCACTGTCAAAAGCAACAAACTAAGCAGTCATATACATCCGATACATTTATTTACAAACGGTTCCTAGCACAGAAAAAACATATTATTATGTTACGGATGATAAGTTTGATGCATAAATACAGTTTAATTTTTTTTTTCAATTGAACATTTGTGCCTACTGAATTACCTTACAACACCCACTGCATTGTGATTTTGGCATGTTAAAGCTGAGAATCAACATTGGACAAGGCTGCCCTCGGGAGTATACATATTTACATTATTTTCTTATTTTATAATAGTACATCCGACCTTCATAAATATATATTAGTTTCGGTAATCAATGTACAAAGTATCCTTTAATTTACTGGTATAAATGTTGGTGTTTATATCACAATAACCCGGGTTCGAACCACATAGTTGACATTTTTCACACTTTTTAAAAGTGGGACCCAGTTACCTGCTGACGTGTCGCTTCAGGAGTGATGAAACTGACTCATTATAATGTAGATAGTTTTTTATATCAACATTTAAAGATATAATTGTGGGAAATTCCATTTTATATACATCAAACAAATTATAACAAACCAAACAAAAAAATTCCTCCATCATTTCTACATCATATGCAATATTACCCTTTCAATTTATTTCTTTATTTTTATTTTTAACTTTTTTTACCCTCTAAATTATTTCCTAAATAGTTTTTAAACTATACAATAAATCGATTTGAAAATTCAACCGAAAATAGCACACTCTTTCAATACATATAACATAATATGAATTTTTCTGATTAGATACCTTTTCAAAAATATAAATATATAATTATTAATTTTTTCGTCATACTATATATAATATACTGTCGTTCTATTTTATACTATATAAGTTTTTCGTCATACTATATATAATTTTTTTGTTATACTATATACTCTCAAAGGGTGCTCCTCTGTGAGTCTCTCCTCAAGCGGCACATATTCATTATTCATCATCAGCTTTACATGTGTTTCGAGTTTATTTTCGTGTTGTCTTTTCTGCGGTCAGTTGTTGCCTTAAAAACTTTGGACCGCTCTTCATTGGCCTCCTCTTTTTTTTTTTGCATTTGGACTAACTGTTTAGGCGCTGGTGTTATGATCTTTTGTTGGGCCTTGCCATTCTATTGGGCTTTTAGTATAAATTATGAACTTTTTAAATAAATTTTCAGTGAAAAGAAAAATAAAAAACCGCGTATTTCTACACTTTTACTCGACCGGTCCAGCTTTCATGTTGGATTACACCGATCAGACAATTAAACCCGGTCTTAGCCGGTTTATATCTCTTCAAAATAAAAATCTGTAAGCTCACTGAGATTTGTACATTAATGGCGGTTCTATCGTCGTCTTCTTCTTCATCGGCGATGCAGAAAGGAATCGTTGTGACTATACCAGTTCTGTTTCTATCAGCTTCGTTATCGGCACTTATCTTCTTCATCCTATCGTCTTCATTGTCTCCCTGCTCATGTCCGTCATCTCCATCCTCCCAGAACTATGCCATCGTCGGTGATGTGAGGTCGGAGGAGAGAATCTCGACGTCTCGAGAAGATATAGATTGGGTTAAAGATCTGATTAGATCGAACGGTTTGCATATGCACGAGAATGTTCTCCGGAAAGGGATTAATCCTCGCACAAGGGAACAGCAGCTCCAGGATCTCATACAGTAATCATCTCATCCACTCTCTTCTTTTCTTGCTTTGATTCAAAACCTCTGCAGAAAAAAAAATTACTCAGGAGCTTCCTTAAGCTCAATTAGTGCATTGTGGTAGTAGATAGCTTTTCTAGTGTAGAGCTTTGTGATTGTTGTTGTAAATCAATTAATATAATACATTATGATACAATGCTGATGCACTAAAGGGATCCTAACAGTAATCTAATCTAGTAGATAATAACAATCAATGTTCAAGAAATCACTAGCCCCGAATCTGGCACAGCTGCTTGAAGCATTAGCCTTGGTCCCCAAAAAATTTGGAAATTTTTTATATAGATATAAGCCCCCAAATTAGGAAAAAATTTTTATCTATAAAATTCTTAAAAAAATGTTTATAACCCCCAAAATTTCGGGTCCGGCCCTGCCCGTAGTTAGAAATTTTATAGTGGATGCTGTTAGGCAGACCTAGGCGCTGCCCACCTAGGCGCCTCCTAAATCGATTTTTAGAACATTAATAACCATATTTTGTGTAGACATTTTGATGTTGATCATCCAAATGTGTTGTGTTCTGTAGATTGGTTTCTTGAAAGTGAAAACTCTTTAGCTTACGGTGGTTTGTGGATTCAGGTACAAAGGTATATCGCATTACGAAGGAGATGAAGCAAGCAACCACACAGCTCTTCCATGCCCTGGTGAGTTACTTGT
The DNA here is from genome assembly GCF_000695525.1 of Brassica oleracea var. oleracea. Classification (NCBI taxonomy): domain Eukaryota; kingdom Viridiplantae; phylum Streptophyta; class Magnoliopsida; order Brassicales; family Brassicaceae; genus Brassica; species Brassica oleracea. The sequence continues at coordinate 35,907,464 of NC_027754.1, read as the reverse complement.
TGAGGAGCATCACAGCAACTACGGCGAGCCTTGGGCTGGTGGGCGCGACGTGTTCGAGTTCTTAGCTGAAGCATCCCGGTTAAAACCCAACGCGAGAGTTCTTGAGATAGGATGCGGTACGCTCCGTGTTGGTTTGCATTTCATACGTTATCTCAACCCTGGGAACTTCCACTGCCTTGAAAAAGATGAGCTTTCTCTGATGGCTGCGTTAAGGTACGAGCTCCCTTCTCAGGGTCTTCTGCATAAACGGCCTCTTATAGTCAGAGGGGACGATATGGAGTTCAGCAAGTTCGGTTCCGATGTGGCCTATGATTTGATATACGCTAGTGCGGTGTTCTTGCATATGCCTGACGAGCTGGTTTGGACTGGAGTCGAGAGGCTAGTAGATAAGTTGAAGCCTCACGAGGGGAGAATGTTTGTGTCACATAATATAAAGTTTTGTACGCGTTTAGGAGGAGAGAAATGCACAGAGAGACTAGCGAGCTTAGGACTCGAGTCCCTGGGGAAGCAAACACATGACAGTTTGTTGTTTAATCACTACGAGATCTGGTTCGGGTTTAGACGGATCAAAGGATAAGTTTAGTTTATGATTTGATCCCATGGCATGTAACGGCTCCATCCTAAGAGAGGACTGGTTCGATAGATTGTGGTGTGGAGTTACTACGAGTCTTTGGAGCAAGAGAACTCACAAAGCAGTGAAGTACACGAATGGTGATGGAGACTCACTCGTGTATTCGAGATAGTTATATATACACTTTATTTGTTTGTTTCAAAAAGTTGTTATATTGTTGTGTGTGTTTTTTGTCTGTAATTCTGTTTGTAATTCGAGTTACGTTACATTTAAGAAAAATGTTATACATGAGTATCGATTGCTGTTTGAATGTTTGGTGGGTGGGTGTCTCAAAATTATTTATTTCGCGAAGCAATTTGAGGCACGTGACATGCGCGTGATAACATACACAGCTCGAATCTGAGAGTTTTGTTTACCTTCGTTTTCCGATTTCATCTTCCCTTTCTACCCAATTCGTCTCGATCGGAGCTTTGCTGTTCCGATCTCGTTGCTATACTTCCCGATTCAGTTATTTTCCTGGTAACATCTAGCATCGGAGGTGAAATCTCGAGAGGTTCAAGTAGCGAAAATGGCTTTGGTAGCTGCTCTGGAGGCGGATCTCCGCGCTCTCTCCGCGGAGGCACGGAGGAGGTATCCCGCCGTGAAAGACGGAGCAGAACACGCTATCCTGAAGGTTAGATTCTCCCCCTTTCACCCACAGTAATGCACACTTCTGCTGCTATTCGAGCTTGAATTTACTAATGAACATGGAGATATGATGGCTTCCTTTCAGTTAGCTCGCACTATGATTTTTTGTTACTGACACTGTGAGATTTAATGTGCGTTCGACTGATCATGTGAAAATTGATCTATGTATACTTCTCTATATACATTCTCAGATTCTTTGGTAAAGTGTAGTTAGTGAATTGACTCCTTGCAGTTCAAGCAGTGAGACTCAATTCAATCAGAGGGTTTACTGTAAAATAGTTGACGCTATCTATATTTTGTTCTTGTTTTTTTCAGCTTCGTTCGTCATCGAGTGCAAGTGATCTTTCGAGCAATGATGACATTCTTCGGATCTTTCTGATGGCTTGTGGAGTCAGGAATACAAAACTTAGTGTTATAGGACTTTCGTGCTTGCAGAAGCTTATTTCTCATGATGCAGTTGAACCATCATCTCTTAAGGAGATACTTACTACCTTGAAAGATGTAAGTGAGAGTTTCTGTTACTTCTCCAAATTAACTAGAATTTTTTATTTTTTGTAATGTTATGCACTCCAAATCATTTGAATTTACCTCAGAATTAAAGTTTAGGTCTCTCTATCTCCTTCTTTTTTAGCTTGTTAAATTTGGATCTTCATTGTATCTTTAAAGATACCTTCTTACAGAGTTTTTCTCACACGTGAATTTCTACGAGAGACATGCCTTGTTTGGGTTTTAGATTAGAAAAGGGCGAAATAGATTTACATTTTTACTTGATGAATTTTACTCCAGAACACTACCTAACGCGGTGTTTCCTTACTCGCAGCATTCAGAAATGGCAGAAGAAATTATCCAACTAAAGACTCTGCAAACTATTCTAATAATATTTCAATCTCGCCTACATCCAGAAAACGAGGTGAATACAACAAGCTTTGGTGTAGAATGAAAGTTTAAGTGGTATTATTCATATAACAATAGACTGCAGATGTCAGGAAAGTGACCCATTAATCACGAATAGTAAACTGTCCTGTGCTGTTGTTAAATTATTAGTTCTCCATAGTCTGCTTCCTTATGGCTTTGCTAGACGTGAGGCTTAGCATATTTCTTAATTCCAGGATAATATGGTTCTGGCGCTAAGTATCTGCCTCAGGCTTCTTGATAACAACCGACTTCCTAGTGTTTACAAGTAATTGCTTTCATTCAAACTATACCTCATTACTCCTATCCTATTTTCCTCTTCAGACGTTTATTTTACTCTGTCTTAATCAAAAAGCATTCTGTTATTTGTTGATCTCACAGTACTGCTGCAGCTACCTTCAGACAAGCAGTTGCGTTGGTTTTTGATCAAGTAGTTTCAGCTGAGTCTCTTCCTATGCCTAAATTTAGCTCTAGCAGCCAAACAGCAAGGACTGGCTCAGTGACAGGAGATTTGAGTCAGAATATCAATAATTCAGGGTATGTCAGTCCTGAACGCTTCTGTCTGACTTACTCTTTTAACTCATTTTGTACTGTCAATACTGTCAATATATACTTTGTGTGCTTCTGTGGCTTTTGGTTATTTTATAATTCACATTGGGGATACAATCGTTATATGCTGGTTGATTCGTGAAAGACATAGGCTCTCCATTTAGAATTTCTGCTTTATCCAATTGGAAGTTGGAACCTTTGGTATTTGGTGTTACAGCTATTTAATAGACTAACAGAATTATGAAACCAGGCCCTTGGAGAAAGATGTCATCTCTGGTCGATTGACAATGAGAGACACCCTGAGCGAAACCGGTAAACTTGGTCTGCGGTTGCTTGAGGACTTGACAGCCTCAGCTGCAGGTGGATCTGTATGTGTTAATTCAACTATACTGATCCTGGTTATGTATCTCCTGGCAAGCTAAGTGTCGTTAAAGGTATTTGTTATCTTCATGCTTTTGCAGGCAGCTTGGTTGCATGTTACTTCTCTTCCGAAGACCTTTTCCCTCGAACTAATTGAGTAAGTTGGCAACGCTTATTTTAAAATGTAGTTGCTCGTGTTGAAATAGACTGAAGATCATTTTTTTAAATATGAGTTCTCAATTTACTTTGCAGGTTTGTTTTGTCAAACTATATCTCAGTTTTTAAGATACTACTTCCCTACGAACAGGTGATGTTAGGTTTTTACCAACTGGGCACTTGTTTTTCATCCTTCCATTAACATGCTGTCCTAACTGTAAAAATATACCTGTTTGTTCATCAGGTTTTGCGTCACCAAATCTGCTCCCTTCTGATGACATCACTTCGGACCAGCTCAGAGGTAAAATCATGCCTCACTGCCTCTTGTATCTTTAAATACTTCCACGTGATATGGATAAAACTTGGATTGGAAATTTAGCATTAAAGCATATCTACGTGCATTTACTCATGGAACTAAGTTTGTTACTACTCAGCTCGAGGGTGAAATGGTTGAACCTTATATCCGCCGGTTGGTGCTGCGGTCAGTTGCTCATATTATTCGACTGTATAGTTCGTCTCTCATTACAGAATGCGAGGTACAGTATGCACAACTTTACTTGTTTCCTGTAAGCTTGTGTGCTATTGACTGCAAAGGGTTTAGGGTTTACGAAACATTGCCTCCTGTTGACTAAGATATTTGCAGGTTTTTTTTACTGATGTATGTCCATTTCATTTCTATCTGTGCAGGTGTTCCTAAGTATGCTCGTGAAAGCTACATTTTTAGATTTGCCATTGTGGCATCGCATTCTTGTTCTTGAGATTTTGAGGGTAATCATTATATTCCGTTTTCCTACTTGCACGACAATATAGGAATTTGTGTCTCAATTTCTTTTCAGTTCACATTTCTAAGATCTCTTGTTTATGTGCATTACATAGGGGTTCTGTGTTGAGGCAAGAACATTACAGATCCTTTTCCAGAATTTTGATATGTAAGGCTACTTAATTATATTTTTGTCCTTATGATGCACTCAGTGTTGCATGTTAAGGAAATTAATCACCCCGTCTTCTTGTTTCTTCATAATGGCAGTTTTATAAGTTTTTTTTCTGGACATGTAAGCTGACAGTAACTTTCTCTTTCAAGGAACCCTAAAAATACAAATGTTGTGGAGAGCATGGTCAAAGCACTTGCTCGAGTTGTTTCTAGTATACAGGTGGGTTTGTATGCAGGTTGCCTGTAATGTTTTCTGTAGCGTGTAGTCTCGATTTGCTTGATCTCGTAGGCTCTATAATAGTATTGTTACTAGTTGGTTTTAGATATGCATTTAGTTTTTACTATTTTGTGTAGCGAGAATGATTTTTGGGAACAACTTCAAGAAGGGCTTATTAGCTAAAGAATCGACTATAGATCATAACAGGCGTAAAAACTTTGAACATGGCTAAAGTTTCGAATTGGTTTTCTTGGAAGTAGTTTCAGGAGACGAGTGAGGAAAGTCTAGCAGCGGTTGCTGGGATGTTTAGTAGCAAAGCTAAAGGTAATCAATTATTTTGTTGCTGTAATTATTACCTCTTAAGGACCACAAATTCAATTATTTCTTATTTCAATAATAAAGTTGTCATTATAAATTTTCCCCCACTGCTGTAGGAATTGAATGGATTCTTGATAATGATGCTTCTAGTGCGGCTGTTCTCGTTGCGAGTGAAGCTCATGCAATAACTTTGGCAATTGAAGGCTTACTTGGAGTTGTTTTTACAGTCGCCACCTTAACAGATGAAGCAGTAGACACTGGGGAGGTAATTGATGCAGTGTTCTCCTCGCTATGCCATATAAATGTTTGGTTAACAATATATCTTTCTAATCTTTGCCTGCTGGTGTCTTGTTTTCCATACTTTCTTTTCTTCAAACCACCAGCTTGAATCCCCCAGATATGAGCTTCATCCTTCGCCTGATAATTGTACTGGGAAAACCTCACGTCTCTGTATCTCAATGATAGAGTCATTGTGGCTGACTATACTCGATGCATTTTCCCTTATTTTATCAAGGTATTATAGCTCTTTTGGCAGACTATATATTGATTGTGAAGAGGCGAACACTGAGGATTTTTTTCAATCTAACTGTTTTTGAAGGTCACAAGGTGAGGCAATCGTATTGGAGATACTGAAAGGATATCAAGCATTTACTCAGGTACATGTAAAACCGGATTCAAAATTTCCATAGTGATTTGGATACTAATCCGCGATGTGCGGACGTCTTTGCTTTACACTCTTTACAATGACAATTAACCTTATGTTGTCTACCTATCCAAAAGAATTGGTAGGTATCCTTTTAAGTTATAACTTTTTTTCTCAGGCATGTGGCGTTCTTCATGCTGTAGAACCCTTGAACTCTTTTCTTGCATCACTTTGTAAATTTACCATCGTTTTGCCAACTGATGCGGAAAGGAAAAGGTACCTCTATAATTGTGCTTTAGATATCATGTCAAACCTACTTAATCAGTGCTAGTCGGTTTTGGGGGTTTCGTTTGTGATTTCAGCAGCATCGTACAGTCTCCTGTGTCCAAACGTTCTGAAGTACAGGTGGAACAGAAAGATGTCATTGTCCTGACCCCCAAGAATGTTCAGGTATTTAATTTGATTGTCTTCATCCAATATCTCAATTCTTCCGTATATGCACATCACGAAAGAAAAAAAAATCGTTGCAGATTTTCCATTTTAAATGATTTGGTTCAATGTGCTTGGCTGACAGACCGTCTGATTATCGTTCAGGCATTGAGAACACTCTTCAACATCGCTCATAGGTTGCATAATGTATTGGGCGCATCATGGGTGCTGGTGAGTATTTTGCGTCAAGTATGTTCAAGTAACCTATCTCATGATAACGAGAAATACCAAACAAATACAGGTTCTTGAAACTCTGGCAGCCCTAGATCGAGCAATTCATTCTCCTCATGCAACTACCCAGGTAAATTTGGCAAGACCTCCGTTGCAGGACTCTGTCTTTCAAGTTGTATAATTAGTTTGATTTTATTATAGTTAGTTTATCTTTTATGTTTTTCTCTCATTTGTGATTACTCTAACTAAGTTTTAAGGACAATTAACATTATCTTTTACTTGTAGGAGGTCGCAACTGCAGTCCCAAAGCTCACCAGGGAGCCTTCTAGGCAGTACGCTGATTTTAGCATTCTCTCTTCTTTAAATTCTCAAGTAAGCCAAAACAAGTGTCTTCTGTATTTATGGCCTTGGATTGCTCTGGCTAATATCTTCTGGTTGAGATTTCTATGGCTAGAGCTACTTCTCTCTAGTTTGTGTTAGCTGGATTCTGAAATTTCTTGTTCTTGACTCATTGCTTTCATCTTGCAAGCTTTTTGAAAGCTCGGCTCTGATGCACGTGTCTGCTGTTAAATCGCTTCTTTCTGCACTCTATATGCTGTCCCATCAATCCATGACAGAAACTTCGGATAGTGTTTCATCAGCTTCAAGTAAAAAAATTGGGAGCATCAGTTTTTCGGTGGACAGAATGATTTCTATTCTCGTAAATAATCTTCATAGTATGTTCTTTACTGATTTTATAAGTTCATCTTCAGAGTACAATCTCTCTTTCCATGCTGTCGCCTTGTATTTCTGAGTTAATTGTGTGCGTCATTATTGTCTTTTCTTCGTACGACAGGAGTGGAACCACTATGGGACCAAGTGGTTAGCCACTTTCTTGAGGTGACGCGGCATTCATTAGCCTATTTATGTGCAGGATATCCTGATATTCTTCTGGGATTACTGACTTCAATTGCATGTTGCAGCTCGCTGTACATTCAAATCCAAACTTGAGAACTATGGCGCTTGATGCCCTGGATCAATCCATATGTGCTGTCTTAGGTTCAGAGCAATTTGGAGAAGATCCGCCCAGATCAAGAGATACAACTCTGGATGTGAGATCTCTCTTCGCTGTCCTTGCTTAAATTCGAGAGTTGTCCATCTCATGCAAAAAGGACCTTGCTTTGATTTGTTATTCGTTTTTTTGTTCTTCCTTCTAGGTAGAATCAAAGTCAACTGAGTTGAAGTCAGTTGAGTGTGTTGTACTATCTTCTCTCAGGGGTCTTTACTTTTCTGCTCAAAAGGTCGATGTTCGAGTTGGTTCATTAAAAATTCTTCTTCGTGTACTGGAGGTATATATATATACCATATGAACATTCAGAAATCAACGTTTGTGTATTTTCAATAACTAACCTTTTGCTCCTGTATAAATCATATCTCATCAGAGATGTGGAGAAAAGTTGTACTATAGCTGGCCTTGCATTCTTGAAATGTTGAGGTATGATTCCTGCTCAGTTTCTGGTTTTTTCCATGTATGTGAAAGTGAATTTCCCATTCCATTTACTGATCCTATTCCTCACCTATTCTTTTAAGGTCTGTTGCCGATGCATCAGAGAAGGATGTGGCGACCCTTGGATTCCAGGTTAGTCAAGGATGGCTGCCTTGGATTTGATTAAACTTAGCAGCATTGTATGACCTAGTCTATCGCTTACTGATGTCTTGTCAATGATACCTTGTTTGTTCATCACAGAGTCTCCGGGTTATTATGAGTGATGGACTTCCTACTCTTCCGGAAGACTGTCTCCGTGTGTAAGATCTTTTCTCAGTTTTAATTACTCTCTTTCTTATTTTACCTCTTGATACTTAGTTGTTACAGATGTCAACATCTTACCCCGTTTCTATGGGGATGGTATTTAATGATGTTAATATTTCAGGTGCATTGACGTTACTGGAGCTTACAGTGCACAGAAGACTGATTTGAATATAAGTTTAACAGCCATTGGCCTGTTGTGGACTTTAACTGATTTCATAGCAAAGGGGCTTCACCATGGGTGTCAAGTGGAGAAAGGATCGGGTAAATAAATGTCAAATCCTATTCTGCAATTATCTCCTTAAGCGAAGCTCTATGTAGATACTTAATGAAGTGTGCTACTGTAGGATTCAGTAATGTTGATACCTCTCCACAGCAAACTAATGGTGAGGGTGTGGAAGAGCATGTGGTTAGCAATTCCAACAAGCCAGATTTTGAAGCTAGAACTCAAATAGTCAATTATGAGAAATTGTTGTTTTTAGTCTTTTCGTTAATTCAGAAACTCGTAGATGACGATCGACCAGAGGTATTCTTCATAGACCACCGTTGTCTTTTCAATGTGAATTTTTATTTACTTGGTAAGCTGGTGCCGCTCTAACTTTTATTTTCTCGTTGCTATTTCCAGGTGAGGAATTCAGCTGTCAGGACGTTTTTTCAGATTTTGGGAAGTCATGGGAACAAACTTTCTAAAAGCATGTGGGAGGATTGTCTGTGGAACTACATCTTCCCGATGTTGGATAGCGCCTCTCACAAGGTGAGGGAAGCGATTCAATACATCCACTATAGGAGGCTCTTGTGACAAGTGAATCTTCTGTTGTAGGCTGCAACATCATCAAAGGATGAATGGCAAGGGAAAGAAATAGGTACTCGGGGAGGGAAAGCAGTGCACATGCTTATACATCATAGGTGACAAAAGGAAATTTTTACGCGTGGAAATCTTTGCATTGTCCATCTCGCTCTGATAGCCTTTGATGCGTGAATAACTTATTTGTTTTAGAATTCTTACCACTCTTCCTACGATCTAACCTTGCCATCCACTTTCTAATTTTCAGTCGCAATACAGCCCAGAAGCAATGGGATGAAACATTTGTGCTTGTCCTTGGAGGAATAGCCCGCCTCTTCCGTTCCTACTTTCCTCTTCTTGAAAGCTTGCCCAACTTCTGGTCAGGTGAGCGAAATGTGATTTTCCTGGACTGCAGTCCTTATGGTTTATGAAAAACTGAAATATCGTGGAACCTCTACTTCTGTAGGATGGGAGTCATTGCTTGCTTTTGTTAAGAATAGCATTTTCAATGGAAGTAAAGAGGTATCACTTGCAGCGATAAATTGTCTACAGACAGCTGTTGTGTCCCACTGTGTCAAGGTAACAGCGCAGCTACTTCAAATATCTACGAGCTACTATTGACTCTGTCATATCCGTGTGTGACTTTTTTTACTTAACTTATTGGATGAATCAGGGAAACTTGCAACTCCGATATCTTAATTCTGTCATGGATGTGTATGAGCTTGTTTTCCAGAAGTCATCGAGTTACACAGGTGACACAGCAACCAAGGTGAAACAAGAGATTCTGCATGGTTTAGGTAATTCTTTTCTTTTCCAATGAATTTTCTGCATTTATGTAGTCTTTTCCTTTGACTTGATGGACAATTTCATTGAATAGAATGGCTGAAATAAATGTGTCTGTTACAGTGACACTTGAATTTTACTCTTTCCATTTTCATTTTTGTTCGATGTTTTGCCAGGTGAATTATATGTACAATCACTGAAGATGTTTGATGATAAAATGTACATGCAATTGTTGGGAATTGTTGATTTGGCTATAAAGCAGGCCATCATAAGTAGCGAAAATTTTGAAACTGAATTCGTAAGTCTGTTCTCCCGCATTTATTCTTTACTTTCTTCCTTTTAAGCATTCTGTTTCGAAATTTGCCATCCTGCGTCCACCTTATGCGTATTATCTTGATAATTTCAAGGGACATGTTCCCCCTGTACTACGTCATGTCTTGGAGATCTTGCCCTCTTTGGGTCCTCCTGATCATCTTTCATCAATGTGGCTAATCCTGCTAAGAGAGTTTTTGGATTATCTTCCCCGGGTTGATTCTGCTCTGCCAAACGAGGAAGGTGAGATTAAGCAAAGCACCACAGGTCACCGTGCAAGTAAGTACTTGATGTTATGTTACCGTTAACAGTTGTTAATTCTGATATTCATTTATCATTTCTCCCCAGGCAGTGAAGTATCGGAACACAAAGCTGATGTTTTGTCTGACAAAACAATTCCAACCACAAGAATAACGAGTAATATGTTTGCAGAAAAGCTGATACCTGCTCTGGTGGAGCTTCTCCTTCAGGCTCCTGCAGTTGAAAAGTATATTCTGTTTCCGGAAATCATCCAAAGCCTGAGAAGGTAAACCCAATTCTTATTATATGCCGTAATTGGGCTGATGTCGTTGCTCTTCACAACTCAATGGTCTCATAACTGAAGCACAGGTTATTCTGTTAATCTGTTAGCATGTGCGGTCAACCCCTTCTTTTATCTCTCGAGTTTCACGTCCTTCCTAGAATTGCAAAAAGAACAGTTCCTGACGTTTTGTAGTGTCTTTGAGTTATAATATTTGATTAATATCTCCAATTGTGTCTAGTATAAGTGCGTACAATCCAACTTACAAGATCCTTTCGTCTTTCAGGTGCATGATGACAAGACGAGACAATCCAGATGGTTCACTCTGGAAGGTAGCAGCTGAGGGCTTCAACCGTTTACTTGTTGAAGATGTTAAGATATGTTCTGCGGGTGGTGACACAGACCTGAAAATTAGCAAAACTGCTCGAATGCGCATTTGGAAGGAAATTGGAGATGTTTACGAGATATTTCTTGTCGGTTATTGTGGACGTGCACTTTCTTCAAACTCCCTCCCTGCAGCAGCGCTCAAGGCCAACGAGACCCTGGAGATGGCTTTGTTAGATGGTCTTGGTGATGTTATTCTTAAGTCGACCGTTGATGCACCCCGAGAAGTGAGCAGCTTGGAGTTCATATAATATGTTCGCTGTTATCCTAATGTTTTGATTTTAATATGACTTTTGGCTTTTTGAATCGAGGTCTTGGAGCGGCTTGTTTTAACCCTTGACCGCTGTGCATCACGTACATGTTCGTTGCCTATTGAAACTGTGGAGCTGATGCCTGCCCACTGTAGCAGATTCTCCTTGACATGCTTACAAAAATTGTTTTCCTTGAGCAGGTAACCTTACGTTTAGCATTTCCAGGATCATTAGCCTATTACTTTGCTTTCCTGTTTGCTTCTTCTGCAAAGATGCTGCATCTCAAACTTCATAATGTGATGTTTCTTGCTCCTCCTAAGAGTCCCTCCTCGACTTTAGTTACATATTTTGCATCAAACACATCTAATAATATACATGTTATTGGCTTATACATATCATAGAGAAACAGAAAGTACTCATTCCTACTCCAGGTTTAACATACCTGACATCGGATAATTTTGTATGTTCAGCTTTGAAATTGAGAACTGGCACTCAACAAGAGCAGAAGTGAGCAGGATCTCAATCACCACGCTAATGGAAAGATGTGAATTCATTTTGAGTAGATTTTTGATCGACGAAAATAACCTTGGTAGGGGTGTCCATTTTCTTATGAACCTTAACATGTTGTGTGCTTGCCATTCTATAATTTGTGGTTTTCTTTTGGCAGGCAAACGTCCTATCCCAACTGCTAGACTTGAAGAGATTATCTTTTCCCTTCAAGAACTTGACCGCCTCACCATCCACCCCGAGACTGCTTCGGTTCTTCAGTTGCGACCCTCTCTGAAAACCATACTACAAGAAGATAACCGTGACTCCCGTGCACACCTAATTGTCCTTTTCCCCTCACTATGCGAAATTGTGTTATCAAGGTAATATCTCTTCTTCAACTCGAAACACACCCTAAAAGGGTGACAAAATCTCTGTCCCGAAATATCGGGAATCAACCAACAAGTTAGAAACTAAAAACATACGAGTCCCTATCATATTTTGATTCTGAGAATTTTGTTTCCGCCAGGGAAACGCCGGTGAGAGAGCTAGTGCAAGTTCTATTACGAGCAGTTGCAACCGAGCTAGGTTTTAAAAAGGTTAGCCTATCCAGTTGATGGCAATGTTACCCAGAAGATTTGAGCTTTTAAACTTTTGCTTTTTATAGATTCTTTAGAAATTTTGGTTGTATACCACTTAGGTTGTATTTTTTTTTTTGTGTTTTAGCTTGTGCTGATTTATTGTGTGCTGTTTTATCTCTCTGTGCTCATGGGACTGTTCTTCATTCTTTCCCGCTGAGGATACACTACACCATTAGAATTTTTTGTTGGTTCTGACAGCTTCCATATTGCTGGTCGTTTACCATGTTTGTTTTAACTAATGTAGTATGTATTCATTTTGATCTTCTTGGTTATTCATTGAACTATATAATGTAGCTGGCGTCTGTTTCAAATAGGTACAGTAAAAAAAAAAGCTTGAAAATCTTATGTACATCAATATATATACAAACATGTATAAGTTAAGTTTATATGCTTGGCATCTCAGTAAGGTTCCAAGAAAGAAGAATGGTATCACTTGGATTGATTAATCCGAGCAGCCGCAGCAACAGAGGCAGCCACTCCGGTTGGGTAAGTAGTGAGATGTGGATCGTTCCTCATCTCTGCTCCTGTCACTCCTTCCGCATCTTTCCTCGTTGCTGGTTTGTCTGATGGTAATTTACCTCTCGCTCCCTTTCAAAACCATTGTGACCCAAAAAAAGACTTATCGTTAGAAACTATAAACAATTCATCAAGACATTGGGATTCTAGCAATTTACTCACAGTGAGAACATCGGCTAGCGTAGTCTTTTCATCATCGGAGTTAGCTCGAGCGTTAAGAGTGGCAGCTGACTGAGCAGAAGCGGCAACACCGCCCGGCATGATGTTGGTCCGTCCCGTGGCTCTAACCTCAGCCGCTTGTATGGCTGCTGCGTCACTCCACTCCACCGGCTTATTCCCTGCCGTGAGAACCGCTGCCTCTAGAGCCTCTCCGATCGTAATAGTTCCTTCCGATGCCGGAGGATTTGCCACCACATTTTTCTGGTTTACTTCTCCCTCCGCCTACAAATTTAAGGTTTATGTTTTGGTTAGTTTGATAGTCTTACTGAATGTAATAATTTAATGGGATAATATATGAACCTGTCCACCAGAGGCCTCGGTGACAACACCTTTATCTTTGTCATCAGCCGCGTCAACGCCTCCCTGCGTCGCCGGAATCTTCTTGGCCTCTTCTTTTACGTCATTAGTTGTAGGTTTCTCTACCTGATCTTCGCTCATTTCTTTGTATTTTTTTTGGGGTCTTTTCTTTTGTTCCAAGCAATAAGTATATTTGTAATGTTTGGAACTTATTTAGTTTCTGCATGAGCCATTCAATCCTGTGGCTTTGCTTGCACAACAAGAAGGAAGGTTCTCCTCGACTTTCTCTTCTCAACTTTCCCTCTTAAAATTTTAGCCATAGAAAGCTGACATATAAGTACATGTATAAGCTTGCATAATTACATTTGGTTCGGTTTTGCATTAAATACTATCCGGTTTAGCTTACTCGATCAATCGGTTAGGGTCTTAATTAGAGTTTCAGTTTCCTTCTTCGTTCATCCCACTAACACTGAAAATCGTGAAGCTCGCCGCCGTTCCGACAATACTCAGCAGCTGTTTCCGTCTAACAGGTCCTTCTCTCTCTCTCTATTACAGATCTCACAGAGTCCTACACGGATCAAAAGTTCACGACTTTGACTTTTCAATTGAATCAGAGCTTGTCTCGTTGAATCTGTTGATCAGTAGAGAGAAGAAGAAGGAAGTAGAATGGAATCGAAACCCAGTGGACCAGTAGTGTTGACGGCGGAGGAAGAAGCCTTTCTGAAGGAAGGAATTCATTTGGAGCTTCCACAGTGGACTGCCATGAAAGCCGCCGTCGATAACGGTTGGGGCGGCCGTGATTCTCATGAGAAAGCCAACCGCACATTATCCAACGTTGTCGATTACTTCATCCATCTTAAAGGTTTCACCTTTCCTTCTGGGTTTCTTAATTCACGACCAAAGATGTTAGCTTTCTGATTGTTTCATCATGCAATGCTTCTTTGTAGATCCAACGACGGGGTTTGATGGATTAGCTGATATTCTTGAGAATGGTCTTTATGAGCTCAATACTGTCGCTGATGATGGAAGTCTCGAAGAATTATGCATTTTCTTTTCTCATTTTTACAATGATAGTTTGGTGCTGATAGTGTTTTGCTTCGTGATGCTACTGAAAGGTGACAGAGACGTTACTAGATTGGTATTATGAATGCCTTGAAGGCAACTACCAGAGGCTTGAGAAACTGAGGGCTACTAGTTCTCAAAGGAGGGCCAGTGTTGTCAAGGTTTGTGTTCTTAGACGTTCTATATTGTTCACTTGAGATGCAGATTAGATGTCTGTTTGATTTACATTGTATACAGAGGTTTAGTGATTGTGAGATTATTCCAAACTTTAGTAGATTAGTTTGGTGCGTCTCCGAGAGTTAAAATTGAGACCCTTATGGTGTTGTAGGTTTCAAACGGTAACGATGAGGATGATGAGGAAAGCGATGATGATGATGATGATGATGATGAAGATGAGGATACAAACATGAACGATGATCAAACCACAGACATGATGGTGGATGCATCTGAGCAGAAACCAGAAGCGATGCCGGTTGATGAACCAATAGCCGATGATGGCTGGACGACCGTTCCTTGTAGAAAAAACAAGGGCAAGAGAAGAAACTAAACGGTTTTAGGTTCTAATGGTGTTGTGTAATGCTTAACAGTTTTGGTTGTTTTCACACTAAACACACATTTCTAAACGAAATCGCAAGGTTTCCTTATTATTATATTCAATCACATAGTAATATGGTTTAGATTCTCATTCAATCTGCAAATTCTCTGCTTCATATCTGACAGAATCAAACAGTTTAGTCGATAAATAACGTTCTCCTCCACTGGCAAATATCACCTGCAAACCCAGACAAGAACTTGCGTTTAACTGCAAAGCTTATGGTAGTTACGGTGAGCCAAAGACAAAGCTTTACCACAATGAGTTTCCCTGCGTTCTCTGGACGCTTTGCAACCTTTAACGCAGCTGCTGCTGTTGCTCCAGAGGATATTCCTACCTGCCAGATTATCTATCTCACTGATCACAAACTCATATGTTTCATAGTTTATACACCGAGAAAATAGCGTTAACCGAACGTACCAACAATCCTTCTTTGAGAGCAAGAAGCTTGGCTGTTTCAATGGCTTCCTCACCTGTCACCTGAATCAAAAAAAAGACTGCATGTCTCAGAAACATTGTTTCACGATTCAAGGAAGTAGATAAAACCTCAGCTACTTACTTGAATGATTTCATCAACAATGCTTAAATCCAAATTGGTTGGGATGATACCAGCACCAATCCCCTGGATCAAATGTGAACCTGCAAAACATGAAAAAAAGTATCATATTATGTTTAGACATAATCAAGACCTTGTACGAGAGAGTTATGTTTATAGCCTCACCTGGTTCTCCACCACTGAGTACCGGACTCTCTGTAGGTTCCACCGCACAAACCTATTGATCAAGATTATATACTTTTTTCTTGAAAACATTCAGGGTTAGTTTTCAAGAAATAGTGAAGTTTTTGAACCTTAATGTTTTGATTCATCTCCTTGAGGAACTTCCCTACTCCAGTAACCGTTCCACCAGTTCCAACACCAGCGACCAATATATCTACTTTACCTGCTGAATCTCTCCATATCTCCGGACCAGTGGTTCGGTAATGAATCTACAAGAAACTAAATCATGAAAGAGAGACTTAAAGAAACAAAAACATGATGCATGATATTATTATAGTATAAACCTCAGGGTTTGAAGGATTTTCAAACTGTTGTGGAACAAAACCACCAGAAGTTTTGCTTAACATCTCTTCAGTTTTCTCCAGCATTCCTTTAAAGCCTATGCTCCTATCAGTGAGATGAAGCTCTGCACCTAGTGCTCTTAGTATGATTCTCCTTTCTAAGCTCATAGATGAGGACATCAAAATAATCACTTTATAGCCTCTTGCAGCACCAATGCAGGCTAAACCGATACCGGTGTTACCAGCTGTTGGCTCAATCAATGTACTCTAAACCAAGAAAAACAATGAAACTATATTAATGATATATGTAGAGAGAGATTATATTATATAGTTTTTCTTAGTTGTTTTTTTAATCAACCTCTCCAGGAGTAATCAATCCTTTGTCTTCTGCATCTTTGATCATACTATAAGCGATTCTGTCTTTAATGCTAGAGCAAGGCTCCATCATCTCAAGCTTGGCTGCTATACGGGCCACGCAACCGTCAGCAATTTTGTTCAGACACACCATTGGTGTGTTACCAATCAACTGTACAAAATGCGAAAACAAAGCCAGTGCATCGTAGTCTTGTAAACATGTTCTTTATTTCAAGAAAAGAGTTCATTAAAACATATTTTAGAGAGTTTTTTACTTCAGTCACATCGTTCTTGATCAAGCAACGATCTTCCATGTTGGTCTCTCTTTGAAACTCCTGCAGATATAATCTGAGATTTAAAGAAGCAGACACAGCACAATCCTCAAAATATTCAACAACCTTCTTCCATATACTCTAGATGCTAACTGAAAGTAGCAGGAACAGAGCAGAACTACATGATGTTTTTTTATGGGTAAACCAGAAAGAACGTTTGAAAACAAGTCATACCTTTAAAGTTAAAGACCGAACGAAAGTATCAGTGAGGCAGTGAAGAAGAAGAAGTAAAATGAACCGATGAGTCTCTAAATCCCATACCAGACTATATATACTGTCAGATTGATAATATTACATATGTAGTGGTTGTACAGTAGTATAATAATAATATGTGTATATATAATTCAAAATATATTTTTTATGCGATTTTCACATGTGACCTGTGATGAACTGTACGATGTGTGAAGTTTGTGTCATGTTGCGTAGTGTGAAACATAGCATCTAACCTTGTACTATTTATTTAATGTGAAGATAACATCAAACACTATAATTTAAAAGCTTTCATAGCTTTATGATCATGCCTCTAATTAAAATATGTATAAGCAGACAACGAGGACATTATGAGCCTTTTCAATATATATACACATGAATTTATAGATGATCATCAAATAAAACATAACAAAGAGTTCCACTAACAACTGCAACCTAATACCAAATTCCAAGAAATACGTGTTAAATGTTCATTAGATAAGCATCACACATAAATTATTTGCTTATTTTATAAGGAGTTTTTGTTTTTATTGAAGTAGTGAGAACCACAAACTATAATCTAATAGACTAATACAAAGTTTATGCACAACCCCCGTTATCATTCACCCCTAAAGGACAAAATTAAAAAAAGATCCCAATCAAGAAACGAAAAAACAAACTCTAAAAAACTAGAAAGATTTCATCACCATCAGAAATTTACGACTCAGATTATTAGTTTATCGCTTACTAACTGTACCTCACCACCACATCACAACACATGTTCATGTTCTACTTCCTTCTTCCTCATATTACTCATAACTTAGATCTTACAAGAACCCTCATTACAGTCTTCCTTATGCGATCATCCTCCACTGGGCATAGTCTTTAACTCATTCACCGTGGCTCTAATCTGCTCTTGGACCAACTCCAATCTCCTCGAGTACACTTCCAACTCAAGAATCTGCTGTCTCCTCCACCGTTCATCCCCTACTCCTCCTCCACCAAACCCTAGGGGATTCACCGACGGCATCAGCATTGGGCTTAACACACCCATAGCATGAGCACCACCACCTCCTGGGAATCCTCCCACCGCAGCCATCATCATCCCCGTTGTACCATTCATCATCTCTTTGATCAAAGGTGAAACACAGCTCTTCACCGTCTCTTCTATCAACCCTCCTAGATTCCTTCCATCACCGAACTCACCAAAGGCAGACACATTCTCGTTGAGGTTAACACTTGGCACTGGCCCATCAGACAGAGAAACAGCTTTGTCTTCATCTATCTTCCCTATCCTCGATCTAGGTCGTTTCCTCGACCCACTACTCATAGTCACTTTCTTCTCCAACACGTTTTCAGAATCAACCTCCACATGTGCATTATTACCATTGGTTTCCTCGAACTCCATCACGTTGTTATCTTCGAACCCAATGATCTTCCCGGTCGGGTTCCAAATCTTCCTAGAGATATCGAAAGTGGCTTGATCGTGAGAGCTTTTGAAGACCACCTCTTTGCCGGAGCTGAACTTGCTCATCACGTTACGGTACTTCTTCTTCAGCCTACGGAGCTTCTCCACGAGCTGGTTCTTGTTGAACTCGAGCTGAAGCTTGGACTTGATCTGCTCGTAAAACGGCGCCGTGTCGGGAGGGTGCGAGCTGGTGCCTCGGTGGGTCGTGATGTAGTCGAGGAACCCGCGGAGGAGCTCTATCTCGTCCTCGTCGGTCCACAGCCTCTGGAAAAGGCGCCTGGAGTCGTCAAGGGGCGGTGGTGGTCTCAGATGGACGATCTCCGTCGTGCGGTGCCATTTGGGGTCGGAATCAGCGGGAATGGAGGAGACAGGTACGGCGGATCCGGAAGGGAGAGCGACGGTCACGGTGTCTGTTGCCGCGGAGGAGGACTTGGCGGTGACGGTAACCAAGGGAGAATTCAGATCTTCGTATTCGTGATCGTTTGGCTCAGGCATGACAGCTTCTTCGTCGGAATCAGTCTCTCCTCCTCCTCCGGCGCCGCCGTCTTCCTCCAGCTCAGGCGATTCAAGAGAGAAAACAGCCTCACGCTCGTCCGATGGAGACATCACCTCAAAATCACAAACACTCAGCAGAGAAAAACAAAAAGTAGGAGCTCTCAGATCGAATCAGGACAGAGAGACAAGAACCAGATCCAGATGGAATTGGGTTCCTCCTTCACGAGGTTTTGTGTGTTTTGAGTGGTAGGGCATGAGAATCTACGACACTAGCAAGGGTAGTTTCGGTATTTACACATTATTATGACCTGGGCGTAATAAGTGGTCCAGACTCGTTCACATGTTTGGTTGTTGCAGCTCATGTCTGAAAAGTCAAACGTCTTCACCTGTTTATTCCACGATATGTAATTATGTAATAAAGAAAATATAAAATTCGATTTGATGGTGTGTAAATATTTCGACAGAATGATGAAGTATTTACCAGTTCAACTTTGAATGGAGAAAAGTAAACAATTCAAGTCAACAAGAACTGAAATTGAGAGTTTTTTTTTTTCTTTTTTTAGAAATTAACAATTTGAAACAGAGATTTATTTGGTTAAAGCGAAAGTGTGCACTTGTTCTTCTAATTGCCATCATCATGAACAAGGATGTGATGAAGGAGAAGAGCTCTCAGTATAAACGGAACTTCTCCTTGGTGTTCTGGAACACTTGTTCAGCAATCGCAGCTCCATTCCCGTCTGCTTTCTTTATCTCCAGGTTAGATTTCTGGTAAACACCGGTTCCTCTCAGCGCATCAGCTATGAAGTCATCAAACCCGATGGCTATGGCTGCTTCAGCTTTGGCTCCGTATACCAATCTCTGTTCACGAGCACTCATCAATGATAATGAAAGAGATAAGAAAGATGAATTCGTGTTTCAGATATTTTACCTTGAGTCTAGAGAGATGGATGGCTCCGAAGCACATGGGACACGGCTCACAGGAAGCGTAAATCTCGCATTCTGATAGCTCGATCTGGTTGAGTTTCTTGCACGCCTGTGTGTTCCACAAATGGATTCATATCAGTGTTAGGAACAAGCAAAATGCTTTAAGATTGTAGAGCAAAGAGAGTGGTAATCATCAATCCACGGAATAAATACTTTACCTCTCGAATGGCAGTGACTTCGGCGTGCGCGGTTGGGTCGGTGTACTTCAAGACCATGTTGTGGCAGCTAGCGACGACCTCGTTCTTGTGAACAATAACGGCACCAAAAGGGCCACCATCACCACAGTCAACACCCTTGTAAGCTTCTTCAACAGCTTGGGTTAGGAACTTGTGGTCACTGTCTTGCACAGCTGATCAAAAAGACAAAAAAAGGATCTTCATTTTTCCCCATGACGAAAGATACATGTGACTGAACCAGAGGTCGGTCCATACATACCTTGTTGGTGACCGGCAAATGCACTAGCAACGGAGATGGTTCCGTCTTTTGCTTCCACTACACAATATATTCCATCAATGACACAGCAGTCAGATCTTCCATTACATTACATTACAAGTTAGGAGAGAAATAACAAATTACTTTTGTATACATTTGCTTCCACGACTCAAAAACAATCTGAAAATTCAGATGATGAATCAAACCGTGAAGTAAAACGTTTGACGAAGAAGCTATAACAGTGGTGACGTGTGTGGTTCCCTAAAATTCTACTACAATATCTGCATGTGAAATTTATATTCCCTAATCTAAATCTGGGAATCGAAAACAAAAAACAAAAAAAACAAATTAAACGATGAATCGGAATCCAAAATCGCAGGAGAGAGAGAGAGTTGTTGATCTGGTGATAAAAATTCAATAGGACGATCGATTCGGTTTTTCTAACATAGAATATGAGCAAATAAAAAAAAAAAACTCCCTTTTACCTTTAGCTTCTTCCATCGACTGAGGATGAGAATTTGATATCTGGGAGGGGGGAGGGAGAGAATTCTAGAAGAAGAAGAGGAGAAGTGCGATTGTGTGGTGGGAGAAAGGTTGACGAAGAAGAGACCCCAGCTGATGTGCTTTTATAGACCCAACAATCAATCACAGATATTTGATATGGTTTTGGGAGAGGATGAAAGAACGATCAGAGTAAATAATACTTAAATCAATTTTATAGAGAGATAGATGATTTGGAAAGTGAATCTTCTAGGAAGGAAACAATACAAAACTTCGGGTTTATTAAAACAAAAGTTTCCTTTATTTCATATGATTAGTTGTTAGTTGATTACACATAAACCCTCAAATTAATCCCCTTACTTTGTGCAATTCCGCGCGTTTTCTATATTTCTTATTATTAAATTTTCATAATTTAGTTTTCTTAAAACCTTTAATATTTTATTCAAAACTATAAAACTATATTTGCATTACTTTTTGGTTTTAGTTTTTAAATAAAAATAACATTTTTATATTTTTCTCAAAAAAAATTATTATAAAAATACATATTGGAACAAAGTAAAATATAGAAGAAGAAATAGATTCGGGTGGAAATGTTCTTTATATATCCATGTTTCCATAAGATTGCGAACATTGGGAAAGGAAGAGACGAGAAAGAAAACTCATTTTACACATTTTTGTCGAGTTTATAAACTTCTTCTAATTCATTGCAAACCCCTCCACTCATTGATGTACTTTTGTGTTAACATTCACCAGTAACAATGAAACGCATCAAATTTTCCCTTTAATACTAGCTTGTAACTTCTAACTACTATTGATCATGGGGTATATAGTTAGTTTTTATTAATAAAAAAGAAGATGAAAATGAGACAATAATACAACCGGGGATAAGGCAAATGACTCAAATACACGAATTAGGATGAGGACGCATGTGCACGTTATCATTTTCGTTGACAAGATTCATCTTCCATACAATGCATCTGCAACATAATGAGCCGTAATCTGTACATGTAATTTGGCATATATTTATTTATAGAAGACATAACACTTAAACAATAGGGGAAGTTAAGAGTGTGTACCTCAACAGAAATATTGTAAACTCACAACCATGATCACTGCCAAATTTGTATGTGGGAAAAGTACAATTCTCTTCCAATAGATAAAATAAATGTAAAATTATTTGTAATGTCGTTGCTTAACATGCGAGCTTATAAACTACATATGCTTTCAATTATTGAACGAGAGATGATGCAAGACGTCAACAATATGGGACATGTGAGTTAGTTAAACGAATAACGGAATATAAATAAATGGAAATGAGTCGCTCATCTTTGTTCACCTTCACATGGAAACGCATCGACGGTCCTTTTTAAAAATCAATATTTAAAGTAAAATAATTTAACCTTTTTAGTAGGTGAACTTATTTCTTTTTTCGGGGAAGATAAAGAGAGATTAATAATAGAACTACATTTAGGAAGAAACTGTTCATACGTTACCATGAAAATGACCAATATGGATGGCGGAAATTAGAAAATAACTTTCCTAGAAACTTGTAAGAACACATTTCGCTAAAAAATAAAATAAAGGACCAAAATTATTTTTGGTACTTAAAGTATCAAATATGTACGCAATCAAATAAAATCAATTATACAGATCTCAAACAGATACATTCTCGCGTATACGTTTTCAACTCTTTCCCTAATCTTGCATCTTGCTTCCAATTTTTTAAAAGATACAAAAAGCAATGGACATAGAAAAAGTGCGAATGCTCTTTTTTTAACGATAATCGTGTAGCACGGCGATTCCAGAGACATACATGATGTAGACTAGTCTTCGTAGTCTAAAAATAAGTAATCTTCTCTTTTATGACTTTATCATTTTATGCAATCTACTAATTAAATTTTAAAAGACTTGTTGAAAGGAGTCAAGACTATGGAAAGGAGCTGCGTCATTTTCTTTCAAGTTAAATATAATCAACAATCCAAACGTATTTAACACATGACGAAATTTCAGCTTATAAATTAGTATAAACTGAAATAAGAATCCTATGAAAGACTGTGACAAAAAAAAAAAAAAAAAAATCCTATGAAAGAAAAAATATATTTTTATTGCACTCGGCGATAAAGAAGATGCAACAACTGTTACAATTTTAAAGCCAAAAGAAACAAAAATTTATCACTAGTAATGACAATTCTACTTTCCGGATAACCGGATTCGTTAGACTTTAAACCTACTTCAAAACCGCTTGAAGCATAAGCATACATGCACTGTAAGCCTGTAAGTCACGGTTTATCAAATCAAACAAACATTAGACTACGGTTTAAAGAAAAAACTCTTGTGGATATCTTAAAATCGTGTATGTATGAACTTGTTGCAGGCTCACAACCACGGTGTTACTGTACATACATTATCATTTGCCTATACGATATATTTAAGCCAGGTGATCGCGTATGTAATATAGCTCGTCTTTTGAACGCAAGCACTAGCAAATAATGTTGCCCGTCGGACGAAGAACACTTTCAATTACAAATGTTCACCCAGCAGCTACGGCTCTTATTAGATTAAGCTGTTGTACCACCAACCAAAGGAAGCAAGGAACGGAGTTTAAAAATAAAATGTATTCAGCAAAATGTTTAGCACAAGGTTCTCTATCGCTTAAAGCATAATCCAAACCAAAATAGAACGAGTGTGACAATGAGAAGCGAAAATGGGGGACATAAAAGAAGGAATGATGCGGAATAAAAACCCAAAATGCGCCTTGGCTCTTCAACACCTCCTCACTTCTTCTTGGGGTCACCAGCCTTGGTCTACACAGACAAGTAAAAAACGAACAATAAAGTCAAAACAGGACTTAAACAAAAACACTTGCAAAAATGTAGGTTAGAGTTAGTTTTGGTCTCTCACCTTCTTAACACCACGGATCTTCTTGGCCCTGTTCTTCCTCTCCTTAATCTGTTTCCTTGATTTCTCGATCTTGGTGTCAAGTCCATTCTATCCAAACACAACGGGAATCATTAATAGTTACCAAAAATTCCACATCAAAGCCATCAGAGTTTATTAGCAAATCAGGTAAAAAAAAGGAAGCACTAAGAGCATGCAAAACTAAAGAAACTAAGCCAGTACTAGAGAGGAAAGAACACTGCTTTGAAATGGGACTTATACCCTGATGAGCCTGTACTTGGGCTCGAACTTCTTGGCACTCTCGACATTGTCGTAGATCAAACCAAACCCAGAAGATTTGCCACCTCCAAAGTGGGTTCTGAATTTGAAAACGAAGATAGCATTGGGGTCCTTAACCTCGTACATCCTTGCCAACTTCTCCTTGAGCTCAGCCTTCACAAAAACATTCCAATCAAACAATCAGAATCTTCTCAAAGAAAACAATGAAGATTGCAAAGCTACTGTGATAAACACGAATACCTTTGAGACGTTAGCTCTTCCTGGGTGAAGAACATCAATAACCTACATTCATAAGCCACCATCACTAATCAGTACACAAGAATCCGAAGAGAGAGAGAGAGAGATGAAGGATTGAAACTCACAAACTGCTTCCTGGAGAGAAGCCTGTTGGTCATGAACTTCCTGGTCCTGATTGTGACTGCTTTCTCCGCCATGGCTGCTGCTATTCCTCCGGTTGTGAAAATCGACGAGTTTTCTCTCACGCTGCAGCCTTTGAAGAAAGAGAAGCAGCGGTCGGAAACCCTAGCTGCTTAAATATATAGCTCTCACTTTCAGGTTTTTAGGGTTTCTTTTCTTACTGGTTTTTACTTGATGGGTCAGTTTATTTAGATGAAACCCATTGGGCCTGAACAACTATGCTGTCCTCACCAGATTTTAAGTGGGATAGCCTTATTATTTTGGTGGTAACTACTCTTGATTGTCGAAATAATACGCTTTCAGTACTAATTTTATGTTTGAAGGACAGATTAACGAGAACTACGTACTTTGTGTTCAATGATCAATAATTTGTATACATTTTATGAGAATTCGCGTATAAGAGCAGCTTCATTGCTGGGACAAGGAAGAGTATCTCCCTTTAATATATTACTTCCTCCGTTCCTCAGCCACATATATTTTTTAGAAAAAAAGTTTGTTTCAAAAACATATATATTTTTTTTTTGTGTTTTCTATGAAAAAATTGTAAACTTCAAAAAAATCAATTGACTTTGTTAAAATACTATTGGTTAAAAGTTATTAAAAATAGAAAATTACAGAAAACGATACATTTATTATGGTAGAATCTATCTTTGTGGAACAGACAGAGTATTAAACAATTAAAATTAAGGTATCTTTGCACAGAATTATTCAGAACATGTATAAAACTCCTATGGTTTACGCATTGGTTTTGTTTTGGGCAGTTCTCTCAAATAGACCTTTTTGAGTTTTTTTTGAGTTTTTGTCACAAAAATAGACTTCAAAAACTAAAATGACCAAAATATCATTTTTTATTTTGAAAATTTTAATTTTTTTCTACTTTTTAAAATTTGAAATCCTATCCCCAAAACCCCACTCTTCAACTCTAAATCCTAAGCCCCACCCTTCAACTCTAAATCCTAATGTCTAGATTAATTAACCATGGGGGTATAAGTGTATATTTACTTCTTTTGATAAAATATTTAAGTTTATTTTGATCATTTTTATTTTTAAGGCTTATATTTATGACAAAAACTTTTTTTCGGTGATCTTAGAAAATTTCTCTTTTGTTTTTGTTCTAATTAAAATTTAACTACTTAAGAAAATTACAATAAAATAATAATATTCTATTAGGCTGATATTCAAATTCAGATACTAAGCAAAATGGTTATGCAGCTTATGCTCTAATAACACTACATTGAACTATTTTATAATGATGATGAGAAATTTTGTATAAGTTTTTGACAGTGGTTAATATGCGCATAAGTGCCGACCTTGAGAATTTGGGGCCCTAGACCATTTAGTAAAGATTTAAAAAATTTGGGGGTTTCAAATTTTTTTTTAAAAAATTTAACGGCTTATTTACATATAAAATTTTACAAAAAGTTTGGGGGTCTAAGACGAATGTTTCATTAGGCTTTGCCCAGGAGGCCAGGACCGGCCCTGACCATATTTCGAAGACTTTAATATTAAATTTTGTGAAGTATTAACATTAGTGAACTATTAATAAAACCACTTAACTAAATGAAATTCTAAAAAAAAAATCTTTGTTAATGATAAATCAAA
The DNA here is from genome assembly GCF_000695525.1 of Brassica oleracea var. oleracea. Taxonomy (NCBI): domain Eukaryota; kingdom Viridiplantae; phylum Streptophyta; class Magnoliopsida; order Brassicales; family Brassicaceae; genus Brassica; species Brassica oleracea. The sequence continues at coordinate 35,881,817 of NC_027754.1, read as the reverse complement.
AATGTCTTTTTGTTTCTTTTTCAAGATTGAGAATCAAAGACAATCACCGGCTTAATGAGCTATAGTTAAATAATTACTGTGATATTTTTGGTATGTGAACATTACTGTAAATAATTTACACATATTAACAAAAGACAACGAAAATGCCATTTTTCCATTGGAGTAAAGCTTTCCCAAGGCTCGTTAATTCCACAGGAACAACATATATAGTAGTTAGTCACTTGACCTACAAGAAAACACCTCTTCTTCATCAGAGTTGTTTAATCCCGAAGTGATCTCTTCAAACCGTCCATGCTTCTCTCCACACATGTTTCTACAACACTGTCTCACGTTGAAGTCTACAGCTGAGTGGTTCGATGAGCAGTTGCAAAAGCTGCTCTCAAACCCTAGGCCTGATCTCCAATCAGGAACCAGAGAAGCAATCTCTCCATTGATCATGTTAGCTATCTTTGTCACATCACGGTCGTCCATCTCCAGCTCTTCCACCATCTCTCTTGCAACGCTAATGGCTGTGTCGCTTTCGATGTCAAACGGGAAGTATATGTTCCTCACAAGCCCTGCAATGAGAGGAAACTGTTTATGGTCTGAAACATGAAACTTCTAGAACGTAACAAAGGTTGTCTGGTCACAAACCTTCCTTGTCGGCGATTCGGAGTCTCAGGAACAGTCCATCACCATTGTCTCTTCTCTTACCTTTAATGCTTATGTGGACATTGTCAAACTTGTTATCATACTCTTCTGCTTCTTCATGATCATCATCGTTTTGAAACTCAAAGATCTCTATTCCGTGTGACTCAACCATCTCATCTCCATTGTAAGTCCATTGGCTTTGATCATTGTCGCTGTAGTAATTGCTTGGGTAGTCTATACAAAGAAACTGGTCGTCTAGTAGTTCACGAGCTGAGAGCCTAAGGGATGCACTGGCTAAGCACTTCTCTATAAAGCCTCTAACCTCACCGTCCTTCACCTTGTCTAATGAGTCTGGTTTCTTGCCCTGAGAAACAGAACTCGACAGTTTTTACAACTCAAAACAAAAGCTTGTAATAAAAGAAACTTGATGATTCTCACCGATATAACTCTCTTGTAGATCTGAGCAGGGTGAGTACATTCACTGTAAGGGTAATCAAACGTTACCATTTCTAAAACGCACATCCCAAACGAGTAAATATCGACTAGCTCGTTATATTCTTCTGCATAGACTTCAGGAGCCATGAACTCTGGTGTCCCTAAGAGGCCAAGAAAATAAAAGCTTGCAGCATCACAATTTAAATTTAGTTATGAACTGAGCAAAGCAAAAGGAGAGAACATATTGCATACCAACACAGTGAGCAGCGTGTGAGTGTTGTAACATAGCAGCAAGACCAAGATCACCAATCTTGACTTCTCCTTGGTTACCATTAACGAAAATGTTGTCACACTTGAGATCTCTGTGAATCACAGGAGGGTCATGCGTATGAAGATAGTTTAAACCTCTTAAGATCTGTCTACACCAATGCTTCACCGCTCTTATGTTCACTCTTTTGTGCTTTAGCCTATACCTGTATTCACCATATTTTTATGAACAATAACAACATCTTTAATGATACATGTTTATGATTTAAAGTAATCAAAAGACATCACTTACTGTCTTAGGGTACCAGAAGTGAACATTTCAGTGATGAAGTTAATGTTTCGATTATCGGTATCAACCCAAGAAGTGTAGAACTTCATGATGCTCTTATGTTTGAGTGTTTTGAGGAGGTGAATCTCACAGTAGAGCCTCTCAAGTTCTTGAGGACTTTGCAAGAAATCATAGAGCTTTACTTGGTTCCATGCTACTTCTATACCCTCATATTCATCAAATCCTCTGTAACTGCAAATCCAAATAATAGAACCATAAATTTGGTTTTATCTATTTCAGAATCTCTAAAGCCAAATAACAGAACCATAGATCAAGATGCCTTTGGTTTATGCAGAAACTAAAGTTGTTTAAGCCAACAGAGGTATGTTATGTTCCTATATTGTGTAAAATAGGAACAATATTTTAAGATAAGAGAGATTGGATTCTTACACGGTCTTTGAAGATCCTTTACCAAGAACTTCATTGTACTGCAACAACAAGAACACACTAAAACCTTTAAACAAAAGAAAACAGAAAATCAAATTTATATTGAGAGATCAGAGAGAGAGAAATATACTCTTCCATATCTTCCAGAAGGATCAACTTCAACAAACTCAGAGTCATCTGGTTCAAGATGGCTGATGTTGTTCATCATTTCCTAAGCAGAGAATCAAAAAGAGCAATACACAAATAGAAAATATAAAGAAAATCCTAGAAAAAAGAAAGAGAAATACATATAGTAATGTTTTTTATTTGGTTGGTTTTGTTTTTTTTTTTTCGTGTAGCCTTTTTATTGGTATCATCTCTGTACCTCTACCATAATAAGTTAATCAAATAAACATTAAACTCGTGTAGATGAGGAGAGAGGTTCGTTTGAGCTTTGTTGGAAGACAAATAAAATTAGATTCTTTTTCTTTCTTTCTTTTTTTTGGCCTTTTTTATTTTGCTTTATATGTGTACTTTTGCTTCAGTTGTTCTTACATAGAATTATAGAAACATAACTATCTCAAGAAAACTGTAGGCAAAGGCAGTTGCGAGACGCACTGAGCGTGGTCCAAACGAGTAAACAAATGCTTCATCTTTTTTCTTTCTTTTTCTTTCTCAACGAAAAAAAGTTAGGTTGAACTACATTTTCTACCCATCTTTATATTCAAAATACATTTTTCCTAAGATATCTACTCATCTTTATGTCAAAGAAGATATACGAAAGAAATAGTTTAGTATTTTACTCCTCTATTTTACAAATAATGACGTTTTGACACTTTCTTTTTTTTCATTAAAAATGTCATTTTAGAATTCAAAACAGTTATATCATGGTATCTCACTTCTTTGTGTATATCTACCTAATTAGCTCATTTTTACTTTTACTATTAATTACAAAATGTTTTGATTTTATAAATAGCGTTATTTATCCAAAAATCATTGGTTGAACAAATGTAATAACTAAAGTTATATATGAATCAATTTTAATCATTTTCTTAATTTGTGTTAAAATAACACTTTTAAATGGAGAGAATATCATTTTATTATTAAATGCGTTTTTATGTTAGTTTTGTTACGTGTATTGTTATCATGTAATTTAGACCGTTTCTAATTGATTATTTTATTTTTCTTCAAAATATAGTAATTCTGTAAGGGAGTTGAATTCTAGTTCAATGTTATTCTCTTTTACAATAAAAAGGTGATAAACAAAAAAAAAAATATTATATTTATAGAATCAATTTTTATTTTTATTTTTGAAACACTATATTATAAATCTATATTATAAAGTAAAAAATAGAGTAGAACTATGAAATTTTCACTTCAAATTATATTTTATAGTGAAAAATAGAGTGGGTTTGAAATGTTGTTAAAAATGTATAAATTGTATAATGCTTGTTATAGGTTAAAATAGACATGGGGTCCGACTGGTGACCATTTTGGAAACAACATGAACAAATAGGAAATAAACGTAGAGAAATGTACACGAGTAAACTTACCAGAAAAAGAAAAGACAAATAAAAATAATTATAATACACTAACCTAAGTTTTTGTTTTTTTTTTTGAACTCATATGAATTAATTTTGAAAGTTAGTTGGGAGGATTAACCAACTCCCCACCAACTAGAGGTTCAAACAGGGTTAAAGCACCCTTAGCCACACCATCGGCTTCCATATTCTTTTCACGAGGAATCCACTCAAATGAAAAAGAATCGAAACAACAACTTAGTTCTAGGATATCAGAGACAACACTATGAAGCTCTGAGAGAACCTCGCAAGACGAGGTGCATTTGATTAGCTGGATATAATCCGATTCAAATCTGAGGTTTCGCAGCTCCATCCTTCGACAGGTGAGAACCGCCTCTCTGAGAGCTAGTCCTTCGGCCATTAAAGGCGACGAAACAAACTCCGTCTGCTGTTGGAAGGTCTTCTTCTGAAAGGGGGCCAGGATAATCCAGCCAAGTCCTGCTCGCTTACTTGTCGCACACCACGCTGCGTCCGTACGCACCACCGTCGTTCCATGAGATAGCGGCTTCGACATCTTCCTGTTTTTAAGGGGGCCCGAAATCTCTGGTTTCCCTTTTAAGCTCCACTCCCTGGCCAGTCTGATAGCACTCAAGAGTGTGTCCTCCGGAGAGCTTAAGAAGCCTTCGAAGACGAATCTATTTATGGCTTCCCACATAGCCCACATGACCCACGAAACCAATGAACCTGAAACTATTCCAGCTGGGGGAAGTGTTTTTTGGTTGCAAAGTAAGGGCCAGACGGCCACCAAATCTAGTATTCCGCTACAGTCCATCTCAATAAGCAAAGGAGCATGTTGCCACACTTTTCGAGCAAACTGGCATTGGAAGAGGAGATGAATAATAGATTCACTACTTTCACACCTTTTACACTTTGGATCGACATCAATGTGCCTTTCCATCAGCCTTTCTCCAACCGGGATAGCTCCTTTCAAGACTTTCCAGACAAAGAGCTTCACCTTCGGCGCACAATCCAGATTCCACACCATCTTCTTCCAATTAACAACAGTCTATGCGACTCTAGCATCAGGTTCTTCCTCGACTGCAGTAAAGTAGCCTGATTTGACTGAGTATTCTCCATAATTTGTTCCTAGCCAGATAAGCTTATCTTCAGCTCCTGTTACACTCTGTTTCTGACAGAGGATTTTCTCTTCATAACCCGGGAGCAAAAGCTGGAGTTTCATGCTGTCCCATTGCTTTCCGTCTTCTGTCATTAGGTCTGGTCATTAGGTCTACAACACGCAGGTTGACACTCTGTTCAGTAGGAGGTCCCATAGGTCGTTCTTGTTTACTTGTGGAGAGCCAGGGATCGTGCCATACACTGATGGAGAGACCATCTCCTATAGCCCAACCGATTTTCTTTAATAAGAGGTCTTGGCCAGTCAAAACACTGCGCCATCCATGCGACATGACAGAAGCTTCAGAAGCTTGAAGAATGGAACATTCAGGGAAATACTTCCCTTTAAGTATTTTACCCAGTAGACTGTTCGGATTATGCAGCAGTCTCCATCCTATCTTGGCCAGCATTGCATCATTGAAACTTTGAAAATCCTTCATCCCCAAGCCTCCACACGACTTTGGTGTGGCTATCTTATCCCAAGAAACCCAAGCCATCTTCTTAGCGTTCTCATTATTATCCCACCAGAACCTTGTGACAACAGATTGAATTCTTTTGCAAAGCGATACGGGTAACTTAAAGCAAGTCATCGAGTATGAGGGGATGGGCGAGAGAACACTCTGAAGCATCACCATCTTCCCCGCCGACGATAGAAACTTTGTAGACCAGCCTCTAGCCTTGTGCTTGATCC
>NC_027754.1:35873899-35875019 GCF_000695525.1 Brassica oleracea var. oleracea | reverse complement strand
AGCTTCTCCGTGACCGATGCTACCGGGACGTCCTGCCAGGCATCAGTGACGACCTTCCTAGCCTTTTCATTCTTGCACAACCGCCGATCATATCGGAACATTCCTCTTCTTCGTTTATCTCCTCTATTAAATAAAGAGACCAGAGGTTTATGGTCTGAACCCTCAAACTCTAAGTAAAGGCTTCTTGCTGAGGGAAAAGACTCCGCCCAACGGGTATTTGAAGCTGCTCTGTCTAGTCTGCATCGGACCACCTCGTCTCCTCTTTTACCTCGCCAGGACAGCGGATCACCTGTGTGTTGCAGGTCAAATAGGTCCCCCTCCGAGAAGAAGGTTATGAGATCCGAAAAAGACCCTTCAGGCCTAATTGTGCTGCCAGCTTTTTCATCATTACTTAGGATGTCATTTAGGTCTCCCGTAACGAACCAGGCCTCATCTCGTGCAAGAGAAAGGCCAAGAAGATAATCCCATAAGTTGAGTCTCAGTTTCTTATCATTGTTTCCGTAAACAAAAGAAGAGTAAAACTTCTTGCCTTCATATTCAATGACGGTGTCTATTACATTGGGGTTAGAATCTAGAATCTGCAGCTTAAGCTCATGTTTACAAAGCAAAGCAAGACCCCCCGCTCCATGCACTGTTGGCAGGACAAGATGATTGCACTCATAGTGAAGATGATCCAGCTTCTTGAGTACGAAATCATTGGGGTTTTTCGTTTCCATAAGAAAGATGATATCGGGATCATATTTTTTTGATATCTCTCCCAGTCTACGAACTGTCCGGGGATTCCCCAACCCCTGACAGTTCCAACTAGTTATTGCTAAGGACCGGGTTTGGGGTGGGCCCGAAAATCCACCCTACGACGTGCCGCCGGTGGTATCATGTTACAAATAGGCAGGTTCTCCGATGCTGTGCCTTCTATATCCCGTGTATTCTCGGTACTGGGAGACTCCTTGCTCTTCATGTGTCCCTTCGTGGATTTACTACCCCTTCCTTGCTCGACGGGGGGCTTTTTGCGGGTCAAAGGGGGCTTAGCCTGTTGGACCTGTCTCCTTTTCTAGCTGGCGCCTTGCATAGGGCTCGAAGCCACCTTCCTTCTTCCGGGTGGTCTTCCTGGCTTCCTTTT